>NC_134038.1:162337450-162653700 GCF_965140245.1 Athene noctua | reverse complement strand
TTTTTCATGCAGGAATCTGGGAGAAAGGGGCTTGTCTGATGTCACACAGGATGTCTACGGAAAAGTAAGGAGCTGAATATGCATGTGTCTTGTTTGTTTTGCCTGGGTTAGAGCAGTGAGTGCAGAGATGAGCACGCGGATGGCCCAGGTTTTGTAATGCCACACCAGTATTTCTCTAAATTATAGGCTCCAAGACACAGTAAAGTGGAGGTCCTCTGCTCTGAAAAATCAGAGCAAGCTCTAAAATGCTTTTCCAATGATACTGCCATTCTTACAGAATGATCTTTATATTATAGTGTAAAAAAACCTCAAACCCAAATATTGCTGTCTAGCATCTTTAAAGCCAGCATTACTGATGCTACCTTTTGTGTGTTACTTTTATCATACCTTCTGGAAAAATGTTTTTTGGATGTTTCAGCATTTGCTATTCCCCAGTTCCCTCCACCAGGCCAATGGATGTTGATTGTTTCCAAAATGCAAGATGGAGCACCAAAGCTTAGGTTAGATGAAGTTGTTTCTTGTTCTATCCGGGACAAATTGCTTAGCCTCTTTGTGCCTTGTTGCTTGTCTGTTAAATACAAATAAATAGTTGTATCCTACCCCTCAAGACCAACATCAGAATAAAAGCATTCGCTGAGTTTCTCAAAAATGCTTGTGAGCGCTAAGGATCATCAGAAAAATGCTGAACTTCTTCCTTCACTTAACAGCTCTCCGATTTACACCCCTGCAGAGCAACGTATTATTGAGAGATCAGGACTTCTGCACTGCAGCTGACCCAACGGCAGAAAATCTGTGGAAGTTACAGAAGAGGAGTGGGCCGTGCCCTGCCCTGCCCTCCTGTGCCGGAGTTTAAAATGAAACCCCAGCCCTGTACTGGGAAACAAAGGATGCTGTGCACAGGGCACAAACCCAGCAGCCAAAGCTACCTGTGCGCAGCCCCGTAACCTTCCCCACCCCACAGAGACCCTGGAAAACTTGTGTCATCTCCAGGCTGGAGTCCTTGCCCTCCAGACAAGGCAGGCAGCGGGCGATCTGACTGCACAGGCACCTTCCTGCTTTCTACCCTGCTACTGCAGAACAAAGATTAATTGTGATCGTTTATTTTAATGCCTTTTCTGTGAAAATTGTTCATTGTGGGGGTAAAAATAGACAAAGAACTACGGAAGACATGGGAAACGAACAGAAATCTATTAATGATGTATATGAGAAGTGGGGTAGTAAATAATCGTTAAAAACTTATCTGCAGATGGTCTGGTGATTCCACATCAGGAAAGTATTACTCTAAACCTGGCAGACTTTATTAGAAGCTATGTACATTTTTCTCCCCAGATTGCTTCTCGTTATGGATTGCAGATCCTGCTCTGAGACTTCCAAGCAAGCACATACAATTATGCAAGACAGTGAAAGAAGACATGCAGGTAGTAGTAATAATTTTTATTTGTGAACTGTACTTGCAATTACAGTATTGCCTTTTGGGAACAATGACAAAAAACCCAAATCCCATAGAATTTTGCAGACGTGTTCTAGCAGAAATTCAACCCTATTTCAGCTTCTAGCATGAGATAAACTGGAGATGGGGTTCTCTTTCAACTAATCTCCTTGGAGGCTCTACTTCGGTTTCATTTTTATTTGTTTGCTTGTTTGGTTGTTTTTTTTAAGTACAACATTTAAGTCTGAACTGTAAGAAAGCAAATTCTTTACTGACATCCAGGGAAACCTTAGGCATGCTTTATTGAAGCACCTGTCATTTGTTGCTACCTTGCAGCCTCCGGACTCTTTTTCATTTCTCAACTTCTGTATTAAGGTTTCAGCATTACGGAGCTTTTGTATTCTAAAAAACTATTATATTATGCCCTTTGTTATGGGATGCAGTCAATCAAAGTTTAACTTTGCATCCGAAATCCAGCGCTTTCTGGGTTTATTTAAAATGTAGATATATGGCTAGATACAGTGTGATGAAAATAAGGTACTTTGCAGAAAGGATAAATGTGAAATGCAAGAAGAATATGCTAATATGAAATCTGTGACAAAATTAATTTTAACTATATGTCTCATTATTTTGGTATGCTCAGAGCATGGGCACACAGGTATGCAAGTTCTAGAATCATAATTTCAAACCATTCATTTAAATATGGATTCGTATGCATGAAATTTATATATAAAAATAAAAAGGAGCCATACTATGTCACCGTGTATGCAGTTCATAGGCTGGTAAGTAAATAAATTATTCATTTCAGTTACTTTTTCAAAGCAGCATTTGTTTAAAAGCATCTGTTAGTCTCTTTGAAGTGATGAATGAAAAAAAGGTTTGAGAAAATGTCTTCATTTAAAGAAAAACATAATTTTCACCAAAACATCATTTTGGTGAAACTGGCACGACTACCGAAATGGTCTTTTTTTCTTGAGTATGTATTTTCATCAAGTTCTAAAAATAACTGATTACTTGAGATATAGTCCCCATATGAGGCCTCCTCCTGACTTGGTTAAAATATGTGTCTAAGTATTTCATCCATATGACATGTTTGTGGTGGCAAGAGCAGAAGGGAAGGTAACCAGCGTCCAACAAGAACTAAAGATAGTCACTGCAGTCCGTAACAAAGTAAGAAAGTTGGCAGCTTAAAAATTAGGTGAGATCATCAATTGCCTCTACAGAATTGGGAAGAAAAATGTAATGAGACTGAGAGGGATCACTTATATTGACTAATTAAAAATATATACTTCTAAAACCTTATCCCAACAACCAAAAGAGGCTGCAGATAACAAGAAAAGGTCAGGATTTCATATGCAGAATGGAAAGAACATCAAATGCAGTGCTTCACTGACTCTCAGTTTGAGGGAATACATTTCTAGTTTGAAGTGTGATTGATATTCAGAACAGCTTCTGCTGTAGGGAAAGGGAATAACTGCCCAACTTTCTACACAGTGCAGAGATAACCATTTGACAAGACAAAAATCAACGTCAACAACATATAGGCATGTGCGTTGCTGCGTGGAGACCGTTTAATAGGACACTGGCTCGACCTCTTCCAACCGAGTACCCTTTGGTTGTACGACGCTTTGACAAGTTGTGTAACTGTTGGAGGACTTCACAGGACAGGGGAGGTAACGTATCAACACCACCATTATCGAATTCACGAGCACATAAACAGACCCAACAAATTGGATTCGATTTCTTATCAGTAGGACTTTTGTAAAGAGAGTGCTCCAAAGCGTACCGGGGAAGCTGGCAGCTCCTACTGTTCTTCAGAGCAGTTCTAAAACTGTTCATAAGTGGGAAGGAGAAACCTGCTCGAGTTGACATTAAACACTCTGCAGTTAGTCAGAAAATGCAAGAAATCAGGTTTGTAACACTTGTATTACACACCCTGCGTTACGTGAAACATTGTCTACATCATGCAATATATTGCGTATTGTTGGAATATTAAATTCAGCACTTCCACAGCTTGAACGCTAGTGATGCGTTAATATTTTTAGGCTTGATTTTCTGTAGCTTTTTAAAAACAAGATCCATTAAATGACTCATAATTATTATGGTGACAGATTTATGCTCTAGAGAGAGATTATGCCATTTAAAGCTCCTGTCCAAACAAAACCCCCAAACAAGAAAATCTTGAAGACCTGATACCTCAAATCTGGAAGAGATTGTGGATTATTTTTCTGTTTTGAAGCATGGAAAAGTTACTACAATACATTTTAGAATACTGTTGTGTTTTGCTTTCTAATCCATTAATCTGAAAAGCTGAACCACATTTGTCTCCATGACAGTGAGCAGGTGCTTCGCCAGGTTAGGCATCTATCAGTTATTAAGAATTTTTTTTTTTTTTTTTTTAAAAAAGCCTCATGAAATTAATGGCTAGTAGAGCTGAAGAGTGGTTTACTCTGTGATACCTGCTTGAGAATCTTCCACTGGAAGGGACTACACTTTTGATTACAGCATAAATCATTTCCATATGCAGTGAAATTCAATATACAAGTATTCCTCTGTTTCTTAGGAAACTGTGACCTCCATTGCTATAGTGTTGTACCTAAAAACTTAGACTGTTATCTTAGTTTGAAATTGTTCCTGCTGTCATTGAAGATTTTAGGTCAGATAAAGGATGAAATCCAAACACCTGTTAATTTCAGCAGGGATTTCCATTTAATTCTCCAGTGACAGAATTTTCCTTTTGAATAGTTTTGCTTTTTTTGATAAAACTACCTTCCATTAAAAAAAAATTATGTATAATTTGGCATACTTATTTTGGCCACAGAGGACCTGAAATGCAGCTCTCCTTGAGAGTTGGGAACCACACAAATGTGTGAATTATCAAAGAAATCACAGAGATTCTCAGTTGTTCCAAGTCCCTGCAATGTAACAACCTAAGAAATGGATTTCTTTTATTAAGAGCAGTGGTTGAAAGGTGCTCAGGAAAATGCAAGTGGTTTTGCAGACTTGTATCCAAATCCAGACTATTTAATGAATAGTGATAGTGCAGGGAGAGATGCTCACAGAATTAAACAGCTACCATTTATTGTTAGTGTGTGTTAGAAAGCACGCTTGCCTTTCTGCTGGCATCCCTCCTTCCAGGAAGGGGATGCATTTGAAACTTGCTCTGAAAATTTTATTGATTAATCAGATTTAGGGAGTGTGATAGGGAGAGCAGAAAACACTGGGTTCTATTCCGCTACTAAACAGTAATGAGGTTTAACCAAGACACCTTCTCTTGTTATTCTTTAATTCTCCAGTGATGGAATAATAGTGTTATCCTCTCTAAAGGCTGATGTGACACTTAATGAAATGTAATTAATGTGTTGGTTTAACTTTATATTAAAGGCAATGTTTACATCTGTAAGGTGAATTTCTGTTTAGAGGGATACAGGGATTAAACCTATTTCTAGAACTGTGCATGACTGTCCTCCTATTTGCCCAGATCTTTCACGTTGGACTGTCTAGAGCAACAGAGAGGTAAAATCACTGGAGATGAGCCCTGATTTCTAAATCAGATGAAAGTTTGCACCTTCAACCAGAAACACAAGGGATGGAGAGTTCTAGGTTTCCATCGAAATACCATACTTTGTCTCTAAATCAGTTTGATTTTTTTTTTTTTTCCCCAGGTAGTAACTCTAGTTGAATGGTCTTTGTGCTTTAAATGTTTATTGGGCTTCACAATTTCCTGTACACACTTGGCTGATTTAGGTGTGGAATATTTGGACAATTTTGGTAATTTTGTTGTAAGAGACATAAATTGGGTTTGGCATTCTATTCTAAAAATATGAGTTGTATGATTAGCTCCAAAGAAGGATTAGACAAAGTCATAGTCAAGAGGTCCACAGAAGAGTATTAACAAAGACTCAACAGCCCTACGTGCCCCAGTAGATGCTCTCCCTGCACAGCAGCTGGGGAGGGGAGTGTGGGACCACACCGTTGCTGGTCTGGCCCCTCCCTGGGATGCTTTTCTTATGAATTTAAAAGGACAAAGTGACAGCAAGCAGATGTCTGCGTTTACATTCCTCCAGGACAGTCCTCTCTGGAAAGGAAAATTCCAAGAAAAAAGCTGTGAATTGGTTTAACTCTTTCTGCCTGTAAGACAACAAATGCAAATGGTGGCCAAAAAAAGCCTAAATGTAACAAAGACACCAAAGATGTGGTAGCTAATGATGAAAATTTAGGAGGGTTAGTATGTGGAGTGTTATCTATGTTCGGGGTGTGCCAGGTGTTTTTATTTTAGGTGCTGTCTTAATCATTACACTAAGAGATGAGGGAAAAGAGAGGAACATGGAGCATGTACCTTAATATTTTAATGTAGTGAAATGTAAGATAGCATATAAAGTATCAGTGAAGCTGGTCATACTTACAAGACACAAGAAGTTGGAATGAAGTGATAATGAAAAGGACTGCTACCTTCCAGTGTGATGCTGAAACTAAGGGTTCAGTTCACACGCAACATAAGCAGAAGAATATCAATCAGCAGGACACCAGTATATGATTTTAATTAAAGTAAACCATTACTTTAAAACTCATTAGAAAACCTTCAGAAAACAGATAAACAATCTAGTCTCAGAAAAAATGCCCTAATGTGACTTTAATGGCTGTATTTAATTGTTGCAGAGAATGTTCAAATGCTATTTGATCACCAACCTTGAATAGAAATTTGATACATGACTCTTTAATATGGTATAAAAATATAAAATATAATCTACTGATGGAAGCTTATGTTAGACAAAGCTGGCCTAGATAGAAAGCAGATTTCTATGTGACAGTGGTTAGGCTTGGGATCAACTTCAACTGATAGATGCTGGCATGTCTGCCATCTGCAATCTTTAAATATCGGATATCTATGTTGTGATTTAAGCAAAGTTGTTGCTTTGATGTGGGAGCTGGCAACTGAGGTTTTAGACCTAACATTGTGCAGGATATCAGGATAAATACTTCTTTCTAGTACCGACTGATAGACAGAGATTGATGAAATCAATGCAGTTTCTTAGTAAAAAAAAAAATATTTCACATACTGTTTTAGTTTATGGAATCCACATTTTACTGAAAAGAACTTTATCTCATACCTCTTAACAAACTAGCATCATTGAAGCTATTCATTTCACCCACTCTTTGGGACTCAAGATGTATAGATTTTGCTTGGAACTTTTAAAATTACTTTTTTTACCTTTTTGAAAGACACTTAAAATTTGGAATTAGTTAAAGGAAATAATAAAATTTTAAATATCCAACCTGGCATCAGGACAAAGATAATGAAGCAGGAGTCTGAAAAGAATCTGCAGGAAGAAAAAAGGAGGAAGATGGAGGTACGTTTGCAGATCACTTTGTCATCGATGCTGCATCAGCAATATTCTTACTGTTAAGGAGATTAGTGACAGCTTCTGTCCCGAGATTCACTGTTGAAAGTCTCACTTGAATTTGCCTTCTTGTTTCATACATCAGCAAGTTTAGTTTGAAACACATTTTAAACTACCCAAGCTCTAACATGATTCTAAAGCACTTGCAGAATCTGCTTTGTCACAAAAACCAGGGCAACAGCGGTAGTTGGTTCAGGATGGAAAAATCTTCTTGTGATACAGACAGCTCTGAAGAAGGTAAATTATAGATGGCTTAAGTCACAAAGAATGGAAGCGTTTTAAGAGAGAAATACCGCGTTCAAATGGAGTGTCAGCCAAATAAAACTATGGGAATAGCTGGTGGAAAGGGAGTCCAGAGCAAAGGCAGGACTAGGCCACAAAGAATGTGGTGGAACCTGTGAAAAAACAGAATCCAGCAATGAATGCAGGTCTTAATATCTTCCTTGAGATTTCTGTTCTTTCATGTCACTTATGGGGAGACTTGTAACGCTTTCTGGACTTCTGCCCACATTTTGTGCTGGTGCTTTGTGACACTGCAAACAACTGAAAAAGGCTCATGCTGAACTTCAAGGGAAACAGCGTGCTTTTGAAGGTGCAGAGCCTTTCACTAAAGGGTCTCCTTGCCAGGAGGTGCCGGAGGGGGACGTCTGCTGCCCTGATCCTCCTCCCCAGGCCTGTAAGTAACACCAGGATTTGGATTATTTGTTTTGGGATGCTTACACAGCAACAGACTACTCCCTGGTAAAGGCATATATTTTGATTACATGTGTTTCTGCTGTTTTTCTCTGATACATCAATACGGTTAGAATGACACCAGAACCGTTTTTCCCTTCTGATCACTGGAAAGGTTACAAGACTGAGAACAGTTGCTCTGTGGCAAATCTTCTGGCTGTTTAAAAGTTTTGAAGTAGAATTTGTCACTGAAGTAACTAGGGCTGGACTGAAGCTGACATATTTTTTTAATTGATGGTAAATGATTAAATATACTGAGCAGGAAGGGTCCCTATGCACAGAGACTTTTTATTTTTGCTGTTCATAAAACTCACTTCTCACAGAAATGCACATCTGCCTTGTCATTCACGGACTAAAAACCAGTATTATGTTCTGTGGCTGCTGAAGGGAGAGTACCTGATTTTATGCTTTCCTGAGGGAGTTTTCTTCCCTCCAACTTGGTGTACTATCAACAAGGATATGCTGAGTGGAAGTGTGAGTATTTAAGAGAGGGTTGTGTTGGGAAGCTAGCAAGAACTGGAATCAAGATGACAGTTTACCCATGCCCTTTTCTACACTTTTTCTATTGTCTTCTCAGAGTGACTTCACATCTATCTTGGCGATATTTTACACAGATTTGAGCACCCCTTGTCTGCAACTTCAGAAGAGAACTTTTTCTTAATCTAAAGAGAAAAGGGCAGCTGCTACAGCAAGGGCATGTCTGCCTTGTACAGTTTTCACTGCACATCTGACACCAAAGTCCACCATCAACCAACACAGGCTCCCTTAGATGAGTCAGGAGGATTTGTGTGCACTTGTTGTCATAGTTCCATCATCTTCAGCAATGTAAACAAACAGGACCTTTAGTTGGCTGGGTATGTTTGTTGGGGGGGTGGAGTGGCACTGATTCCCCTAAACTCTCCAGCAGACAGTTGTTGGTAGCAGAGCCCTGAAGGGTGAATCAAGCCTATGCCAACGGAAGGGGCAGGAAAGGCAGGCTTATTTCCATGGAAAACCTATGCAGAAAAGCCTTCACATATAGCTGGTGCACAGACAGTTCTGAGAAAAAAATGAGGGAGGAAAAGAGACAATAGAAGACTCAGTGGAGAGGAAAAATTATAAGACTACCTAAGTTATCTTCTCTGGATTGAGTTGGGGAGGGGGTTAAAGAAAAACAACCTACTTTTGGTAGGTTCCTTTAAACTGCTCGCCTGAAATACAAAGTATACAAAGGCTTGTGGATGTGTTTATTAATGTATTAGAATCTCGCTATTTTCAAGCTGTAAGAAGATAAATGATAGAAATTTGGTTAACGAACAAAAGTTCTGTTACCTGTTTACTGGGGTGATGTAATAGCAGAGAGAAACTGAACCAGGCTATTACCAGTTGTATATTCACAAAGTACAGACGATCACTATTTCTACCTCGCCTCACAGCAGCGAGGATGACAGGCTACAGGAGAGTCAATGTCTAAAACATCCAGCAATTATTCTGAGAGGAAATTAAACAGTGCCAGAAAAATGCAACCAGATGCAATAGATACTCTGAAAACAGGGATTTAAAGGTTCTTTGTGCAAGCTTTCTACATACTTGGAACTTTATTTCAGAAGCTACTTTAAGTACAGGAACACTGCTGGTAGTCTAAGCTGTCTTCAGTTTCAACAGGATGCAATCTGGCACTTCATTCATTTGAAAAGGAACAGTTATTACAGTTTCTCAACCTGCTGTCCACAGTGAACATACTGCTTTCTTAACATCTGGAAACAAACAACCAAATAATTTTCCTTGGTGTTATTTAATTGCCATAGCAACCATGAGGCTATTAAAAGTTTACAGACAAGAGAAACAGCTTTAGGAAAGTGGAATGACAAGGAATCAATAGATGGACCGTTGGTGCCTTCTTACAGTACACTTAGACCTTTGCAGATAATTCTCCCTTTCATCCTTTTGGTGATCCCAAATATTTCAAAATGCAATGTTTTATCTTAGCTTTAAAAAAAAAAAAAGATGAAATGAAACTTATGTAAAGACTTCACAGACAAGTGTTGAAGATGCTTACTCTCTTCTGCAAACTCAACTGTAGGAAGAGTAGTATGTTAATTCCCAACATCTGTTAGGGGAATACAGCGTGAAGCCTTATGTACAAAACCTAAAAATCTTCATTAAGCCACAGGAGGTAGTGGTTTGATTTTTAAAATGCTGTGCAACTACTACTTACAATCCAACTACTGTTGATACTACTCCCCAGCTGGCAATCAGTGTTTTTTAAAGCTTATGTTTGCTCTGTTATTTGTGGTTTATGCTGTGTAGTCATCCACAGGAGTTGTCAATTAGCTTGATTCCTTTCCCCTTGTTTCAGCATTAGCTTGTGTGATGCTGGAAAAGGGAATGATTTGTATCAGTGTGAAAGAGGTTTTGTTCTTCCAATCTAGAAATGGGCTAACGCAGGTTGTGCCGAATTGTAGTGATGTCCCCACTCATGTAGTCCATCTTGCACTGTGCAGAACATAGTTTCCAGCTTGGCATTTCAACTACTTTATTTTTTTGCTTCATTTTTGTCCTGTTAAAGGATGACTGAGAAGCTCGTTTCAGCAGGAGTAGTGTCAGCAGCATGAAAAATTTCACTCTGAAACTGTATTGGTATGACCCCTTTTAGCCATAAAAAGTTACTTTCTTGTGTACAACTGTTTAAATTTATAGTTAGAAAAGGAACATGCAACACCCACAGAACAGTGGACAAAGGGCAGTGGAATTTTACTGCAGAAAAGAACATACAATAATTTTCAGAGTTAAACTACAAATCAGAAGTTATAATGCTGGTAAAACCTAAAATCCAGGATGTGTGCTAAACAAATCATTGATACGGTTTAAAATGCTGCAACCCACAAAAAGCTGGTGACACAAAATGGATGACTATTTAGCTCAAAACATGTCCTGGGCCCCACTGCACTGGAATGACAAGAAACTACATGTAACTTGTAGGAGAGGAAAGGTGATTTGATGACCTTGTTCTGGCACTGAGCATCTGCTCAACTGTTTCTACCCCAGCAGTCAAAGGTTTTCTAGTGTCATCAAGGAAGAAACAAGGAGTAGATAAAGCTCTTTTAGCCAGAACTAAAATGCTTTACAAGGAAGGCCTAGATCTGAGGTCTAACACTCAAGAGCTAGTAATTTTGTAAAGGTAAACTCAGAAGTCCAGTTTGAGAAAGTGTTAAGTCATCAAAGCACATATTGCAGTGAAAAGGGCAGAAAATTAAACCTGCCTCAACGTGCACTGACCAAGACATTCAGATGAAAATATTCTGTAAGCAAAAAAAAAAGATTGTGAACAAATGGCTGAATGCTGGAACTGTATGACTTAAGTATTAATGCAACTCGGTGATTCCTTTCTTGTGATGTAAGAAGTTGAGTCACCTCAACCTAAAAGGTTTATTTAGTTACCTATGCCAATTGGTACACAAAAGCCAGAGATGTGAAAAATCAAGTGATTCTCCACCTATGAGTGTAGGCAATCCTCCCTTTTCTCCTCTAGTACAAGGAAGACTGGGATGAAGGTAAGTGCCAAGATTAGGGGAAGGGAGAATAAAGTCTTTACTCTTGAGAATTTAGTAAAAGGTTGTAAAAACAAGATTAATTCATTGCAAGACAGTCTTGGCTCATGTGTAAGAGCACACGTATGAATCTGAATTCAGAGCAATTGCTAAACAGAACAGTCTATTGTAGAGTCGGTAAAAAGCACTGACAGACAAACGGAGAATACAATTTTCGAACTGTAATGTTACTTACGTATCTTAGTTGCATGAGTAAATCCTCTGACATCAGTGAGATTACTCAAAGCACAACTTGAAACCCGAACAGATTATAAAAACATTTCTTTAGAAAGGAGATGAACAGCTACTGGTAGACTTTCCAAGTAATGCATGCTTCAAAGGCTCCCCCTCAGATGTCTAATTAACAAAGTGGAGAGCACATAAAGATATCCTTAACAGAAAGGAAAAACAACGTGACTGCAAAAGTAGTTGGCCATTCCGATGGCCAGAAGCATTTCCCCTGCAAAGCATTCCCAGTTTTGACATCAGAAAAATGCTACATCTCAATGCCTTATTGTTAATGCTAAAGAGAATTAGCTTGATAACATTTCAATTAAAACAGGGTTTTAAAAATTTGTAACATTCTACATTGTTTTACAATTTCAATGCAGAGTAGTGTGCACAAAGTGCCAGAGAAGAATGAATATTCTGTATTATAAAGTTGCAGTGAAAATCCAAGCCTGAACTACCTTTGAAGTATTACAGTACACAGCTTGGGGTGACTCCCCGCCCAGTGTGTTGCCATGTTACACAGAATTGTACTCAGCTGTCTTAAGTTACCTTACTGTGATATTAGCACAATGTAGTAACAACGCACTCCACTGTTACACACAGTAGCAAATAGGAATAAGTGAAATCAAATTTTTGCTAGAAGAGTTAGTCATGAGTTACACAACTCCTTTACAACAACTGTCAGATGGACTCGATGGACAAACACAATGCAAACGAAACAGAATGGAAAAGTAGCACATCAATCCAAACTCCTGAAAAAGGAGCTAAATGACTTACCTTAGAATCTAAGAAGTCTGGTGAAGAAAGAACAATGCCCATATTCTTAGTGAGTATTCATTACAGAAGAATCCCTTCGTTAACAAGACACAGGCACTATTTTGTTTCATGGCCTCACGAAGAGAGGATGTATTTGCGCTGTACTTTTTATCATCCAACGCTATTTCCAGAGACATACTGTTACTATGAAGTAGCTTCATTAGCAAATGAGGAAGTGATATAGCCTATCTCCATTAGAAACATGTGGGGAAAAAGAATGTTTGCCATATGGGGAAAAGAAGAAAAATCAGTGAGGAAGTGTGTGCTTAAGCTTCCTGGATATCATAGCAAAGAAGGCAAAGCTTAAATTGGCTTTACATACATTATATTTATAGTTCTGAACATGTGTTCATGCATTTTACAGTTATTCAACAAAGACATTTTGAAGTTTTACTGTAATTGCAGAATTTCTCCTAGAAGCCAGAAAGGTGAATCACTTTTAAGTTTTTGGTGCAGTATGATGAGGTTAATAACGTTATTACATCTATATTTTAATTCTTTGCTGATTCTTGACCAAATTATTGGAGTCTTTAGCAGTATGATGTACTTATTACTGTTGGGTCATATCCTGAAGTGCACTGGAGCAGCAGCTTAACAGATGGCATTGTGGAAGGCCTGTATTCATTAAACAATGCTTCAAGATTATTTCCTCAATTCTCTTTCTGGAACTTTTACCTTCGTTGACGTCTGACACCCGGTTCCAGGAGTTAACAGTTATTACCAGAGGAGGCTGGCTTTGATCCCTGGGTCAACTGCAAAGCCAAAGTGGAAAAACGCATCTTTGCAAAGAGCAAGGGCTGCTGATATTGGCTACTGTATAAGGAGTCCCACCTCTAACAGTCTCTCTTCTGTCATGAATCCTTTTCCTTTCCTTTCTCCTTTCCAAACCCAGTTTCTTCTCATGTCTAACTGGGAACACGTCATAGCTTTAGTCTCTTAAATAAAATAGTATCTGCTTCCCCAAGATAACCAAACGCTTCCAAAATTAAACTGCACCGAATTACAAAGGAAAGAGTAACAAAAAAGGTGACTCAGTTAAGCACCTAGTAACAGGTTTTTTTGTGAGCTTTACATCACCTGATAAGGTAAAATAAAAAAAAAAGAAAACTTTATATTTCACTTTTCACAATGACATTAATTGATTTATTAATTCTACTGACTCAAGTCATCTGTTTTGCTGGTACACGTTACAGATAATAATACTGATAGCTGCCATTTAAGGCACAGTTTTGATTCTGGGATTAATGTAACCATTCTTGATTTCAAGCTGGCATTATGTTCTCAGCTCTCTGAGCAGCCTTTTTGGATATAATACTAAACCAGTAAGGTCAACTGGAGGAAGACACAAGTGACAAACTTTAGATTATTGTCATAAAAGTGCAAGACACTCAGCTAGCACTTTTCAACGTGTCAACGCCCCTTCCAGTTTGAAGTTGTTCCTGAAGGAGGTATTAACCCAAGACATTTTACACTGAAACAGATAAAGAAGTATACAGGACTATTCTACCTCAGCAAAAGACAAGTTACTAAGATCAGTCTCATGTGATTCCCTGTGCTTTTCTACCTAACCATGCTTCAGGACTACAAAAGTTATGTTTTCCATGAAGTATGTAGGAAGCTTAAAACCAAAACATATGTTCTGAAAACTGAACTAATGCTTTTATTTTTAACTAAGTTTTCACCCTCTACCTACTGCTTAAAAGCCAAGATCAACAAACAAATAATGGTATGTTCAACAAAAATTTATGTAGCTGCTGCAGGCTTAAAATGGCATGTTAAGAGTATGCTTGCAGCTGGAACTATTTCTTGTTTAGTCAAGCTTATAATATTTACTACTGGATTTAAGAAGGATCTTCCACCTATAAACAAGCTCTACAAAAACCTCACTGTTTGCCTCTTCAGTATAAAAATATAGCACACACGCACACAAAACCAGACTTCTCTAGGCAAAGATGCCTGCCACAGGTTAAAATAAAAAAATAACTTAAAAAATTCTGAAAAATCTCATACAGATAAGAAAGATGCTATGCATATACTAATGTCAATGATAACATACTCTCACTCGTGCTATGCTATTCTAACAGGTAGATCCAGAAAGTACATTTGCATTTGTTTCATCTTGATGCTTTATGTGCTCCTTAGACTTAAACTGCTGCTGAACAGACTTGTTACTATAATCCAGAAATGTCTAATTTTGTTTCAAATACGATTTTTTTAAAAATACAAAAGCAAATGATTACAGAATTATGTTTACGACTCAAGCTGGTTCAACAAATTAAACTTTCCAAAGACAATACATTTGTTTCCTGAGATATCTAAAAGTCACGTTTCAACTTCATGTTACACTACAATTAACAAAAAATACTATGCACAAAACCAGAGATTAACTACAGCATACAAGCACATTTACAGAAGTTACCTAATTTCACTAGTACTATTTGTGTTAATGTGTACACCTTAACAAAGTCCTAAAATAATCTTTATACATTACAAAACAAGGCTTTACAAAACTTTATTTGCAAGTTACTTCATTCTAAAAATGTCAAAACATAAAAAAATACCATTTCCTAAAGGAGTTTACAATAAGAGGCTAACAATCTGGCATGGAAGAGGTAATATATGGAAACCTGTTTTAACAGTCACAAATCAGTCGCTGGTGATTAAAGAACACTTTGTTCTTCAAAGCTGGTAGGCACTTCCACATAGCCAGAAAGGTAAGTTTTCCTACCACTCCTTTTCCCTCCCATACATAAAAATATCCAATGCAATAAAAAAAAGGTAGGATAAAAGGGTGGACACGTGATCAAATAAAAGCGTTATCTAAGGTCTTGATTATTGTTACTCTTGTGTAAGTGTAAAGATTTTGTCCCAAAGTTTTCCTGACAAGATGGAGTTATTTGGCCTTTAAAAGTGTTAGCTGAAATACCTCCCTTTTTTACCAGTATATGTTGTTTGCTCACTGCTGTACTGTTGGTTTATGTCTGTAACAGAAACTGGCTCTAGGCCAGCCCATGGGTCCTCAAGCATTGAAGGTCTGTAATAGTTTTCCACATCATTAGACACTCTTTTCTCTCTGCCATCCGCTGTACCAAATGGAGTAGATGTCCTGGGTGATCCCTTTGGAAGAAAACCATCAGGTAAAGAAACATTTAATAGACTAATTCAAACTAAGAAAAAGTTTCCTTCTAATGTAGCAGAGCTTTGAAGCTGATTATTAATGATAATTACTACTCCTCACTTTCATCTTCCTCAGAAGACACTAATTTTATTATACTTTCAATTATTAGCGATGATTTACCAGGATAAGAAGAAACAAACCAGTCTTCTCCAAAATACCTGTTTAACATCACTGTGACACATAACTACAGAAAAGCTCCTTGTGCTATTTTTTATAAGCTGCCTAAGTCAATGACATGTCTTACTCAAAAGCTGAACAACAAAACAGGGAGTTAAGAGGCTGAGGAAGAGCTGGTTTACAAGATCAGGTCAGATATTTAATACTTATAGATTGAACACAGCATTGTGTAACACAAATAGCTACAAATGAACCCCAAAATACCCTGTTTTAACAAAACTAACATTCTGTGAAATTTGAGAAGAGGGGACTTTATTTTATATACAATCTGGATGTAATCAGTGATTAAGCAGGTATTACATAAAAGAAAAACCTTTTGCATGGAGCTTTTGATATTGAACTTTTTAAAAAAGAACAAGGTTCACAAGAACTGCTTCTGCAAGCATGCTAAAAGTCTGCAACTTGGAGATGTATGACATAAAGGAAATTGCTACAACCATTTTGTCCTGTTAAGCATCATCCGTTGTTCTTTTCCTTGGATTCACTTCCCTAAAAAGTGAGGTTTTGTCTAAAACTGTATTGTTTCAATTAATTAGTTTTAACCAAAGTTAAACGACCTATCCTATAGATACCCAAGTTAAGTCTCCAAACACACCCGTTGCATTCCGTACCATTAGAAGAGGAGGATTTCTTGAGGCTGATTATCAGCCTCTGACTTTGTAAAGGAGGGTAAAAGCAGTGATTTAAGGGCTGCTTTCCCCATCCCCCTGACTTTCTGGCCCAGAAGTGATGGTATCTGAATTTGACTAATAAGCCCTGCAGAATCTATGTGCATAGATCATATGAAACAATTTCTGGGTGAAACTGAGAAATGGTGCCATATAGTGAAGGCCCGTATGCTGAAGGCCCATATGCTTAGCCAGAAGAACAGATTCCACTGAAACTGCTTGACCGTATTTCTGAAAATGTACTGTGGTAGGAGCCTGCTTGTATGGTCCCAGTAAGTACTTTTCTAGAACTCCTAAAAAGCTCGATGGTAATGGATACACAACCAAATGTGGAAGCATCCACGTCTTATTTACAAGGCACTTGTTTCTAATGATTCGTTGTAGCACAATTAGGTTATGTAGCTAAGATGATGATCTCAAACCAGAAACATTACTAAAAGGTAGAGAATTACTGTATCAAACCCATGATGGTAAGGGCAGATAATCATCTCAGAATACATCTAAAAACCTTTCTAAGGGTCATGGAGTTTCCCATAGCAAGTCAACATGCGCTAGCAAATGTGACATTTATGTTAAGCACTGACATTTAGTAGTAAAGCAGTAGTACTCACTGCATTCTATTTTCAAAATAAAAAACACCCAACTGTTTAAAATGTTTAATGGAGGCCCTGTAACTTTGACATTGTAAAACAGTTTGAGTGTGTTTATTTAATGCTATGTCTAATCTGCAGAACTCCAAAGAAAACTGAACTGATGTAACTATCTGCAGTATCCAGTGACAGAACAAAATAATTCAATGGTAAGGCTCTTCTGGATGGATTTATTTTCTAATATTAAATTTCACTACAATATAATGCAGGCCAGGAGTAACACTGACTGTTTAGCATGTTTGAGATCTAGGAAATGTATTATTATGTAATACAAGATTCACGGCCTTCAAGAAGGGTTAAATTTAAGCAGGCTACTATTTAAAAAAAAAAAATAGCATACTAGTCATTTTTTTCCCCTCTATTTTTTTTAGAAAAAAAAAAATCAAAGTGTGATTATTACAGGACTGTGGAAAAGAAAAACAGCCCTACCTGCGCAAGCAAAACCATTCTGTGCAAAAGAAACTGTTGCCAAAGATACCTTACAAAAACTTTATTTTACTGTCACTGATGCCAACAGCCTTTTCTCACTGAACTTTCCTTAAAGAAACAGTCAATCTGTTCTCAAGACTTTTTTTTTTCCAGACAACAAATCTCTCTCTACTGTAGAAAACCCCCCATCTTTCAGTGCTATTCATTAACGTGTTACTGAATGAGGTAATACTGCCTTGAAAACGGGGACAGTTGCTCCTTTATCAACTTTCTTCACCTAACGTTAATTTCCGCCACAGAAACACAAAAATGCCTGTACATTTCAAAAGATTTTTTATTACTTTCTGTAATCATTTTCAACCCATCACCACTAACTAGCTGCTGTTACTAGCTAGTTAACTAACTCCTGTTGAGTGTAGAAAGGGAAACACTACCACTAAGCAAACCATTTCTTCAAGAAATACAACAAACGTGTTTTCCTAAAATGTAAAGCAGATGCATTTCTGTGGAAAAAAACAAGCTTCCTGTGTTTTTAAGTTTTCTGTTAATTTCAGAAAGTCTACAACCACAAAATGAGCACAGAATACTAATGATATTAATAGAGTACTAAAGTAAATATAAACTGTCTTTTGGACTTCCTGATGGGATTTTAAAGGGTCACTTAAGGCTTTCATCTTGAAAACGGGGACAGGAGCATCATAAATTTCAAAAGCACTGTAGTTCTCTTAACAGTAGCATCTACAAAAGGGAGGGGAACAATCCACTTAGCTCAGAAAAAAACTGATGCTTCAAAAATGAAAAAAATCCCTCTACCTGAATCTATTCATGTCCTCATGGACTGAGATTCTTGTTGCTGACATGGAAGATTGGGACTCATAGTTTATGAGACTTCCTCCCTCCGTGATTGCCTCTATTGCTCTCCCAGGCAAAACAACCCATGTGTATACACATCAAAGCCATACACATTACTTTAGTCCTAGGCAAAGCTACAGACATACGATGTCCTTCTAGTCTTGGAAAGCATCACCATCAGGTCAGTGCTCCTAAACTACTCTCAGAGTCTACAGAAGGGAAGGATTGAAGGGAAAATGTTACAACAATCTGTGACTGGATTCAAACTTGTACCTTCTTTATGACAGGTTTCTACCTTAACACCAAGAATGGAGCCTCCTGCCCACAGGTCCTGACATGAAACTGTTCTTGACTACAACTTGAGGCAAAAGGATCCTGCATATTCTTCTGCTCAGTTAAGGAAGGCTCTTAAAAAACACTTAACTGAATATCCAGAGAGTGATCTGAAGGGAAATCTGATACCAACAACATAAACCATCCCTCCAGAATCTGCAGAAGAAACCCCACATCCTTTGGCTTTTTAACAGGTACAGAAGTTAAGGAATCTATAGGCATCCACACTGGCAAAGGCTCCCATGTTGAAGAAAATGTATAGGGATCATAATGATCCCCTTCCACCAATTAGGAGATTCCTACAAGATCGTTATCTGCACCACAAAAAAGTAACCAAAGACTATTTCTGAATGGGAATGTGATTATGCAGTTCAGGCACACTAAGATTTTACTAACCTCTGTTAAGATTTGCCTTCATTATTACACTTTAATCCTTTAAGTGTCTGTAAAAGCACCTGAAAATTTTATCACTGTACTGCATGTGTCATTTGTTATGTTTTTAAGGTTTCTCTAATATTGCATAAAGCCAGCTATTGGCATCAAGAACTGCCATCCCTGTCTGCATTGCCAGTCACATGCCCCAACTAAACCATCTGAAAAAAACATTAACTCACAGAACCTGTTGTTGATAGCTCCCAGGAAAACTACTTACACAAGCTTTCACTGCAATGCAAAGACTTTAAAATGATACTCTATTATCCCCACATATATGCTAATTTCTGCTTAAAGGAGCCTCAGCTTAGTTCTCTTTAACAGAGCACTCCTTTTCTCCGCTCATGTCTCAGAAAGCTCTGTGTGTGGCTAGGGCAGCTTCCGTGATGCAAGACGACACAGGCAAAGTAAAAGCACACAGAACTTCACCACTGTGTTAAAGAAAACCGATCAAAGGGATGTACCTACGAGGGAAAGAGGCGTTTGCTGCAGTTCTGGGTGGTTCTTAACTCTCTACCTTCACATGCCAGCATAGGAAAAGGAAGGAAACTACACTCGTGTGAGCCCTTGTGCCTTCACAAAAGGCCTCAGCCAGGCCTGGGGCCCTCTCCCCTCACCGCTGCCTAAGCTGGGGTCTCTCCATCCTCTCTCTACCAGGGAGAAGACAGATTTTGCCCAGTGCGGTGCAAGTCTCGCTCTCTCCTGAAAATCGCAGTGCAGGAGGTGGACGCTGCGCCTTGTCCCAAGCCCTGGGCGTGCTCTCCCCTGCGGGCCGAGGGCCGCGCTTAGCAGCGGCTCTCTCCCTCCCTCCCTCCCGCCCGCCCCGCTGTGCGGAGGCGCAGACCTGTCTCCCTCACCGCCCTGCCCCATACCTGGTAGTGCCTCTGGAAGCCCCCGGGCGAGCGCTTGTGCTGCTGCGGGTGCAGGGGAGCTCCAGCCGGGGATACGCCGCCGTAAGGAGCCGGGTACCGGGGGCTGACACTCTGCGGCCTGCGCGGGGTCTGCCCCACCGGCGACGGGCTCCCGAACCGCCCGCCGCCGCCATGGAAACCGTGGCCCCGGGGCGAATGGCCGCCGCCGTAAGGCCCAGGCCGGTGGCCGTAGGGCGGCGTGTGGTGGGGGCTCCCGTAGCCCCGCGGGGAGGGGGGCACGGGGCTTCCCCCGGAGGCAGGGCTCCGGAAGCCGCCGCCCGCGTACGGAGGCGTCGGGGGGCGGAAGCTCTGCCGGTACATGGCCCGGGCCGGCGGCGGAGAGCAATAACACCTGCGCAACGGCGGACCCCGGCAGGCGCCGCGGCGGAGCGGCGTCACTTCCGGCCTTGCCGCCCGCCTTCCCCCTTCCCCGCCAGCCGGCCGCAAGGTTCCGCCCGCAAAATCTTCCCAGGCGGGGGACACCCGGCGGACACCCGGCGGACACCCGCGCCTGCCGCGGCGCCCGCCCCGACTGGCAGCGCGAGGGGAGCCGGCCCGGGGTGCGCTCGGTCCGGCCTCGCGGCGGGCCTGCCCCGACCCCGGCGGACGCGTTTCCCGCCGGCGCCCGCCGGGCCGGGCCGCTTGGGAGCGGGAAGGCGGCAGGGCGGTTCGGCGGCGTTAGGCGGCGATTTGTCACCCTGACCCCGAGGAGTTTGGGGCGTTTTCAAGCGGAAGAGGAGTTATCCGAAGCGACAGTCTTAGAAGATGTGGAGCGGCTGTGCCCCTTGGCTCGAATTAAAGGCGCAGTGATAAACACCGCTATTCGCGAGCTGCGTATAGTTATAAGTGAATGCCCACGGTGCTACAGTTGATAAAAATCAACAAAATCCACTGTTGTAAAGCAAAGCGAGTATTTGCCTCGTTTCGCGGCGCTTCAGATGTGCTTATTCGCACTCCTTTCTTGTACAGTCTTTTATTATAATACGTGAGTCTGCAAATGCTACATACATCGTAATAGTCCCAATTGAAGACATACAGTGACATATTTAAAGAGTACTTTAACGGAAAGCTTTGTTTCCTGTTTGGGTTTTTTGTTTGTTTGTTTTTAATCAGTTTGAACTGTCTGCAGTTCTTCAGTGGTGTGGAATTTCTGGCAATAACACCTATGCATACAAACTCAGGCAAATGCTCTGTTGGAGGAGAACCTTATGTTTAGCGACATAAACTCAAATTGACGGTGTTCCTTTTTAGCATTCCTGTTCTGTTCTCAGCTATGTTAATGTGAATGTTCAACAGGTGAAAAGTAGTAAATAGACTTTTGTTGTTGTTTGGGATTTCCATCAGTGTAACAAAGCACTACTTAGTTTTAGGACACTGCCATGTATATTAAATAGGGCTTTCAGAACAGTAGCAAACAATTGTTAGCCAGTAAAATAAGATGGATGTTTCTATGCTTTGTAAGTCCTGTTTTGCTTTGGCGTTACACAGGTGGTTTTTTGTTTGGGGCTTTTTGGTGGATTTTTTTTTTTTTTTTTTTTTTTTTAGAGGAATTGGAGATAACTCACTTTCTGTTCTTGCTGAACACAGCTCTCCACTCTGTTTTACAGCCTCCCTGTGAAAACATGGAGCACTACCCTTGCAATTCTAAAATGGAGACTAAATCTCCTCACTTTTTTTGTTAATCCTTCATTGTTTTATCTTCTCTAGAAGACCAATTTTCTATCTATTATTATGCACGCAAGGAATGCCGTGTCTACACAGAACAGTTTATTAACAAAGCATCAATTTCTCTGTCTGATCAATCTTATTCCAGAAAAAGACATATTGTTACACATGGGTTGAGTTATACTGGTATAGTTTTGCGATGAATTCCTTCTTGTTGACCAATCTAATTGCTTTTAGGACTTTAAGCATTCATGTTATACTTTTCATGGCATGTAGCATGTCCAGTCAACAAGCTATTCACATAGATTTTCTCTGTGTTCTTCCTCAGCAGTCAGGTTGTCTGACATGTAACACTTCTAAAGCCTTTGTTATTAGTAATGCTCATTTTTAGGCAGTCCGAAGTTTCAGCTGCTCTTGAGATGCAGCTGTCACTGTCACAGGGTATTTCTCGTAAATAAATGCTGAACCTCTGTGGGGGCTTTTTTATCCTCTTACAGGGCAAGAAGACACCGTGATGTTCCTGTAACAGGACTTACACTCTGACGTAACATAAACTAAAAATAGCCTGAAAGTACTTAGTTCAAGGAAGAATTCCTTGAAGGTCAATTCAAGCTGACCCTTCCATAGCTATATCCAACTGAAGATACAGCTTACAGTGTAAGTGATATTGCACCTTCAGTGACGCCAAACTGAGGTGAAGGATCTACCTTGTGCTAGCGAGAGGGCTGAAGGGTGTCCAGTACCACCACCCACCTTGTAAGTGCAGAAGTATCCCGTGGTGGGGATATTTTACTTTTATTCACAGAATCATCAAGCTTGGAAAAGACCTTGAAGACTATCTAGTCCAACCATTAACCTCACACTGACCGTTCTCAACTACACCAGATCCCTCAGCGCTGGGTCAGCCCGACTCAAACCCCTCCAGGGATGGGGACTCCACCCCTGCCCTGGGCAGCCCATTCCAACACCCAACAACCCCTGCTGCAAAGAAATGCTTCCTAATAGCCAGTCTAACCCTGGTGCAGCTTGAGGCCATTCCCTCTTGTCCTGTCGCTTGTTCCTTGGTTCAAGCGGCTCATCCCCAGCTCTCTGCACCCTCCTGTCAGGGAGCTGCAGAGGGCGATGAGGTCTCCCCTCAGCCTCCTCTTCTCCACACTAACCCCCCCGGTTCCTTCAGCCGCTGCCCCATTTTGGCAACGTTGTATGTTGCAGTCTGTACACCGAACCGGGAGTACAAATTCTTAGCTACCGCCCGCTTGGTTTGCCCGGGAATCGGATGTCACAGCCCGAAAAGCTTAGCTCAGTTTTGGTTAAGCAGTGAGGTTTTTACACAGGCACTGGAATTAGCGCTGCAACACGTGCCAGGCGCCTCCCCGCTGCCAGTCCAGCCGCCTGCGCCCTGCACACCGAGAAAAGCGGGAGCGGCAGCCTTTCCGCAGGGACTATTTTACGGGACAGGCGAATGGCGGCGGCAGCCCCGGCCCTCAGCCCGGGAAAGCGCGGAGGCGGCGCCAGCGGGGAGGCGCCGGGAACACCCCGGGAACACCCCGAACGGCTCCGCCCGGCGCGGGGAGATGCTTCGTGCCGGGCTGGGAGGAAGGAGCCGCCGGTGTGGCGGGGGGCTGTGGGGGAGCCCCGGCCGCAGGGCTCTGAGCTCCGCCGCCGCCTCCTCCCCGTCTAGCAGGGGCGGTGGGGCGCGGGGCGTCCCCCCGGCAGGTAGCCGCGACGCGCCCTCCTCTTCCTCCTCCTCTTCTCCTCCCCTGTGGCCGCCGGCGGGTCTGCGCCCGCTCCCAGCCCTTCCCCGTCCTTCCCCGGCACCGCGGGGCCTGTGGCGCCGCGGCGGGATCGCGGGGGGGTGGGTGGCGAGCGGGGTCCCGCCGCCGCCGGGTGGCGGAGCGCGGCGGCGGCAGCTGGACTTTGCGCGGCGGTTGCGGCGGGGAGCGGGTCAGCTCTGCCGGCAGCCAGCGGGGGCCGGTGCCCGCTTCCCCTTCTAGGCCTGACCGTTTCAAAGGTTACGACACTCTTTAACTTCGTACAGTGGTTTTTACTGAAGAAAAATAAAACTAAGCTGCCACACAGCCGTTTTTCTCTGGCTTGCAGATTACTCTGCGATTTAATAACGTGGGAAAATACTAACAGTTGCGTTGATTGCATTAGAATCGGAGGAAGTTTGGACTTCTGGTTCCTAAGATGAACGTACCAAGGGCATCCCTTGCCAGGAGTGTACCTACTGATGGAGCATTAACCCACGGTAGTGATAGACTTGATGGTTACTTGCTGCATGTATAAATTAAAAAGTATCGATTTTGCAATCAGAGACAATAGATTTAAGGAGAGGTGTCCTCTGGAGTTGGATGTAATTGGGACGGAATCTATTTACTGCCAACTTGCATTCCTGCAAAAATATTAAATGTGCTAATCAGCTCTCAGTGCTCTCTTCTGTCACAGGTATAAAGGAAAGCTTTTTTTTTTCTTTTTTTTTTTTTTTTTTTGACATGTGGCGTGAACATTCTGTTCTGTAGAATGATCTCTCTGTTGGTTGCTTACGCACATTTTTATGTTAGACCACCCTTGGGACAACCTGCCAGGCTTAACTAAAGAGTTTAAATCCTATTGAGAGTGAGTGGGTCTCTTTTACTTTTCATCAAATTATTTACAAGAGATACATCTGACTATCTAATTTACAGTAAATTTGAGCAGCGTGGCAATAAAGAATTTACAAATAGGATATAATTAGCTGGGCAAGTGGATTTTTCTTTCTATCACCAAGTTACTGGAACAATTAAAAGCAAAAATACAAGAGAAAAATGTGAGCTCGCATTTTAGAGAATTTAGACTATTGAGCCAGAATTCCAACAAAAAACACTCTGTGGGAAATGTTTAACTTTGGGTATGTGCCTGTTAAGAAGCTAGTAAGGAGAGGGGAAAAAAAAAACAACAGACTGGGACGTGCTGGTCAGTACGGATCAATTCTGATCTCTTCTGCTCATTTGTGGTGTGGTTTTTTTTCTTTTTGTTCCTCCAATAAGGGGTTGGTAGTGCTCTGGTACTCGGGATCAGTGTACCAGAGCTGCTGGTTCTCTAGCAGTCCAAAGTCTTTCTATTGTAATTGTTTCAGCAAATTAGTGTCTTGCTGGAATGCGAATCTAGGTCCTCTATGTTTTCTTTGGTGAATATTTGTGCGCTTCTGGTTTGAAGAGACTAACGGGGCTATTTTTTCTCAGATTTTCAAAAGCAAGCTTTTGATACCTTTCTAGCATTTCTTTGTCATTGTGGACATGAGTGTTATTTATCAGCATTAAGAAAAAATAATTCACAATGGTCTGTTTGTCTCTGAAACAACAATGGTACTCTCCTGTTGTCTTCCAACTGTAGCAGAGGCCTAATCCCTGAATGGAGCTGTTACCCATAATGTGAGTGATACGGTAATTGGTAAGGGTTCATCAGTTTTAGTTACGTATAAATGAATATTTACAGGCTAACACTTTATAGGCTTCTTTGAGAAATATCTTTATGGTTTCCTGTAATTCAGCCAGCCCCAGGTAGAGAACCTGTTGGCTCTGAAAAGTTGCTGCTGTTCTGGTAGTGTGTCAGTAACGCTAAACGCTAGTTCAGGAGGAGAATAAGTGAGCCTTTGAGTGAGACAGCGCATCTTTAAAAGCTGTGGAAAGAATAGAGGAAGATGGACCCTTTTTGTTAACTAAAATGAGATAGATATATGTGTTTTTAAGGAGCTGTGCTCTTCAGTAAAGCTGTTGTGTACATATTTTCTGTAAACACAGAGTAATGCCATTGTGAAGCACATGGTGCACTCAGTTCTTTAAGAGACAAACATATGCTTAAGTGTTTGCTCAACTAGAGCCAGCTTGATAAAATAGAGGTTACGTTGGAGGATCTGTGGTGGTTACTGGGCACTAGCACAAGCTTTTGCCCACACCTGAAACTTTCACTGAGGTGTGCAGCGCTGAAGAGAGGTGGCAGCCTGAGGTTTCCTAAAGGCTTTGAAATGTGCAAGATACGTGGCCACTCCTAGATGAGCACATTTCCAATGTGCTGCTTGGTCTGCATATTGTATTAAAAACTAAAGCCTGTTAAACCCAGATCCCTCTGGAGTGATTGCTAATAACCGAGGAAGATGTCTCGAAGAATGGGTTGCAAGTGTTCTCACTGAGTACAGTGAATGAAAACATTTTAGCAGAAGCCTTGAATTCCCAGTGCTGCTTCATATCTCTATAGCTTTTTTATTATATATACACCTTTCTGTATCCATCTCTTTACCGTATATTCAGTAAGGGAGGAGGAAGAGTTATGGGGGTGGCAGAAGGGTGGCGGCTCGGGTCTGATGGAGGGAGTGTGGAGCAGGTACCACAGGCATTCGCTGCTCCATGGCTCCGGAGATGCACCACACTGCCCTGCGTGCTTTGAGGGGCTGTGGTTCTTTTCTCCCTCCTGGTCTGTAAAAAAGTTTATGCTTGAATTCATGGGGGTTCTTGTGTTCATTTTTCCCCATGTTTTATATCTTTCTCTTACCTGGACAAACACCAAAAAGAGATGCAAAAATTGTCTAATTTTGTGGTGTTACTGGCCAGGTGTTGGGTTGGTGTTTTTGTTTTTTTTTTTTTTTGGTGGTATGAGACCATTTTCCAAGTAGTAGTGAAATTACCTTCCATGTGGGGTGGTGTGAAGTGTTTGCATCCCCAGTCTGCATTTAAAGACACTGAATTAGCAGAAAACAACCCAAGGTCACCCGAGACATAGGTGGCAAACCTGTGGTCTGGACTGTGAGATTGCTTGCTCTATGATGCTTATTGCCATTGCTGTTTCTTAGAGCTAGTGAGGTTGCAAAGGGTGAGGCAAAGCAGGAAAGCATTGTGATTTTCTAGTGGTTATCTTGCATGTGTGACTGCCATTGAATGTTAAAGATGGAAGGTGTATTTCTTTGGTTCCTATATTCTGTCTTCAGTTTTGTAACCTCTTTTTTTTGAAATGCAGATGCTCTTTTTGTGTGATGCAAAGTGCATAGGTCTACACAGGTCAAAACACTTTGTTGAGGATGCTGTGCTTCACGTTGGTCTGCTACCCATTAACTTTAGTTTGTGAAATTCTGATAGTTGCTATGCTTTTATCAGATCTTTCTTCATATTAGTTTTTAAAAGCCATATGAGTGTTTATGGAAGGCACATATAAAAATATCTCTAAAATGTAGCTTTATTGTAGGTATTTAGAATAGGTTCTGCAATATTAGCCATAAGGTTTTTCAACTTTGCAAGTCTACTCTTGACAACCTACCTATGTAGAAAGGTTTATTATCCCTTATTTGGGGAGGAAGATGAGGGAGGAGATGGGAGTGTCATAAAATCAGCGTTTCAGACAAACGATGAGAAATGTGTCTCACAAAAAAGAACTGAAGAGTAAGTTACTGTTTTCTGTTTCTTGTCAGGTGCTAGTAATGTAAAGCCATTGGATGGTGTGAAAATTCTTGATTTAACAAGGTTTGTGTTTTGTCTGTAATTTGGAACAGCCTGTCTAGATCCAAATATTCTGATAGGAAAAACTAAGAAAACAATCTCATTTTAATATTACAGGGTGCTTGCAGGGCCCTTTGCCACAATGAATTTGGGAGATCTAGGGGCTGAGGTTATCAAAGTGGAAAGACCAGGTAAGATTTTTTTATTATCTATTTTAGATATAAGAAGAATGTGGGGTAGTTTAACAAATACTTGTTTTACTATTTTTAATAATACGTGACTGAAAATGCAAGACTGAAAGCTTTTGAAAATATATAGAAAGGCACTGTGTTTATTTGGTGACGGTGTGTTTTTGGTGGCAGTGTGTGTATGGTATTGTGCTAAGAAGAAATTAATTTTGTAGCTATTTGTATATTTTTTGAGCCAGCAGTCTTTAGGTTTTGGTAACATTTTATATCTCGTACTATTTCTGACACGGTAGAGAACTAGTTATTAGTAGGTTTGCTTATATATGTATGATCTTGGATAATTTTATATAGAAATACACCTTACTACTCAGGATTAGAATACTGATAAAATGACAGGCACTATAATTTTGGAAACAGGAACTTCACCTTCTGTTTATATTTTTATTATTACAAGTTAAAAAGGTAGTATGAGCATTTAAAAAATATATATGTTGTTTGTTAGCACTGTTTTTGTGTAGTATCATACAGATCCTAGCGGGAACGGCAAGCATTCTGACTGGTGGAGTATAAGGTGACTTGGCATACTATATCAACTTTATCCTGAGAATAGTTTTAATATTATAGTAAAGTTTCAGGTTGTTAATTAAAAATTACCTCGTCAGAGAAATCTTTCTTTGGAATTGTGCAAAGCAAACATAAGTAAAGATACAACTACCTCATGCAGAAAATAATAGCCCAGGATCTGATATTCCTGTATGGGTGGAGATGGGAGTTCATTGGAAAGGGAAGATTTCTGAATTTGCATGAAAATCTTCATGCTGGTGCTGAAAGTGTCTGAGGTTAACGAGCTTCGAGTGTGTGTTTTCAGATGCAGAAACTTGTGTAGCTCCTTCTGAGTCTGATTGGATTTGGGTAATTAGTTTCATAAGTAGAATTTATTTTATTTTTGTGTATTGTAGCTTAACACAATGGTTTTCTTTTTCCACTCAGCACATGCACTTATTCAAAGAGTTGTTGAGGATTCAGTAGTGGTAAAAAATACTTCATTCTTATGGAATAATTACACTTTTTAGTTCATAAGACCATACAAGAAGAGTAACAAATTGCATGGCATTCAGTTCTTTTTTTAGAAATATTCCCTGCATTTGGCTTTCAGTTTTATGCATCGTTATGCATTTGAGGCATGTATTTCTGCCATAGCAGCTGCATGTTGTGATGTTGTGCATTTTCTTCTTCTTTAAGTTTCCATGTTTTAAGTTTCTCTCTTCTGGTGTTATTATTAGTTTTGAAAAGAGCTGTTGAAGGTAATTACACACTTGATATACTAAAACACATCACATTCCCTATATTTTATTCTAAACAGGAACTATTGAATGTTTGAACATTTAACAACATGCAATGTCTAACAAAAGTTTTGGCATGTCAACCTATGGGTCATCCTTAATCACTCACTATTATTTCAAATGCTTTCACTTTTGTGACAGAGCAAAAGCTGCATCAATTTTTTTTCTATCAGATGAGTCTGACAGTGATATTATTCCAGGTATCTAGGTAGTAGGAGTGGAGCAATGTCAGGAATCAAGTATGAAGTAATGGTTTTGGAGATTTTCATTCCAGCTCTTACGAGTTTTGTTTTGTGATTGAAGGAGAAGGGCAGCCTGAGAATTCTGAATTTAAAACATTTCAGAATGTGAGTAAATAGCTCGTCCTGTGAGAAGGTGTCTACTTTCACAGGAGTATTAATCCATAAAGGGTAGTAGCCACATTAGTGTCCTACATGTAAAATATTACTGAAATGTTTTGTTTTGTAGGGCTTCAAAGTGGTAATATACAGAAGAGATACCTTTTTTTTTTTCTTCCCCCAGCATTCCCAGTTTAACCCAAATAGTTCTCTGAGGTACTGAACAGTACAAATAATGATGAATAATTTAAATGTTTGTGTTAACTTCTACCACAGTTGATCTTAAATGGCTTAAGACTTTGTGTTACCATAGTGTATAGCATAATTATGACAGTGGCTGTATTGTGTTAGACTAAAGGTCCTTCAGCTTGTTTCTGTATCTATGCTAGTACCAAAGAGTCTTCTGTGTTGCCTCACTAAGGAAAGTTTTCACTCACATGAAGTTAACAAGTAGATAAAGTCTAGATACTGAAATAAATATAGGAGTGTGCATGCTTGCTAGCACTCAGAGTGATGATTATATCTGAATTTAAATTTAGCTTTAATTCTAATTAAAATAGATTGCCAGTCTTAGTTTTAATTCTAATTAAAATAGATTGCCAGTCTTCGTGACATTTAAAGGTTTAAAGTTGGAAATTAAGGATAAATCATACAGCAACATCAATGTCTGCAGCAGCTTTAATGCCATCTTGCCTTTCTGTAAGGCAGGAGCATTTCTGGAAGGGCTGGAGGTGGGGGTTTGCACCAGCTACAGCTAGCGCTGCTTTCTGTTGGTATTCTACAGCATGCAGCTTAGCAAGTTGTGGCTCATCAGTGCAGGGCAAAAGCTCCCACTAAATTCTTCTGAATTGCCTAAAACAATGCTATGGTAGCTCTGCTTTAGTTAAAAAAACAAGCAAACCTTCTTCCCCTCCAATAACCCCTAAAACCTAACCCACAAAAAAACCCAATCAAAAACCCCACAAATATATTGGTGGTCTCTGGCTGTATATTAATATTTTAAAGCCTAAAAGTAACCCTAGCACTAGCAAACACTGTTCTCACTTTGCTTAATCACGCTCACTTTTAGATTTTTTTTGACACAAATATCCTAATATAAAACTAATTTTTGTCCTGCCTGCTAAGTGAAGCTTAGGTGGTTTAAATATGACACTGGAGGAAAACTTTTTATTCTTTTTATTTATTGGCAGTGTGTTTTTGGACAACTCTGAAAATGTGATGATATTTCTTTCAGGAGCTGGTGATGATACAAGAGCCTGGGGGCCACCTTTTGCTGGAACAGAGAGTGTTTATTTTCTCAGTGTCAACAGAAATAAAAAGGTAAATGGAACACTGTAACGAACATTAACCTGTGTTTTCTGTAATTACAACTGAAGACGTAACACTTCTTTGATTCTTAACATGTATAATGGAGCAATAGTTACACCAGCCTTCAGTTATGATGAATAAATTTCAGGAGAAGAATGAAGAGTTCTTTTGAACAAAAAAGGCTTCAAACCTCAGGCGTGGTGCTTTGGTCAGCTGAGGCAAATTCTGAAGGCAGGAGTCATTCTGCCAGACCTCAGGTGCTGTTGCAAATTGCCTGAAAATGAACCTGGCTGAAAGTAAAGGTTATTTTATTTAAAGGATTATTTTTGTCAGGTGCATCAGCTCAGCTGCCCTGCATCAGCTGGAGCTGGAGGAGAGCAGGCATCATACCATGGTTAGGTTGGCTGAAGGTAGCTTGGGAAACTTCAGGATTTAGATGAAGTTTCATGATGTGCTTGAGCTGTTTAAAGGCTTGTGGCCATTGAAACAAATGTTTCTGGTGTCCCCGTCTGTACTGGCAGTAGTAGGTGCTGTGCAAACATGCAGTGAACAGACTGCAGTGCAACTCCCAGCTGGACATCTGTCAGATGTTTTTGGTGCTTCTCTGATCCATTATCAAGATAGTTCAGCTTGCTTTACCCGCAGAATATTTTTTTGCAGGGGGAGGTGGGGTGTTTGTTAAAATTTATTTATTTGATTGTAGTGTGAAACTTGACTGTTGTTATCTTTAGAAGAGGCTGATAATCCCCAGAAGGGGCTTTCACATAAATGACAGGTGGGTTTTTTTTTATCCGCAGAGTATAGCCATCAACATGAAGGATTCCAAAGGAACAAAGCTAATCAGAGAGGTAGGTTTCGGTAGCGTGCAACCTGTGCCTATTTTATATTATTTTGATCCTGAATAATAAAGAATAAACTATCTTCACTTGAAGTATTAATTTGATTTCTGATAATTAAAAATATGTACGTGTCCAGTAAATTTCTTATGTAGCCTCTGTACTCTGTGCTTTTGGACTCAATGCTCAGTGTAATTTCTAATGATTTTTAAATATAAAAGGTACATGAAAACATCATCAGAAGCTTCAAATGAAATATTGTGAGTAAAAGGTCTAACAGCTTAGTGCTCTCCTTTTAATGTTGCGGTATATGATCTTGCTGTACTTCTTGATTATAAAGATTTAAGCTGGACTGATCTGATGAAGTCAGTGAGCAGCTTACAAAGAGGACATACTGGGTTCCAGTATTTGCAGGCTTTTGAATGTTACAGTGTATTCATGACTTGAGCTGCTGTGTATCTTTGAGAAATACCGTCTTGTAGGTCAAACTTAGTATTTGTTGGGTTTTGTTTTGGTTTTTTTTTTTTTTTAGTATTTGAGTTCAGAATGTAAAGGTCTTTTAAGGGTGATCCATTTTTTCTATTGAAAAATTAATAAAAGCACCACATTTCACATTCTGTGAAACTTGTGTTTTGTCATCCCTTTTTTGATCTTGAGAAACAGAAGACCTGCTATTGGCTCGTGCTGTGTTTTTAGCCCTGCAGAACTAACACATTGAAGAGGGTGAGCTGGCTTCTGTTACTGTTTCAATCAGTTCCAAGCATTTTTTCACAGTGGGACTGTATGTGGCCTGCAATAAGTGGAATTTGTCTGGTATTATTTTTTGTTGTGAATATTGCATTAAATGGAAATAGGTTGTCTGATACTTTTGACCATTTTCCTTTACTGTCAGCTGTGTATAGATACTACATAAGCAAATCTTTGGAGTTTGTAAGCCCAGGATTCTGCAGTGCCTTTTCTCTTTGCAGAATGGAACTATTTATTGTTGATTTGTTATGAAGCTGTATGTTTATCTTGTAAAGGTTTTGGAAACAGACACTGTAATTTGGAATAATTTTGCATGGTAGAACACAGATGTGGTTTTGGATAAACTAGTCAGATTCTAAATAAGGGCTATGAAGATTGTTCCTCTCGCATAAGAAGACTAGCTTGTTATTTGACCTTTAAAAATGGTGAAAGGAAAAACTATGCAAGATGTCCACTGATTCTATGTATGTGGGCTGGACCTGTTTGAAGAATTAAGGGCAGCTGGGCCTATGAGTCAGGATGAGCTGGAGAAAAGACAGCTTTAGTGTAAGCTTTTTATGTGATTTCCACTATTTGTGGTTAGGAAGTTCCCTTTTTCTCATCTTGACATCTGGGCAGGAAGATTGCTACTTGATTCTGGTTTTAAATGTGTAACTTTCTGCCTGCAATGTGGAGAACCTTTCTATGGTCTGTGGAGTTGAACAGCTGGTGACTTAAGAATTTGCAATATAACCTTTGTGCTTGAGGCTCAGGTGCCTGGTTGTGTTCAAATCCCACATAATTTTAAATTCAGAGCAGCACCTTTCTTCTCCCTCATTTGTCATGCAAGAGCAGCATCCTCTCTGTCAGCTCAGTGCCGGGCTTCCCACCCTTTTCCTACAGGTAAGCTCTCTTGTACCACTGTAATGTGGAGCTATCATGATGCTGAAGATAGGATAGCTGGCAGTAAGAGTACTCAGAGCTACAGATAAATGGTTTCTGCCAGCAGCAATATTAATTTTTCCCTTAGCTGTCACTGAAATAGTCACGTATGTATGAAAATTACTTCCTAAGACGTGTTGTTAGGGAATTTCTAGTGCGAGAACTACCTCTGTTAGATACTTACCATGCTAGCCGTGGAAATGAGGAGATTTCCTGTGACAAAGTAATTTCTTATAGTTTCTATTCTTTAATAAAGTTGTTTTCATAACCACTACAGCTTTTTGTTCCTTAAATCAATGGCATCCCTGTCTGTGATATAGCAACATTGTGGTCTGAGGTGATGAGGCATTACTGAACTGTGACTCTACTTGTGGAGTTGTTCTTCATTCTGCTTGATTTAGGGTGATAGTTTTTGGAAGTATTCGGTGCTGAGGGCTTGACATTCTATTATTGCATCTCCAGTGGAACCAGAATATAACTTATGTTTGGAGTTTTGTCAAAAAAGAACGTTATCTATAACAGGCTTTTGTTTTCAGTTGTCTCCTGGTAACATCAGGACAGTTGTGTATATAATTGAGCATTACTCAGCAATGTGTTTGTTACTATGAAAAGTAGTGTTCATGTCTATAAAGCAATTGATGGCAAGGAGAAATTCAAGTTTGTGACACTAGTTACTCATAGATAAATATGTATTGAGTCCCGAGCCTAAGCCCTACAAAGAAAAATAATAAGTTTGTAATTTGTTTATTAAGAAAGGTAGCATGGCTAGAATAAATTTTGTTTCCCCCTCTTGTAAATTCCATATGGATAGAAGCAGGCAAATCTCAGAATCTAGAATCATATTAAAAACAAAGAAGTAGAGAGTCTTCAGATATGACAAAAGCACAGCCTTGATAATTCAGCTATTAATATATACCAGTAGTATCAAGTGAGCTGAAAAAATCAGGACTCCTGTCTGCTTTTCTTCCTATGTCACAGCACTACAAAATACTTGTCCAAGGGTCTGCTCTTTCTTAATTACGCTGTTACATGATTCCCACAAAACTATTCTTTAGTCTTCTTTTTTTATGTTTCTTTATTCTGTGTCACTTTAAGCCCTGTCTTCCTTCCTAATGCTTTTGGCTCACTGTTAACTGCCTTCCAAATATTTGTATGTGTTCTTGAATGAAAATTATTTTTTCTCTTCAGTGATGGTATCTGCACCAGTCCCATGCTCTGACATCCTTATGTTGTAGTATGACTCAGTATCTCTTTAGAGCATTATTCAGCAGTTATTATCAGAAGCTCATTTTAAGAACCCTGAGGATACCTTTCTCCTGAGTATTTAGCCATAACTAATTAAGTTTTCTGTTTTTCATGAAGAATTTGGGAGAATTCAGTTTGCTGGGAGGTGATGGCACTCCTTCTTCCTTTTCATTACCTTTAGCTGATAGGTCAGCGTGTCTTACGCATGCTTTCTCACTCGATATCCACACAATTCACACACAAATACGTATTTGTGTATATATGTTTATATGTGTGACTGCATATTTTCCTCTGTGTGGAGTTTTATAAAAACCAAAAAAACCCACCAAATCCCCCAACCCCAAACAAAACCTCCAAATCTTATGAATAGTTTGCTTTATCAAGTTAATAGCATCATTATTTGTTATTGTTATTCAATTTAATGACTACTTGGGCATGCACGATGCCTTTTTTCCTTTCCTGAGGTATAGATGTTGAGCACGTCAGTGTCCTATCTGGAGTACATAGTATTCTAACTCACATCTGTGTTGTATTGTTCTGTTAGTAGAGCTTAAAACACAAGTGATGTGTTCAGAGGACTTGTAGGACATGAAGTGTGAAATTTCAGTTGACAGTGGACTCAAAACCCCATGGAGACTGAAAAATCCCTTTGAGCTTTAAGAACATACAGTTTTTTTGGATCGGACTCTGAATGGCAGAAGCCTGGGTGCCTATGCTTTGTTCAGTGAGCATGGAAGAATGTACTATAGACAGACTGCCGCCTTTATGCATTAAAGACTATTTCCAAGTGTCATGAACACTTCAGTGGCAGAGCTGGCAAAGCACCTAACAGGATGTTTTGAAAAATCACGTTTGTTTCTCTTTGAGAATATATACGCTGCCAAACTGGGCCCACTGAGTCCTCACCTAGCACTGTCGTCATCCCATGTGTGTTGCCCAGTGCAAAGGTGTGGTGCTTTCTGACCTGTGTGTCATGCTTTCTTCCTCAGTGGCTTGTAGGAGATGATGGTTCTTCAGTATGAGACGGACAGCAGCTCTCAAACCATTTTAGCCCATACAATCACTGTAAATTGGATAGGTTATAGAATCACAGTGAAAGCAATGCACAAGTTCCAGCTGATTTTCTCTTGAATGAATTAAGCTAAGGCCGTAGTGCTACCAGTTTGAAAAGTATTTCTGTATGAACTGTGAAGGATTTAAATAGAAAATAAAGCCCCCTTAACTTTATTTTTCATAAAGGCATAGTATTAAAGAACAAATAGCTTGCCCCTATTGTGTTCCCCTTACCTTACTTTGGTGGCTTGATCTTAATCCTGCACAGAGGATTAAGAAGGCTGTAGACCTGACTGACCTAATTTTGTTTTTACTAGCAATTGCTTTAGCTCTGTGGAAAACTGGATCTTCTTGAGAACCTTCTAGTGACAAACACGTATTTTTTAATTACTTACACAAAGTTATATTCTGTTCACTTCTATGGAATAATGAATTAAACCAACCAGCTGTCCACTTTGAAACCCAGCAATGCTTATTAAGAATCTTGACTGTTTCCCATTTTAGTATAGTCCTACAGGTTCTTGACATAGCCACTTTAAAAATACTTAATAACCTATTTTAAGATGCACTTTTACTGTATGCTGAACTCAGTTTCTGTAAATGTTATTGTCTCTTCTGTGCATCCAATTAAAACATTCGTAAGTTGTGTGCTGCCTTGTCTGAATAAGAGTCAGTTTCTGTCTTTCCTGTTAAATGCTTGCTGGCTTGGCAGCTTCTTTGGCCTTGAATTCAGCTGAAGAGCCAACACGTAAGAATGAAAATGCTTGTAATTGCTGTTATGATGACATTAGTTTATAGAATTATAGAATACACTTTTATATATTAATCAGACAGCAACTTCATAGTGTCAGAGAATGTGACTCTCAGATGCAAATAGCATTAAGAAACTAAATGGTTTAGGTTCTGCTTAAAGTGCACAAACATATGTGCCTGTCAGGGAATAGTTTCTTAAATTCCTGGTGGGGCAGGGAGGAACTAAGCAAAAAACCCTACAACTCCCCCAAGGCATACATCTTTCTTTTAACGTGTAGTTCTATTGGTTCAGGAAGTCTTAATTAGTCTTATTGAAACGTGTGTGTGTATATATATATATATATCTATAACTTTTATAAGGAAAAAAGATGTAATTTAAAGCCCATGAAGGTTTTATGTTAATCAGAATGGTTTGGGTTGAAAAGGACCTTAAAGACAATCTAGTTCCCACCCCTCTGCCACGGGCAGGGACACCTCCCACTAGCCCAGGTTGCCCAAAGCCCCGTCCAACCTGGCCAACTGCCAGGGAGGGGGCAGCCACAGCTGCTCTGGGAAATCTGTGCCAGTGTCTCACCACCCTCACAGGGAAGAATTTCTTCTTAATACCTAGTCTGAATCTACCCTCCTTCAGTTTAAAAGCGGTACCTATGGTCCTATCACTACATTCCCAGATACAGAGTCCCTCCCCACCTTTCCTGTAGCCGCTTTAAGTACTGGGAGGCTGCTGTAAGGTCTCCCTGGAGCCTTCTCTTCTCCAGGCTGAACACCCCCAACTCTCTCAGCCTGTCCTCACAGGGAAGATGCTCCAGACCCTGATCATCTTTGTGGCCTCCTCTGGACTCGGTCAAGGAGGTCCTTGTCCTTCTGATGTTGGTGTCCCCAGAGCTGAACACAGCACTGCAGGGGGGGGTTTCTCACGAGAGCAGAGTAGAGGGGGAGAATCCCCTCCCTTGACCTGCTGGCCACGGTGCTCTGGATGCAGCCCAGGACACAGTTGGCTTTCTGGGCTGCGAGCTCACATTGCTGGCTCATAGTTTTCTGTCCATTAATACCCCCAAGTCCTTCTCCTCAGGGCTGCTCTCAGTCCAATTCTCGCCCAGCCCGTGCTTGGGATTGCCCCGACCCATGTGCAGGACCTTGCCCTTGGCCTTGTTGAACTCCATGAGGTTTGCACGGTCCCACCTCTCCAGCCTGTCCAGGTCCCTCTGGATGGCACATCCCTTCCCTCCAGCATGTCAACTGTGCCGCACAATTTGGTGTCACTGGCAAACTTGCTGAGGGTGCACTTGATCCTCCTGTCCATGTTGCCAACAAAGATGTTAAACAGCGCTGGTCCCAGCACTGATCCCTGAGGAATGGCACTTGTCACTGCTCCCCACTCAGACATCGAGCTGTTGATCGCAACTCTGAGTGTGACCATCCAGCCAACTCCTTATGCACCAAGGGGTCCTTCCAGCAAACCTATGTCTCACCAATTTACAGACGTGGTGGTTGTGTGGGACAGTGTCAAATGCTTTGCATGAGTCCGTCTACTTAAATGATCTTTAACATCAGTAGATTTTTGGACTTGGTAATTCATTTAGATCTGATGGGGAAAGTCACATTGCAGAGCTTGACAGCACTATTCTAATTGAGATGACTTTAAGGTGTTCATTTTAACTAATAAAATTTTTGGGTTCCCTATTCTGGTTCTACATACAAGAAGTGAGCTATATGATTTCAGTTACAGTAATTGTAATCAATGATTTTAAAATGAAAAACAATTTATAAAATTATTTCTAAGGTAGAGAAAGTGTGAGGAAAAAAGATGCATTCTTTCTTGTTTTTCTCAAGTGATTTGCGGGTATAAAGGTTATGATTGTTCTGTAAAATATTGTCAAGTCTTGGGAAACTCATGTGATACTGATTCTATAACTATTTTATAGTTTTGTCTAGTCTTTTTAGGATTTTGACAGTTTTCTTTCTGGATACACAGTATCTCTAATATGTAGTTTGCAGAGATGCACGGTCTAACAGGACAAAAAATATCTGTCCAGGTTTGTAAGTTTTGTTTTGTCAGAAAGACTCGAACCATTTTGATTAGTGAGATTTTTACATTAAGTTACATGTGGAATTTATTGAACTCTTGGAAGCTCATTAACAAATCTTACTCATCCTTTTCTTTCTAAAGCTTGCAGCGGTGTCTGATGTTTTTGTGGAAAACTACATCCCTGGGAAACTGGCTGAAATGGGTCTAGGTTATGAAGACATTAAAAAGATTGCTCCTCACATAGTGTACTGTTCAATAACAGGTATTTTAATTTCCATTACTTGTGTTCATTATTTCCTTTTTTCCAGTCATCTTGTTATAAAAATCATGTGGTTGTATGGAAGTATATTATTTTGATGTCAGTTAAGATAATTGAAAAACTAGGTGAGTTTGACTGTTTCATTCAAAAACAGGTATAGAAAAATTGGGAGGCAGCAACCATGTCAGCAGTTTGTAAGCTGTTCGACAGTGGCGTTATCATGCCAGCCTGACATGTTCCTGTTGACTTCAAATGAGCTAGGGTTGGCTGAGCTCCTTGGATTTTGCTTTGAACTAGTTGAAAACTCAGATTATTTTTATTTTTCTCCAGCAGTTTTGCTGTATCAGTTTACATATTGCAGGTTTCCAATCTCAGTGTTCTTTATTACACTGAATCATCTGTCTCTTTTACAAGTGAGAAGTTATACGTTCATGGAAGTTTTACATTACTTTGCTACGGTCTATCACCTGGTAACTGAAACGTTAGGGGAGTTGTAGGTACTTGATAAGTGCTGGGAAGAATGAAAGGAAAGTAGACATACGAATGTCAAGAACTGCATACATGTAAAAATAATTTTAAGTCTGAAGAACTGCTCAAAAACCACCCCAAAAAATCTTGATCAGGCACTAAAATTAAAGGATCTGTGCATATGAAGTCTGCTGCTAAAGTACACTTAAATTAAAATACAGATATTGCAGATATTTGTAGACTGGTTTAAAATCTTACTTACAAACCTATTATGCCTCAATTTCTGAAGAATAAATGGCTTTGGCCTTTTTAGTTACTGCGTACTGATGTCATTTAATAAGAACCAAATAGATTTTTAGTCTGTTGGGATGTATTTATCATGTTTGTGTGGCATATGTCTGAAGAAGACAGGAGCAGAAAAGCAATTACATTCAGGGCTTGCTGAGAATCTCTTTGTTTAAATACATCTTTAGGTTGGTCAATGGCTAGTTACCACAATGTTTTACACATTTACTTGTGCATGTAATCTCAGCTGGAATCTGTCAAGTGGTTTTTGCTTTTTTCCCTGTTGTTTAGTTGCTGTACCCATAATTAATGAAATAGAATAAAAATTATATCCAAGCTACAGTTTACGTGAGGCCTTTCATTTGGTAAATCTGTTTTTCCGTTCACACTACATGTCAGCTTTTTGAATGCTTTTGTATTTTACTGATAATAGACAAAAACCTTACTTGAAGTGGGATCCTAAGAAAAGATACTCTTTAATTTCACAGAAACATAGAATTGAAAGTACCTCTTGAAACCACCTAGTCTAACCCCCCTGCTCAGGCAGGGTCAGCTACAGCAGGTTTCTAAGGACTGTGTCCATCTGGGTTTTGAGGATTTCCACAGCTGCTCTGGACAACCTCTTCCAGTGTCTGATCACCCTCACAGTAAATATTTTCCCATTTCGGGAAAATTTGCCTATGGCCTTGTCCTGTCAGTGAGCATTACTGAGAAGGGTCTGGCTTCCTCTCGCTCATTCCCTCCCACTGGTATTTATAGACATTGCTGAGATCCCCCCCGAGCTTTCTCTTGTTCAGGCTGAAGAGTCTCACTTGTCTTGCCCTCTCATCATGTGTCACACGCTCCAGTCTCAATCATCTTTGTGGCTCTGTGCTAAACTTGCTCCACTAAGTCCATATCTGTCTTGTACTGGGGAGCCCAGAACTGGACACAGTACTCCAGATGTGGCCTTACCAGTGCTGAGTAGAGGGACCTCAGCCTGCTGGTGACACTCTTCCTAATGCATCACAAAATACTGTTGGCCTCCTTTGCTACAAGGATACGTATTTTTGTATGTCCTGTTTAAGCGCTCCCTAACTTCCTCTGCTGAGGGTGAGTCTTCCTTGCTGCATGCTTTCCCTCTAGTCTCAGGACTAGGACTCCCAAGGGCCATCTTTCCTGGGAAATACAGAGACAATGGCAGCATTAAATACCTCTGCTTTCTCCATGTCCTTTGTCACCAGTTTCCCTGCCTCATTCTGCTGTAGGTGCACGTTGTCCCTAGTTGTCTTTCTGTCACTGATTTGCTTGCAGACTCCTTTCTTGTTGCTCTTCCCATCTTTTGCCAAATTCAACTCCAGGTGAACCTTGGCTTTCCTAACTATATACTTGCAGGATCAAACAGCCACTCTATCCTCTTTCTAGGTCACTTACCTCTGTTTCCACCTCCTGCACACTTTCATCTTACAGTTAAAACAAGTTGGACAAAGATCATACAATTTTGCTGTTTAAAGCTTTGTGTAGCACAGAGTTTACACGTAACGAAAAACACATAAATATTAAAAAAATACATAAATACGGAACTAAAGATTTTTTTGTGTTTATTCATTGACAATGATCATTTGAGGTTGAAGGTGTTCAGGAGGTAAGAGCTAAGTGTTGCTTGTCAGGCACCCATAAAACAATTTGTGATCTTAAATTATGGTTCCTTAAGTCTTGGACAGCCAGCAGGTGACAAGGGGTATCTATTTAAGGATGATACATGTTCTAGGAATAAAGACATAAAATCTCTAGTACCCTTTTTTTAAAAAAAGGCATATCAGAAATCAGTTAAGTCTAAGGCAGGAAATATATTAAGCAACAGGCTAGGACCGAATGTACATCTGTCATAGAGAGAGCATGATGGTGTTAGGCAGTAAATTTTCTTTTGTCACAATTGGGCAGAAAACTGATTTAAGAAGAATTTCTGACTGTTTTCTAAAAGCTCTGTATCCTTTGTAGCACCATTCTGTGCTGTGGTTGACTCTACTATGTTCAAATAGCCTTTTTTTTTTTTTTTTGTGAAGGGAAATGGGAAGAGACTAGATGTTTGATGTAGTAATGTCTAGCTTACAAAATCAGTGAAAAGGAGATTAAATTGTTAAAATACTGACTGATAAAAATTGCTTGGATTAGCAGCTCAGATTAAAACATGAAGGCCTGTGGAAAAAGACCAGAAGAACTCTTTTTGTTTTTCCATCACAAATAAGGCTAGACAAACAGCAAAGGAGGTTGGTAAATGCATTAAAGCATCTTTATGATAGCTAGGTTTATGTACACTATAGTTTATTATGGGGAAGGTTAGGGAGTTGCAAGGGTTCAATTTGAGAAACTTTGTTACTCCGAATATCCAATATAAAAGGCTCTTGGAACAAATTGATAAATGAATGTTTGTAAATCACCTGTAGTTGTATATCCAAGTAAGGTGAACTTTTGGTCTGATTCTGTGTTGTTATTAAGACCTGTCATAACTTTGCCAGTGCAAACACACAAACAAAAAAGTAACTGAACATGTCAAGCTGTTCATGTAAACATAGGAATTAAATTCACTTTCCTTTTCTGAAGCAAACAGTGGACCTAACTGGCAATCCTTTGCTTTTGCAAGGCACCTCTCACCCATGTTGTTAGCTATTCATGTTGTTCAAGTGATACGCTTTTTCTTCTGGTTTCTTGGATGTGGAGGCCTATTAAAAATAGTGGGGCTTTGGGTACAGAAATTTGTCTGTAAGCAGTATCTTGGATGTTTTGGCACTGGGCATTGCAATGTTTGACCCAAAACCCAGGTTGATATAAGTTGAGGCATCTGAACTTGGATGGCTGGTTTTGTGAGAGATTGGTGTAGAAAGCAGCTAACTGCCTTCTGAAAGGTCATCAAGAAGTGCTCAGTTCTCCACTCAAAACAGGAGCTGTGCTTGTGGCAATGTAAAAGCATAAGGACTGGTACTGAAGTGGAATGAACTGAGACACACTGAATCTAGTAGGTTCCTGAGAGCTCAGATGTAATATTTCAGATAGGAAGAGGCTGAGAACACAGTCTCAGGTTTTTTAGTAATGCCATAGAAAGTTATGTGTATATAAAATGCCTAGCTAGGAGTATGGAAAATATGAGTTAAGGAAGATCCAAAGAGAAATATTGTTTGTCAGATGTAAGAGGTGTGCTGGCCTAGAACATTGAATTAAATGGACTAGTTGTCTTCCCAAATGTTGGACGTTGTTGAGACAAATTATCTTGGTTACAGCAACTCCTTTTACATCTAAACAGTGGGGTTTCATCCATCATTTGGCATCTCATGTACAGGCTGTGCAAGAGATAATAGAAATATGTTAGTTCTCAAGCCCTTTGCTGTCTGCAAGTCCTGTGAAGGATAATGCATACACAATATAATGTAAATTATGTTCTGAGGTCTTTGAGCAGGAGATTGGAATAGTTTATGCTGTTTAACTCAGCCAGTGTTGAGTATGATTTTTTTTTTTTTAAGGGTGTATTTTATGTATCATAACTATTGTTAACAGGCAAAATTATATTGGTCATTGTTAATGACGATCATGAACCACATTATGCTTTAGATGTGATAATATGTAGAGGCAGACATTTTGGCATAACATTTGATAACAAATAACCAAGAAATAAACATGTCTGGTGTGTCAGAATCAAAGTGTTTTTCCAATTTCTGATTTTTAATTTTCTTACATTCTCTTGTTAGTATACATGCTGAAGACATTATAGCTGGTCCATTAAAAAAATTACAAATGATTACTGGACACTACTTCCTTTATCCATTTAGTTAACTCATTAATGGAACTGTCTGGAATGTTTTAGTTTCTTATTTTTGGAACCATATTACCTTTCAAGTTTAAACTTCATAGTTATGGAATGCAATTAATAAGCAAGTAATTTGAAGGAATCAGTTTCACCCTACATCATAACTTATACAGCAGCTGTGATCAAGATGTCTTTAAGTTTATTGGTTTTTTGGTCTCATTCAGTTATTGAATGCAAGTATAAGTAAATCAAATTGGATATTTAAATTTTTTTAAATTTAGGTGCCATCCAAAAATATGGTAGGTAATTTTCTGACTCTAGACTGTATTATATCCTTCCTTCGTGCTACCCCAGAGAGGGTGTGCTCAAATAGTTATGATTCTTTTAATTGTTATCATGGTTGTCACATTGTTATCATTGTTGTCACTTTGGAGGAGCGGTGCTTTCACTTTTTAAAGACAGTGATTTGTGACAAAATTTGTGTGAAAATATGGGTCTTGCAATTGCCTTCAGACCTCGGAGTCTTGTCCTGGTTTGAGTGGTGGGGTTTTCTGGTAGCAGGGGAGGGGGCTACAGCCGTGACGCCCTGTGAGAAGCTTCTCAAAGCTCCCCTGGCTCCAAGTCGGACCTGCCTTTGCACCGAGGATGAGCCAGTTAGTGACAGGGGCTGTGCCTCTGCGAGAATGTACTTAAGAAGGGGAATCTGGGGGCATTTGGGGGAGTTGTGAGGAGAAGTTGAGGTGAATATCTGTGCGAACACTGATGTCACTGGAAGAAAGGAGCAGAAGGGGGGGAGGCATGTCACAACAGAGAGTCCCCTGTATCCCATGGTGAGGCAGCAGGGCTGTCCCCCACCCATGGAGGTCTGCAGTGGAGCAGATATTTATTTGCGGCCTGTGGGAAGCCCCACGCCGACCCAGGTGACTGTGCCCAGTGAAGACCAGGACCCCATGGGAGGAAGGCCCCGCTGTTGTAGTTTGGTGCTGGGAGGATTGCAACACGCGGGGGTGACCCACATGCCCGTGGGAGGGACTCATGTCGGAGTTGGTTTGGGGAGGACTGTCTCCTGTGAGAGGGGGACTGCGCTGGAGCAGGGGAGAGATGCCAGAATTTTCCTCCCCTCTCTCCCCCACCCTGAGATGGAAGAAGTGGTGGGACTTACCACACCTCACATTCCCTGCCCCCTGTGCCATTGGAGGGAAGGAGATGGAGATACCGGGAGCAAAGCTGAGCCTGGGAAGAAGAGAGGGGTGGGGGAAGGTATTTTCAAGATGTGGTTATGCTTCTCATTGTCCTACTCTGTCTGTTAAGTGTTGTTGTTAGTGTCTGTATTAAATTTATGTTCTTTTTTTTCTTCCCTAAGGAGTCTGCTTTCTGTCTGTGCCTTAAAGGATGAGGTCATCCTTCCTTGTCCTTATCTCAAGTTCCTGGGTCTTCTGCTTCCCTCCTTCCCAGAGCTTGGGGGAAGGAGGGAGTGAGCAACGGTTTCGCTTATTTGGCCCTTCTCAGTGCTGCGGGAGAAGGGATGGAGCGAGCATGGTGCTCAGTTGCCCTCAGAGCTCAAACCATGACAGTTGCTAATGGATAGTGAGCACTAACTGGTAGCCTTTTCTTTTTAAGGTCTCACCTTCTAGAACATTTTTATCGCAGCATTTTGTGTTCATGGTTACAGTGTTAGTAACCACTACCTGGTGATGGATTAGGTTATTTGCCAGATCCTTGAAGTGGTTCAGATGCTTAATGAGTGCACTCTGTGTGAAACTGTTCTTGTATGTCCTGTTACACAGGAATTTCTATTTTATATTGCTTGATGTTGAGCCAGATGAGGCTGGGCTGTCCTCAGAGTATATTACATTGGTCATGTGGTCATGAATGGTTCATATGTGCCACCTGCAATATAACAACACCTGTATGTATTACATTAAACTTATTTCTCCTTCTGGATGGTAGGTAAAATATCATAGCGATGTCATTGACTTTGCATTTTTTTATTTCCTTTGTTCTCCTTGCTTTAAGTTGTGTTATCACCATGAAATCTGGTCTAATCAATCCCAATTCTAGTACTTTATGGTTCCTCCTAGCCTCCCTTTACTTCTGATGGCCTACAGACTAGTATTACTCTTCTTTGCAGCCTGCCACCTACATGATGCTTTTGTGCCCTCTTCTTGGTATTTTTGTCACATCTATTTCCCTTCCTTCTTGGCCTGTACACTTCCCCTGTCTTTTCCTAGCCATGATTGCCCAGTTTAGCCAGTTCAGACTCTTCCCCTCTCCAGTTCCTCACCAAACATCAGTGTCACTGACCTCCTTTGGTGTCAGGCTCGTATTTTCCTACCAACTTCTGTTTCCAACTAATCATGTTCTCCCGTCCTTCAGAACCTTCATTCTAACCTTCGTTTTTTTCTGTTTCTCCTTTCCTACACTGCAGAGCTAGGAGGGATTGAACAGAGGGGATACCCTTTTATATGCTCAGTTTTTGTGTGCTGTCCTCATGCACAGTAAGTGTGAGCAGTAAATACAAATAAAACCTGGACTAGAACATGCTCATTTGGTCTGTGGGGACATTGTGTGTACATTTGTCAGAACAATCTGCTGGGATGTGTGATATGATGCAGCGTGCGCTTCATGGGCTGAATATTTGGAGATTTTAGCCTTGAAGCAATAACAAATATTTCCTTGGAGAGTGCATATTTCCCAGCCCCCATGATACTTTAAAGCTGGATTTAAGAATTTTTCTAGTGGAAATAAAAATAACAGCATTAATAAAAAAAACATAGCTGTGACAAAAAGGTCTCCCATTCTTTCAGGTCTTCACTACAAAGAACAGAAATTTTTGAGATTTTAAGTAAACAGAGCAAGTTGTTTTTTCTACTGTAGCAAAACAAACATGCTTCCCTCCCTGGTGTTGTGCTTAAGAACAGCAGAAACGTTCTGTGAGAAATTCTGAAAACATTCAAAATTCTCATTTTTATACGGCTTAAAGATCAAGATTAGACTCTTTTACGTAAAATGCTTTTTGTTAATGGAATGTATACGGAGGTGACTGGTTCAGCTGAATAGACACATATTGTAGCAGAATATAAAATCTGGAAGATGTGCTCCTTAAAAGTCAGAAGGTATGTTACTTAATCAGAATTGAGCAGTTTTTCTTAAATATAGGAATAATGTTTGTATGGAACTGCCTGTTTCTGAATTTTGGACTGCTGCAAATTTTTAGTGATAGTAAAATGAAATACAGCATAATTTTTCAGAAAGTCTGGGGTCATATGTAGGTGAAGAGTTTAGATATAGTAAGCCAGATGCTGTCTCTTTTATGGCATTTTGGAAGTGGTGGTTAGCAAACTGAGTTTTTTATCCAAACAGCTCTGATTGAATGTATCCAGCCCTGCAGTGGCTGTTGCAGGGTTGTGAGGATTTCCGGGACATTTCTCAGCGTTCCTGCTGCATTGAGTGCTCTTGAGCTCCACATTGTCGGTTCTCACTCACAACTTGGCTTTGCTGATGAGAGTAATCTTAGAACTAGTTTAAATATAATATGTTTTGACAGTTCTGTGGTTGAGATTGTTTTAAGTTTTTGAAAATTGGCTGGTTAAAGTAATTCATGTACAGGTCACAAGGGAGTGACCATTTGTTGCTATTGGTATGGTCTGTGTAGCGCTTCAAATAAGAAAGTCACAGTTTATTTCTGAACAGGAGGGGGCACTGTTTAAAAGGACAACATTGTTTTCAAATCGAAGCACTTTTTTTTTTTTTTTTTTTAGCGTTTCTGAAGACAGTATATTTTAAAAGAATTTTGTAGTTTGTTTTTAAATGATGAAAGCTACTCCTCTCAGATTCTCTGCCCCATCCTATTGCTCTGCTAATTTGAGTGAATTGTTCTTACCCTTCTCCTATTGCTCTGCTAATTTGAGTGAATTGTTCTTACCCTTCTCTTGTGTACAGGTGTTGCCAAAGATAGTGTTCCTCAGGTTTTTTTTGTCTTCTCTTTCCTTCTTTTCTAGGAAGTAATACCTTGTAACATATTCAGGTTGCTTTTTATGTTGCTCATGACATTACAAAATCTTGTCGCAGTGTTTTCTGTCATTTCATTTCTTAAAATATGGATGAGATGCTTAGTTTTCTGCTTTTTAAAGGAATTTTACTCCTATAAAGACTTGATGTATTCATACATGAAAGAAATTGAATATATAATGATAGAAAATTTTAGAAACATTCTTAGTTCAATCAAAATAAACTACAAACATAAGATTTTTGGGATTGGTATTTTTATTAACTTTTGTGTTACTGTAACAGATTACAGTTCTTGGGAATTTACAGTCTCTACCCTGAATTTAGCCTTAACTCTGAATTTGCAAATACTTTGACTGTATGAAACTGTTAATTCATTTGTTGGCAAACAGTATTGTTGTAAAAAGGCAAAAATTAGTTGGAAAGAATGGCAACAGTTTTATGTAAGTGTTGTGTGTCACCTGAGTTTCATATGGGTCTGAATCTGGAATTGTATATGTAACTTTTATTTAATGTACTTAAGATCCATAAGTGAACCATAATAATGATCCATAAAGTTCTTAAGATCTGTAAATTAACACTTTTCTTCAAAAATAATAAGTAAGTCTTATGTGTCTTTTGAGTGATTCTGATTAATCTATAAGAAGGGAAATAGTTCTCACCCAGCTACATAAAAATTAATAATAACTCAAAAGAACCAGCATTTGGTACTTCTCAGTACATCTTGTTTTGTACTGATAACTTGTAGTGGCTTCTCATGAGAAGAGGTAATGTTATAATTTTGATGCATATCCTATTTTGCCTCTCATATTTTCACAATAGGAAAAGAAAGCCAACCACAGTGTGTTTTGCTGGGCAAAGGCTAGCCAAAGTGTTCTTTAGAACCTCTAATTTGTGAACTAACTGTGGTAAAATGTGGAATTGCCTTGGATTAGGTGCAGTTTGTAGACTCCTTCTTACCAAATGATTCTGACCTATAAAATTACAGATAACTTCGAGTGTCTGTGTCTTTGTGCCCACTCCCTCCCCCAACAATTGATGTTCTTGTGGTTTCTAGATGGTTATACTTTGGATATAATTGTTTGGTACGAATTGATAGATTACCTGCCAACAAAATGTTAGCTCCTACTTAAAAAAATGGTGTGTATTTCATAATACGATATCATTTGGCAAAATAATTTCTTGATACTGTAAATTATTTCATGATAGCATACAAATAGGAAACTAAGTTGTATTCAGAAGCTGGCTCAAGCAGTGGTTGCAGTTGTCACTAAATAATAGCAACTATAGAGGTGGTCTTGATCAGTAATCTGTTCAAAAGTTATTAAAATTTGTGATGCAAAATTATTAAAGCGAGGATTTTTTTTGTTTTCTGTAATTATAAAAAGGCAAAATGACCCTTAAACTAGGCACAACAAATGGGAGGCAGAAAAAAAAATAAGGTGGCAAAAAAAGCCTGCATAGCAAAATGTGCAGTCTGATTGAGCCAAATAGGCCAAATAGCCAATGCAAACAAGACGATGTCCATAATGAGATAGAAATTTTGAGAATTAGCTAAGAACGGTTACAACAGACTTTTAAATATATTAAAAGCAGGAACAATTTGGAGAATGAGGTAATTAAGCTGGAAACTGCAGAAAAGAGGATTGGTGTCTTTGTACCAGTCTTCAGTGAAAGATGTCCACAGAGAAATTTTCAACAGATGTATTGTTTTCTAATAATAGAAGATACTGCACTGTCAGAGACTGATATGTCCAAAGAGTCATTGTCAGAATAGACTGGGTGTCGTGCTTCCAGTACCTAATGTGGCTTAGGAACAAGGAAGCAGGTCTGGAAAACTGTGAACATTTTATCTCTTGAATAAACACAAAAAAGCACAGGTTTGCAAGCCTTGAGGTATGAACTTAAGTCCTGACAGTGATTGAATAAAGCATTTGGAGCGGAAAAAAAATATAACACTGCTACCTGAGCTTGATTTGACAAAAATAGAGCCTTCTAGGATTGGAAAAGAAAATCAAGCTTCCCCAATCTGTTAAGTTTTTGCATTATGCAGTTGGAAGATGGACAGATTAAAGACTTGATCTGTCATTTTTTTTTTTTGGTAGCTTGAAGTTGTCTAGGTGGGCTGTTAAGAGAAGTTAGTAATCAGGGTCTAGAGATAAAATAGTCTATTAGAAGAGTTTTTGAGGAGTTGAGTAGCAGACTGTGAATTTGAGGAGGCAAATCTTTAATGGGAGATTTGGTTTACATACCGTGTGCTATGTATTTTGAATGTAGTAAAGTTTTGGTGTTTTTGAGTAATGCTTTTGTAGACAAGTTAGGGAAATGTGATGTACAAGAAGTAATTAAAAAAATTGATTCAAGAGTGATCAGACACTCCCTGGTATCTTAATGTTCATGTTATGTAAAGAATACCTATTGGTATTTCATGATTGACATAGAAGGCAATACCTCAGAACTGAGATTGCCGGACGTTTTTTCTCAAAATAAGTGATAGAATAGAATGTGGATGAGTCCCAAAACCTCATGTGATCATGAGCTACAGGTTATTTGTTGTGGGTTTTAGAGTTGAGGGGTAGGAGGCATCTGGAGCTGATTTACAGGTGGAAGACATCACTTCCATTGCAGCCTTATGCTCTCCTTTAAAACAGTTTCTGGGGGTGTGACTAGCTCTCAGAAGAGTCATGGAGGGCTGGCCTCAGGAACTCTGCTCAGTTTTCCTTCCTGAAGCCAGGGATTTAAAGCATTCCCAACAGTCCCTGTGTTACCACAGCCCCATGGACAGTCAAGTGATGAAGTTAAAAGATGCACTTTAATGTCCTGAGAGCTCCGTGCAGCTCTGAAGATCTACAAAGCTGAAAGGGAGTGAATGTATACAGCAGGATTAGAATTAAAAAGGACCTTGACCAGATTGTTTACACAAATAAAAGAGTCAAGAGTAGAATTAAAGGTTGGAGCAAGTCCAACATACTGTGCTTGATCAGAAATCGTCAAGTCTTTTTAATACAGTATGGGGAACATTGGGTTAGAGAAGGGTTCTTGGAAGACGTGGTGGTAATGGTGGGATATAATTGAAGTTGAACATGAGTCGATGTCATATTGTTAGATGAAAGACTAATATCATACTGGATTATATAAAGGCAAATGTGGCCTAAATGGCTGTTTCTCTGCCCTGTTTTGCATTGGTAAGGTCTCATTTGGAAGGCTAAGTCTGCTTCTGGGTACTGTATTTCAAAAATTATAAAATTATTTATAAAATTATAAAATTAATAAACTGAAGAGGGTTGAGAGAGGAACAATCTATAGGTGAAAAACATTGCATATGAAAGGTAGCTTGGAAACCTCAATTTTTTCCTAAAAAAATAAAATGCTGCTGTGATCAGAAGAAACTACTGTGGCTATCTAACTATCTTTTTCTAAAGCATTCTGTAGATTTTCACATAGTAGTTCTTAAATGAAGATCCTGATAATATGTGAAAGCATAAAAAATATTTCCTCAGTTATTGTGCAGAAGTAGTCAAAATGCTACTTGGCATTCAAAGAATGAGTCTTAATAAAAGAAAGTCTTAAGAAAAATTTTGGGAGCTAGTAATTAGAATAATGAGTTTAGACGTGACAAGTGGAGAAGTGGATTGTCTGTGGCTTTCAGAGAGTTAAGTAATTAGGAATAAAAGAGCAAAATAAATGATACAGATATGCCATTACCATTTTGTTTCTTGAGTTGTAAATAAAGGCATCCTGAGAAACTGGGAGGCTGGATATTTAAAATTGGTAATGCATTGGAGAGAAAACCTTGCCATTTAATATTCCGCTGCCGTATGTTCTTAAGAGCAAGATGCTAGTAGACTTAAAAATGAATGACAATTATATATAGATTGGGAGAACAGGCACAATTATTAAGATACTCCTTCAGTGGGTTTGGAACAAGCCAACAGATAACTCCTTACTTCTTGAAATACTGAACTAAGTGGTGTCAGTTTTTTGTCATACACCTCAGAATCAATATGTGAAAAAAACTTCAACAAATTTAATGATGGTCTGATTTTGAGGTAGCTTAGAGTATGACCTTGCAGATTTTAGATACAGAAAGAAATTAACTGAATACTTCAGTGCTTTTCTGCCCTGCACTGACGTGTTGCTTTGTAATTCTCAGTGGAAACTACATGTTTGCACAGATTGGTAACTGGTTCCTTTTGCAGTGAAGAACAAGCTTTAGGGAATGCATCAGGTAGTTTAAGAGGTTATTATGCTTCTCATGTGTAATTACTCTGATATCTGAGGTGGCCATCAATATATAATCAAAAGTATTGGTGCTTTTAAGAGTATATTAATTCTAAATATGAATTTCTGCAAGATTTGGGAACAGTTTTAATTTATAAAGCACAAGGATTAAATATTTTAGGGCAATAGTCTCATAAAGAAATTAAACAAAAAGTTATGATTGTAGTTCGATGTAAATCAAAGCTAAGGAGCTAGTTTTCCCTATGCTGCCAGGATAATTTTTCAAACTATCTTTCCTCACTTTTTGCATTCACCATATGAATAAAGTAGCTAAAGAATCTGATGTGATAATTTTAATCTTTATTTGTATTATACTGTGTTTGCAAGCAGAATTTCTACAACTTGGTATTTGGAAAAACCTTAATGTGGAAGAGGTAGTTTTGTATTATAAATCCAAAGATACCTGATTTCTTTCTAGACATGTAAACAGATTTGTGCCTCACCCTGAAAAACCTCTAGTCATATGTCATTTGAGTAACCAAGTTGTGTCAATTTATCCTTTTGGCTGAGCCATCAAACCAGAAAACTTGAACGTAAAAAGGCAAAGAATTTGCTTGTGTGAGGAAATAAATTGGCAGAAGTGCAGATGTCCAAATACTACTTCTGTGATATACTTCTTAAATTATAATTTAGAGAAAAATCACTTCTTTCTGTGAATGAAGGAACAATTCTTGTTTCTAAGAATAAAGCAACCAGTCACCATGGTGCTACATTGGTGTATCAGTGGTGGTCTTATATGGTACATAGTTCTGCTGGTAAATTCCCTGAGTGAACATCTTTGATCTGTGTATGTAGCTTCTTTCCTTTACAGGAGTGAATTTTTGAGGGCAGTCAGAATACATTTACATCACTTGATAGTGTTGTGTAGAAAAAAAAAAATGGAGCTGTTTCTAAACCAGCATGGTAAATTGGCCCTAGGGTATTACAGCTGCACTGCTTTTGTGGCCTAACCGGTTGAGTCACTTGTGGTGGTGTAGTATGTGAGTATGTGCTCTCGATGTCCTCTCAGTGCTTCTTTAGGACCAAAAGATGATTTGTGTAAATGCAAAACTTCAGGAAGGAGACTCTGAAAAGAGATGCCATTGATTGAAAGGGAGATGGTACTATAGCTGAGGCTTCTGAAAATTGCCCTTATGTAGGTAAGGGACTGTTGGGTTTTAAGGACTTGCTTTCCTTTTGGCAGTAAATGTTAAGATAGTATTGTGCCTCTGCTTCACTCTGTCTTGTAGAAAGTCACCTGTAAAATCCCCAAACCTCCTTTTGCTCGTCATGAGACCCATTCCAGAACGATCTGCTGCCTTAGCTTTGGCACTTTGTGGCCAGCATTTCTTCCCAGAGCAAAATACTTAGTATGTGGAGTATGAACTGCAATCCTAACCACATGAAATTTAATTTTTGTAAATGTTATTTATATATAAAATAAAGCAAATATAACCTTCCAGCAGTTGACTGATTTCTTCAGAAATAAATGATGAGGGCCAGTGGGAGCTTTTAATTTGTTTTTCCAGCCCATGTTGCCAATTACTATCCTACTGTAGGACAGCTACACAAGCAGGAGGTTCTTTCTGGTGCTGTACAAGGAACATGATCTTCGTTTCTGCTGCTTATGAGGATCTAAATCTTTCCTGCTGTCTATTTTGTATCATAGGTGATCAATCTGCAAACAGGTGTTTACCTCTTTTGCTTTTTTTGGGCACAAATGAAAAACATTCTATGAGTGTGTTAGACTCAGTTTTAGTTTGGTTTTTTTTTTTTCCACACTGGGTTTAGTGATGTATTTGGTGTTTTTTCTTAATACAGAGTTAGGTTATTTTGTGATAATTTTCACTTTTACTGAAAAAAAAATCCTAACCATTCTGAGGAAGACTTGGAACCAATGACTCCACTGTTAATCAGGCTTGCAAACAGATGACAAACAATGGGATTACTTTGAATTACTTCTACTTTATTGTACATGTCTGTTAATACTCTTTTTAATGGTTATATGTTTTAGAAGCCTGATTAATTGGATATGAATTTTTGATATTGCTTGTTAAAGTATTTCAATGTTGTTCAGATTCCTGACATTCTTTTTTCTGTTTGTTCTTATTTATGTTGTAATTAAGTAAGTTGGAAGTGTCTGCTTAGCCTAAGTACCTGAAACTTAGAAAGGTTTTCTGTGTGGCTTACCCCTAAACAGTTGATTTGGGAAGTGTTATGTAACTTTACCTCTCAATTCTATCATGCTCTAAAGGTTAACTGTGTAAAAAACCTTAAAACCATATCTAATTATTCAGGAAGACTGTCAGCTGCAAACTGTTTTAAGCTGGGAGAGTACTCAAGAAAAATGTTAGATAGGTTTATCCTGTTCTCGTTGGCATTTTTTTTTTTTTCTCCGTTTCTGGTCACAGAATAAGTAGCTACCTGGGCCATGAGTCTTAGCCAATGGATTTGTTTTCGTATTCCTGTGCTACTCAGTGCTCGTCAGACATCAGCTAAACTTTTATACCCATTAGCACAGCTCAGACAGCACAAGGACAGATTTGCGGTGCTTTTGGTCCCCCCAGAGTGTTATCGATAGAACTGTTGCCCAAATACCAATTGCAGGACTAAATCCCCTTAAATACACCTTTACAGCCCATTTGCAGAACCTGAGTTTCCAAAACATCAGAGAGTAAAATGTGAACCAGCAAGGTATGACAGGTGTGTTGCAGAGCAACTCAGCTTGGTAGCTCTTGATTGGAGGAGAAGCAGAATGGACTTATCTTTTGGAGTCTTTTAAGTTCTTCTAGTGATGATGGCAACAATGCTTTGTAACCCGTATTATACACAAAAAGTATGTATTCAGTTCAGAAGTGACTGAAATTAATTGTTCCTCATTGTATTCATATATTACCCAGGGTGTCTGATGCAATGCAGTGCAACTCTTTTCCACCACCTCCTTAGCAATCAAAATACAGAAATGCTGAATTTGCTTCTGCAAAGTACTGTGTGCCTTGCACAGCAAGTTAACATTTCCAGCCTTGGCTGTCCCACATCCCTGACCATTTGTGTCCAAAGTGAACCTGACCACTTGAGTCTTTCCTCTTTTCAAAGAGTTACTGTGTGATAAGGTGAATGGAGTTCATGGTTGTCTTTGGAGAACAAAAATCGGGTACTCAAAAGATTGGACTGAGATCAAGAGCAAAACATCTGTGGTGAAAGAGCTACGTGTATCCTTAAGGAGGAATTAAGTGTGAGGAAGCCTAGTGTGGAACAGTTTGTTTTTCAATTGTACTGAATGGTGTTGGAATGGGCTGCCCAGGGCAGGGGTGGAGTCCCCATCCCTGGAGGGGTTGAAGAGTCAGGTTGACCCAGCGCTGAGGGATCTGGTGGAGTTGGGAACTGTCAGTGTGAGGTTAATGGTTGGACTGGAGGATCTTCAAGGTCTTTTCCAACCTAGATGATTCTGTGAAATATGAATATCTCAAAGGTGTTTCAGAATAAAACCAAACCTTGAAGATACCTCCTTGTATAGGACTAGTGTCATTATGTTCTGTCAAGATGCAAGGATAAATTTCCTACTTAAGACAAATTCATGTGCTGTGGTGGGTTTAAATGTTTTTTTCTCTGCTGCTTGCAAAATGAACATACTGGGATCCCAAACAGACCTATTCAAAAGAGGAGACTCTGTAAAATTCAGCTGGTTGACAAGCTTTTTGGAACTGAGCATGAGGCTGTTTTCTATACAACAGGCTTCTGTCAGCACAGCTGTGCCCTTCAGGAATGTGAAGAGGTGTGAACACTGACTGGTTTAGCTGTTTTGGCAGAAGCCATGAGCAAATATGTTATTATATTGACAAAACTTTTCTTTTGCTGGTAAAATTGGTCTGTTCAGAGATGTGTCTCCATAAATGGTTTTACATTCTAGTATGAAGTGTAATTTGTTCTGGAAAGCTATATTTGCAGAGCTTTGCCAGTAACTCTGGAGTACTAAAGGGCTCTGGCATTGACACAGCCCAAACTTCCCAAATGTATCAGTAATCCAAAGTAATATGAAAAGGGTGGAAGCTGAAAGGAAGTGTGTTGAAAGAAAGGTTGCTGAGAAACAGATGGGAGCTGACGGGATCCCTTCTCTGTTAGTAGGATTGATATCCTTGCATGGTTCAGATCTGCTGTGCACCTCCAGGAAGGTGGGCTTTTCAGCTGAGTTTGTGATGCTTCTGTCATCAGCACACCAGCAGCAGCTAGAGTGCTTTTTTTAAAAAAAATAATTCTGTGATTGAGCTAGCCTTTTGCACTGGCGTTAAACATCCTAGCAGGAGGGCTTTGCTGTTTTTTCCACTATTATTTTTTCAGTGTCACATAGCCTGAACATCCAAAATATTGTGAGTTTAGGAATAAGAAGCAGTTGAAAATGAGTGCTATTCTGAAACACTGTGTTCCTATTCATTGTTCAGCATATACGAAGTTTAATGAACAAGCCATAATTCTTCCTTGCTTTAAAATTAAGTACTAACTTTCAGCTGTGCATGGAAGTAATATTTTTCTTATGACTTCATGCACATTGCTTGTTCTTTCATCTAAATAGCAGTATTTTGTATAAAATCTTAAACTTTGGGATTTTGGACTCTGTCCTAATGAAGAATACCATAGCAGACAGAGAGCCTGTGAATCGTAAGATTTGACACTGGGTTAGTTTACAGTGAATGAAACCAGATTAGGCACTGAAATCCTGGATATGAACAGCATAGCAACACAGTACAATTGTGGAGACACTTACTGATGGTTTAATGTTTATTTTTCAGTAGCTATTATACTTGGACTGGTGCCTAGCTAAGTTAACAGAAATAAAGCTGGAAGATTTTAGGCAGCCTCACAAGTCTTGCAGTAGGCTTTTGTAAAGCAGTATTTATTGTGTTTGAGTTCTAATATTCTAAAGAGAAGACCCGAGAAAAGATCACCAAACATTTTATATATTATTACTAAAGATTTATTTGCTGGTTTCTAAAGGAAATATTTTTCAGGGAATATCCTATCTTGTAGCTGCCTTATCTGCTTTATGTTATTAATCTTTTTTCCTTGCCTGATGGACTTCATATGAAGATTGCAGGATTTTTTTTTTTTTTTTTTGGGGGTGGTGGTGGTGGTTTTTTTTTTGTTTTACTGTTTAAAATGGTAAGGTTTTGATATTTCACCAAAGAAATAAATATCACTTATTGAAATGTTGCAATGATCCTGTGTCTGTATGTGCCCATTCACGGTATTTTCTGTGGGTGGTGTTAGATTGGTAGGAAGACTGTAAGTAGCTGGTATTGACCTGCAAATGTTTCCCTGTAAGCATATGGTCTTCATTACTTATGTTTTTAAAATACTGTGATAAAATAAAACACGTTGTCAGAAGCTCACAGAGAAAAAGAAAACAGTTTTGGGTGTAGAAGACAAAAACTATTGAAAAATGGCCCATATTTTGTCACTTTAAGAAACCAAAATGGTGGCAGTATCTGGCATTTTTCCATGTACTTGAACATTAAAAGCATTCTGTATTCCAGTGTTTATGTCAGAGTTGGCTGAAACCCACTGATCTGCAAGTTGTCTTGTAGAGAAAACTTTGTCATTGTAAGTTGTAGATGTTACTGCAAAGTAAGGGTGTAATGAGAATAGATTTCTGGATAACAGTCTTCCCATAAGTAAAAGTTCTTATAAAGAGAAGAGAATAATCAGTTTGTGATACATGGGACAAGAAGTAACCGTTAAAATTTCATCAAAAAAGGGTCCTATTAAACATTAACAAACATTTTATAATAGGATGACTTTCTTGTCTGGGAATAGAGTCCTTGTGGATATTCCAAAGTCAAGACAGGGGTACCGTGTGCCATTGTGATCATGTTTTGCAGTGAACCCTGACCACCTTTTCCAGAGGAGAATGGGAGGCCAAAATTTTGTAACCTCTTTTAAGAGAATACATGTTTCAAAATAATTTTATGGAACTGCCCCTACAAGGTGTTTATTCATGTAAAACTCTATATTCTTTTTGCAGTAAGAAGGGGTATTATATATCATGTACCTGCTCAGGGTATATATGATTGTCAGTTTATTTTATTTCTGTCAAATTAAACTAATGATTGTAAGAAATACAGGAGTGTTTGCTAATAAATCCTAACTTCTTTAACATTCAAACTGAAAATCCTAAATATAGCAAAATATGTGGTCTGCAAGCAAAGATACTCTGCTATAAATTGCTCTAATTCTGTTAACTTTATTGCAGTTCTGAAAACCTTCACAAAGTGATGCCTTAAGATGTTCGAGTACTCTGTCCATCAAAAGTTTGTTCAGGCTGAACAGCTGGTATCTTGTTATATTTTGTGTTGTATTTATTTATTTAGAAGGTGTTTCTCATCAATGAGATATGAGTCAGAGAATTGGATTAGAGGTAATTGTGTTAGGAAAATCTTTATAGAGGGGAAAAACTCCAAATATTTGAAATATCAGTTGTGTCCACTACAGCTTTTTTTTTTTTTTTTTGTGAAGGCAAAGATTCTTTTCACATATGACCCTGCCTAAGGAGCCAAGTGGTAAAATCTGTTAGTAGAAAAATATTCAAGTTAGGCAATACATTGAATTAATCAGTTATTAGATTCAGCTGTTTCAAGTAACCAGATGCATTTACTTTTTACCACTCCACATATTAAATTCCTGTAAATGGTCAGCAACTATTATATATAACTATGCGTTGTATCATCGGGGAATCTGTTAATGTTAAGAATATTCAAGATCACTTTCATATGTATTTCCAAGAAAAGGCTCTTTCAACTTTTCTTTATGTTCATTTGGTCTCTAATGTACTGGGAAGTTACTGCAACTTTCCACTTCCATCTGATCTGCAAGAACAGTTCGTTTAAACTTCAAGCTGTGATTTACACCTTCATTAGGTTGCACAGAAAATTTATGTTATATCAGGACTGCAAATGGAATTCATGTTCGAGTTCATGATTTCAGAGATAGGAGGTAGGTGTGTGCTCATTTTTTGAGCTGAGTAGTGTTGAGCTGTTTACATATTTTCTGTGTATAAACCGAAGAGAACTATAACCAGGCTCAAAAAAATGTCAGTAAAGTTATTGGTTTGAAAGGGCAGCCTGGAATTTTAAGTATGTATTGTATTCCGTATAACTTATTTAATCCTCTTTGGGAATTAAACTTCACAGATTTGTTTTGGAAATTTGGAGGAAATGTTTGGAAAGTTTTTTTTAAAAAAAAATCCATACTGATTTTGAGTTCATTTGACACTCTTTTCCAGCTTCAGCCCCATGAGGGACTGTGTATTTGATCTTTGAGGGAGAATTCAGGGTCACAGTGCACACACATGTGTGCGCATGCATGTGGGTGTAGTAGAGTGCTTAGTCAAGGTCTGCTTTTTCACTGGATGTTGCTGTGCAGATTTGCCAACAAAACTATGTACAGTCACAACAAATGACACAACGTACTCACTTTAGAATGTGTGTTTTCTGATTCAGATGATTTCTCATTAATTTCTCATTAATTATGTAATTAAGCAGTTACTTTAAATTTCTGTCATAGGATAATCATGTCCTTATCAGAGTCTACTGTGTATCTGTCGCCTCAGAGCTGAGACTTCTCTGAGGTTATCCTGACACTCTGATGCTTGGCCATAGCATTATAAATATTCATAGAAATACACCTTGCAGGTACTCTTTAGTTTTGCACATTTTTTCACTGCAGAAATAGCAAGATTGGTAGTACCTGTTGAGCTGAAATCTGGTATCTTTCTGTTGACTCCATGCTGATGGTTCCCAGCATTAGCCAGGTGTTTCTCACAAATATTCACTCCCTTACCTTGGTAGTAATAGCATGGCAGAGGTGGGTGGGTAGAGGAGCTCTAGCAAAGTAGGTGAGGACACACAGAGGTTAGTACAGACTGCTCACCCCAGTATTCAGCTAGTTTCTGTGCAAGTTTTGCAACCTGGATGGATTCTGGGGGAATGCCACTGCTACACTGTTAGGAATAACTGACTTCACTCTTTTGAAATTATATTCTACAATGTAAGTATTTGGAATCATAAAATCAGCTGTATCTGTACCAAGCAGGGTACAAGGGGTGAGTTGTTACCTTTAAGAGTGTGTAGCTGGGAATATTTGTATAAACCCAAAACAATCATGGGGAATTTGGGCATCTCTCAGCCTCCTTATAAGGCAGGGGAGAAAAGTTAGAGTGCTTCATCTGAGTGTCATCTAAAAGCTTAAGTTTTTAATTAAAATTTTCTTTCAGAAAGTGGTCACCATGTCACAGTTGATTTCTGAGATTGTGTAGAAGAGTGCCTCTCCATTGGTTGCATTGCTGCTTCTGCCTTGAAATTCAGAGAGTGACAAGTTAAACTTCAGCTGACTTAGCAAAAGAGAGTGGTAGTAGCATCTCTTAGGTAATTACAGTTTAGGTTATGGAGGGAAGAACTGCTTTCTTGTAACTTATATTTGGCATGTTGAAAAGCTGGAAAATATGGCCCAGAAGTTTGCAGGCCTGATTAAAAGCCTGTTGAAAACCAGGCTTGCGTTGTTTGAAATGCTCTGTGGCCTTGTCCCAGAAATGTGGTTGGTGTTTTCAGAGGAGTTGTGTGAGGCTGGGTACCCAGATCACATGAAAATGGGATGGAGTTGGACAACTGGCAGAGGCTGTTGTTTGTCCCCTTCTAGTCTTTCAGTAGCTAAATCCCAGCAGATAGTTTTGCATTTGATGCAATAATTTTTTTAAATCTTTGCCTTCCAATTTATAACACCTGATTTTGTTTTAAAATACGGGGTTAGAAGGTCTAAATCAGCATGTGTAAAAGCAATAAAGTTATTGATATATTGTACACATTCACAACCATCAACTGGGAAATGCGATGTATTTATCAGATCGTTGGTCAGATATTATGCCTGCTGACATAAGGTTAGGTGTTTTTTTTATTTTAAACTCCTTTCATCTCTCTTGACAGTTTGCTCTGACTTCACCTTTTTCATATCGGTTCTGATCTGTAAGCTTGCCTACCCAGGAAGTTATACTTCCTTTCCTTCTGACCAACACATGGCAAGCATTTTCCAAAAGTCGTTACTCGTTTTGCTAACGTATTTGGCAGCTCTGACATTGCAAAGTTTCATATAATGCGTCTGTTAGGTTTTGGCTTTTCTCATCACAGAGAATTGCTTGTGTTCTTCTGCTTGTTTCATTAATCTTTATTAAGTAAAGATGTAAGCTGTCTTTAATTGAATGTTTTCTTTTGGCAATAGAACAAGTCAAAAGGTGTTTCTCATTAATTTGTTATTCAGCAGGGATAGCCATCTATCTGGATTGAATTTGTGACAATGTTTAGTCCCTATTTGTAGAAATGCCTATGTCGAACATATTTTTCTATGTTTTGCTCGGAATATCCTATACAGGCCGACTTTATAATGTCATTTGTCATGTGGGAATTGAGCTACAGGGAATTGGTCTGTGTTGACAGCATGTCTCCGTGTTGGTTTTTCCTCTCCTTTTAGTACAATGTGTTTTATATTTGGTTTTATAAAGTTTTATCATGCTATCAAATCATGAAGAAGTGCAGAAATGATGGCTTTTGGTTTTCTCTAGCATGTGATACAGATATTTTGAACAAAGGTTATAATGAGAAATGCTGACCTTTCTTTTTATGACACAGAAAATCTTATTCAGACTTCCCTGTAGCAGTTAATTACAGGGCCATGATTAGATTGAAAGCAAATTGTATTGCAAAAAATGAAGGTAGCATCTTCAGGTGTTGCACGAGTTCTTTTGTCTCCCTTCCAGTTCCTGTGCCTTTTGTAACTTTTTAAGATTTACTTCTTTCTCTGTTGTTTTGTGTGAGGTGCAAACTGTGTTTGTGGCCTACTAGTTTGGGGGAGGTGTTAAATTTCATGAAATACAAATCAAATACACAACAACCTGAGAAATGAAGAAGAATTTTTGCAAACCTTTGTAAAAATCCCAAATGAATCTAAGGTAACCCACATAAAAATATTGGTTTTAGGGTGATTGTCCTTTAAGTGATATTGCAACACATTGGTGTCTTGTTTATCCCAGATGCTTTCAGGCAGCTCCTAGCTGAAATGAATTGTTTTTATACACGTTAGGAATCCTGTCATCATATCGTCAGTAACTCCTAAGCAAGGAAATGGGGTGTCCAAATGTGTGTTCGGTACACGTCTTGGAATAGCATAGGATCTACAGACACATGGAACTTTGTCTGGGACAAAGTTGTTTATTTGGTTTGCCTGCTTTCTTAAAATTTATGAAGAATGTCTGCCATAAATGTAGCTAAAAATCCCACTGTCATCTGGCAAAAATAAAATAAAGCTATGTTGTAGCTGACATGGTATTATAAAGCTAAACCTGGAAAGACACATTAGTCTGTTTTTCTAACAGAGTTCTTTTTGGAAACAGTTTTTGCTAGCATTTTTAAATTTAGTGTGACATTTTTGAGCATCTGGCATTTGGCAGCTTCACTAATAACACTTTTGTGCAGTCTAACAGCTTTTACTGTTATTACATTTTTCCTAATCTTCAGCCTGACCTTTCTCACTTCATAATATTTATTTTTCTCTCTCAGAACAGAATCATTTAGGGTGGTTTCCAAAGCAAAGTATGTCTCTCTTATGTGATAAATATATTGACCATTTTAAAGTGGATAAACTAGCAGTAGTTTGTTATGACATGTTATTTTTTCCCAAACTTTTGTCCCACATGATGCCTGCAAATATTATCATTTTTCTGTGGTATGTTCCAAAGCTTGAGTGCCATCACATGGCACTTGTACACTAAGCACAGAATTGATTAGCTTCATTGTGTCAGAGCTGACTTCTGTATTTCAGACTAATTGGCTCCCTTTCATCAGAGCAGGAATGTCACACCAACCCTAGAGAAGTAGCTAAGATTTATTTCCCATTGAAGACTCTTTTTATTTTACTAGGTCTCTCTGATCCAGCTAGAAAAATCTGGGTGAAAGAAATACTTTCAGTCCTTCCCTTTGTCAGGAGTTGCGATGTATTAATAACAATGTAATTTAATTGGTGTAATAGCAGCAGTCTCACTCTTAGTTTTAATTGGAATGGGTGTATATTGCCAGTATTTATGGGAAATGTATTTGCTTCAATTAATTTTGCCAAATGAATCTTCAATCAGTTGCAATTAATGTCTTGCATAAAGTTACTTCTGTAATGCCTCCAGCTAGTGATGGCGATCTTAGTGCTATTATAACTTACTGTTTATCTTGACGTGATTATCTTTCAGTTTTGCCACGTAACTATTTTTTAGGCATCTTGAGTCTTCTCTTGTTGCTCTGTATCAAAGATTAACATCAGACAATTGGAAGCTCTGTTAGAACAGCTGTGAGTTACATTATACTGTATTAGAGGCCTTATTTTATGCTGTTATTTCCCCAAATATGAAACAAATAGATATGGAAACAGAGGTATATCCTTTTTTATGTCACATTAAGCATGCCCCATTTTGAATATTCACACGCTGTATGATATGCTGCAGATTAACACAGAGAGATGGTGGAGATCTTAGTTCGGAATATTCTTTCAAAATTTCCAGCTGCAAATTTGTCTTTAATCACTTGGAAAGCTCTGAAAAACAGAGGATGCTCAATATAGCCTGTAAGGTCGTTTTCTCTATGCTTGTCTGAGATAAGGATGCAGGATTGCTGATGGAAAGCTGTGGCGTTCACTCTGTAAATGCCTGCCATAAAGGCCTGTGTTACCCTTAAGCTGACACAAAGTAGCCAGTGTAACTTGTTCTTTCATACTTGTCTCATACCCAGATGGATTTTCTTGCTCACAAAAAGGTAAAAAAGATAAAAGTACACTTTCTTATGTAGAAGATGGACTTGGCTGCAGGGTCAGGACAAGAACAGGAAGATTTAGGTGTAAGTGACTATGCCGAATAAGCAAATAGTCCTTTAGGGGACAGCTGGGGCTTGTGTTTCTGATGGTTTCAGATGCTTGCTATGCAGATTAAATAGTGCTTTGATAATGACAGTTTTTAGGAGGCACTTGGATATCTGACTAGGGGTTATTGCATCTTGTAACCAGTCTGATTGTGAAACTGGTGTACATTTTGCAGTAGAGCAAAACAGCTCAATATTGCATCAATTTTGAGATCTAGGTACATGAGGATATGGCAGGTATCAGAATAAATTATACCTTCCTAGTGCAAGGTCTAGAATAGGGATTTTGGGAGCTGAATAGGGTTTTAGGGGGAGAGCAACTTTCTTTTGTTCTTTCCAGATTTCATTTTACACAAATCTGAAGATAATCTAGAGATTACGCATCTATGCAGCTCCCTCTCTAGCTGAAATGCTTTAGAAAATTCTCAGTTTTATTAAATTAAGTTTTAAATTCTTTTGTCTCCCATTTGAAATATATCGCCCCAAATAAAAATATATTTACTGAATTTAAGGGCCTAAAATAAATTCTCTACTGGTAGAGACTATTTAAACATTGCCCGTAGCCTAAGGAGGTAAACTCCACTAGAGGGCAGTTCAGAGCAAGAGTGTGATCAGTCGCCTTGTTTCATCTTCAGAGATCATCGCAGTAAAGTCTATTCTTGCTGTATTCAGTAGGGATTAACCTTTTAGCCTGAAGTGTTTTCCGTTGTATCTAAACATGATAAGCCACTAGCTATGTTATATTAAAGAGGAACCTGTATTTAGGGTTAAGCATGCGTAACTGCAAATTTATGCTTTTGCATACTGAATTTGAGTGTGAAAAAACGCATGATATTTGACAAACATAAACTTTGGGTGGCATTTTTCTATCTTTAAGTTCTTGTTTTATCTATTTATATATATATATATATACACACACACGTACACACACATGTATATATGTGTATATATTAGAGTTATGGTGAGACCTGTGCACCAGGCTGAAAACTTTCTGAATGTAATTTTGTGCTCTCTTTCAAACTTTTTGGATTTGTGTTCTTAGTTATTTGTAAAAGATCTGCACTGGGTTGGTCCATTGACTTGTGTCGTTTACTAGAATAATAATGTTCAGCCTTTGATTTTTGTCTGGATAATGAGATCTTTCATTTTTAGAAGTATCTGTCACTTAACCCTTAGAGTTAGATGGCTACCTCTTCTTCCAGGCATTTTATATGTCCGTCGTTCCTGGGACAAACCATTTCCAATGACAACAGATTTAGTCCCCACACTAGTTTTGTCAGTTCAGAATTGAGATCAAAAGCAGAATGATGTATTTTTTTCTTTTTAAACTATTGAGACCTGTGAAAACTAACTAAACACCCCTTAGAATCTCTAATTTTAATCAGAAAAGCATTAAATACAAATTCTTATTTTTAAACCAGGCTGTTATAATGTGTGAAAAGGACTTAATAAATTATATTTCTAAAATACGACTAGAAAAATGCACGACTTGTTGCCTGTCACCTTTCCTGTATATAATGTTAGAGGGATGGGTATTTGTCCTTACCAGAAGATCATTGCAAAGCATTTTATAGTTGTTCTGTCTACATACTAAATGCTTAATCTTCAGATGTTTTCTGTTTATGAAAACATTTGTGTGAGCAGATGTGTTGAGATGTCTTTTCTTTCTTAATAATTGAGGCCAGTACATAATTTCTCACTTACTTCAATATGCTTTTCACTATTCAATTAAAGTTGTTTTGGGTATTTTTTTTTTATTGAGCAAGATTTTGTTTTTGAAGTGGCCCCACACATTTAAATGGTTTTAATGCTACAGTTCATTCCAATGAGATAATAGTATATGCTTAGTTAAAGCCCTTCAGAGCATTTTTGGGTGGATCCACCATATTTCGTTTGCTAGCCCTGTTATGTTTGAAAATGAAACACTGTTATTTTCTGTAAACTTAAGTGTGTAAATAGGAAAGGAAATGTCACGAATTGCTCTTCAGGGTCTCACAGTCAGCTGCTGTCAGAGACGTGATTTTGAATAAAACTGGTAAACTGGTAGGTTTTTTCCTTCTGTCTTTTAAGTAGCAAAGACAATAAGATACAGATTTGACCATAAGAAACTTGTTGAAACCTTTCTTCCAAAATGTTTGAATGTGGCTACGTTGACGAAGTCAATGTACTGGCTGTAGTCTTCTGATATTCCCTGTAACACTGGGTGTAGAAGCTGAGTTCCACCTCAGCTTTGCACAATGTGGATCTGATGTCTCCAGAATAATATCAGGTAATTAAGATAGTTTGTGGTACAATGGGGAAATTGGTATGTCTAGTGGATATTGTTTGCTTGGTATGATTTACTTAATATTACTTGGAGTAACAAAGTGCTTTAACTCCAGTTTGAAGTGATAATTATTTTCTTGCACTGTACATTAGAAGTCATTTATGAATTTTGTGCGTAACAGCATTGGTCCAAGTGGAGGAACTGAGAAAGATTACCCCAATGAGTAATGATTTTTGTGTGCTGTAATTAACAAAGCTGATGTCGACGTCTACGAAACAGACTGTATATAAAGGTGATTATTTGGGAGAATAATTGAAAGGAATTTAAGAGATTCAGGAATTTTTATCTTGCAGTATATGTTGATATATTTTTATTTTAATACTGTCCTCACAGTTAAGAGTAATACAGAAACATTGCCTTAAATGTGCCAGCCAAACCTGACATCTTTTCTGTGACAAATATCTCTTAACTGTTTGCTCCTGTAATTAGGGGCTTTCTCCTAGAGATAATCTGAAAAGGGAGAAGAAAGATGGAGAATAGCTTTTGAATTTGTTACATCTTTGGGGAGGAGAGACTCTTAAATCTGATTCTTAATGGGTCTGACAGTTTCTATTAGTTCTAGTAATAGCAATCAAACATATTGCTCCTTCCCTGTTGACTTCTTCCCTCTGTGTTGGTGGTCACTGGTTCCATAAAAGAAAACCAGACTTGGCTTTTTGACCACTTAATGTCATTACATTGTACAGGCCCAGTACATTAACTGCCTCCAATTTCAACACTGAATCGTTGGGTTATACTGAGAGGCAGTAATCCCTGCCAGGGAAATAGGTTTGATATGTGGATTTGTAACCTCTTCAGCTGATCCTTCATGACCTCCTCACTGGAAAATTCTGTGGTTGTTGTTAGGAGGACATGATGTGTTAAAGCAGAGGAAAGCAAGAGAACATCCTTCTGGCTACAGCTGTTAATTCTAAATTAATTCTGTAGCTGAACAAAACTGTATGTAGTTCCATAAAAGTTTTTTGTATTTTGCGTTTCATTGTTGCTCTTTGTAAACAGACTGTGTGAACTTGCTAAAGGGCCAGACTTTTGTAAGCAGTGTTTTGTTTTGAAGGTAGCTCTGTTTCGATGTGGAATCAAGTCAGAAAAGTAAGGGAGGAACAATTCATGTGTCTAAACCGTGGTGTCATGATTTTAGTATTGTTTGTGGTATTCAATATATCTTTATGGTGGAGTGGAGATATCACACAGGCAACACGGGCCCTGTTGGACAGCAGTTAGAGGCATGTAGAGATACCAAAGAGCTTCTGAAATGACATCTGAATCCCACCTCAACTGACCCAGCAAATTAAAAAAAGGAATTATATCCAAAGTGAATGAAACATAGCACATCCAGGAATCTGTGTAGAATTAAGATCAAACATATCGTCAACCCTCACAGGATAAATTCGACCGTTTGCTCTTAAAAATGTGCAGGAATGAATAGGATACAACAGCATTCATTGGTTGTACAATCTGAACAACTTGTGAACAAAAGCTGATGAAAAATACTAGTTGGTTCCTTTTTGTACTAAAATAGTAATATGTGTTTATGACGTACTTGTCCTTGATTGAATTACTAATTGTTCTCTTTCTATTTTAGGTTATGGTCAGACTGGTCCAATGGTTCAGAGAGGTGGATATGACTCCATTGCAGCTGCTGTTTCTGGTCTCATGCATATCACAGGGCATGAGGTATGGTGCTCAACTTATAAATTGAATAGAATCTTTATGCTATATATTAAAACTTGATGCCCTATGCTAACACATCTGTTATGCATGCCCTCCTGAGTCCAACAGGAGGTCTTATCTCTGGGAATATAAGAAAATGATAGTGCTTAGTCCTTCGGGTATCTCACTCCAGGCTTGCAAAGCCAGTGCCTGAGAGATAGAAAATGGAAGAAAAATGGTATCCTAAATCTCTGGTGAATAAATTGACACTGTATGCTAACCGGCTAACGGCCACTTGTAGTCACTTCAGGAACTGCAGTGGACACTGTTGACACCTGAATGATGGAATCAGATATGTATGTGGGAAGTCTCACCCATGCATTGATATCGATATTCCCTCTTTAAAAGAGGGAACTATGAAGCCATCCATACTACTCTGACAAACTGTCTTTTCAGTCATCCAGCAGAGAGATGCCATTAGTGGTTCTGGAAAAGCTTTATGTGCCGCTATTCCCACTGATATCCAAAATCTTTGGTAGTTGCAGTAGTGCTGGAAGCATTACAGAGGTAGTTTAGTATCTGGATTCCAGGGATACACAGAATGTGTGTCTTCACCTCAGAAAAATGTTGGTCAAATAGGCGGTTTACTTAAGCTGTCTTGAACCACCTACAGATGCAGGGAATGTGGTCTCCAAATGTCACTTCTCAAGTGAGATAATGTTACAAGTCTGTTCTATGCATCATAAATGCTAGATAGTCTGTGGTGGTGCTCCTGATACTCTGTAAGCAGTAGTGCAGATCTTTAGAGTATGACAGTTGCATGCCCTACATAAACAAGGAGTTTGTCAAGTTTCTGTACTTAGTGTCAGATATTCATGTTTGAGTAGGTTGTTGAAAGCTAACCATGCATGATCTGGACATAACTCTACTGTAGGATTGATATTCTGCCAATAGACTTGTTTTCTGCTGAGAACAATGGCAAACATCAGAACTCTGTGCTCGTGGCAATTATTGTTACCAGAGTCCTCCTTTCTATTAAAAAAAAAAAAAAAAAAAAAAAAAAAATCAATCATTGTTTGACTGAGGAAGCTGAAACATCTCATGCCTAGTGTCCTAAGAACGTCTGCCAATTGCTGCTGTGTTAATGTTACACACTCATAGTATGTCCCATCTCGGAACATGAGAAGACATGGAGAAGTTGAGTGCAGTCCTTCCAGGTACTTCCCTTCAAATATATAGTGCACATACACACAAGCCAGTGACAGATCACAGTAACTGTAGTCTGGGTAATTTTTACATTTTGACCCTGGTGTGTGTAGAGTGAAGGTTAATACTTTCAGTACAATGCCAGAAACTTCACGCACACTTCAAAATGCACCAAACAAAATTAAGTGGGAGTATAAACTGTTAGAAAGGGACAAATGTTGTTAGTAACACATGAATAAAGGGAAGTATGTTGAAAAATTGAAAAAAAACAGGACTCTTGTAAAGGTTTTCAGTTATATATGAATGGCAGAAAATACAAGTGTTATATTGAATAACTGCATGTAAATTGTATTATGAGAGTAACAGTCCTCAGTGTCCATTATGAAGATGGATTTTATTAAAAGATTGTGTTAAGATCTACACTGGAGTTCCAGACGTTCGCATCACCTCACCAGGACTTGAGGCAATATAATCATAGGAATCATTTAATCATTGTTAGTAACAGTTCCATCTATTCACTGTGGACTTTTTACAATTCATTCAAACTTAGTCATTCTCTTGCATAATTAAAATAAACATGTTTAAACTTGCTTCTTATTTTTCTTTATTTGAAGTTGGTCATGTATTATTTCATCACTTTCTCAAAACCATTTTCTGATGTATAGAGTCAGTTTTGTTTCAGAGACATAAGTGGTCAGTGACTCCAAAGAAGCAAATGTGCCTTTTGTCGTTGTAGTGAAAATTTACTCAAGTGCCTTTAAAATCATATTGTATGCTTGTTTGGAAGTTACTTTTGAAATAACCATGTATTATTAATGGCAAAATCTTTCACATTCTACATTTATGTTCATGTGACTGAGTTGTGCTTAAAATTCCACAAAACTACCTCTAAAAAAGTAGAAAACCTTGTTTCAGTCATCGTGTAGAAAAGTGGCCAAGGATGAAAAAAGAATCTTACTCACTTTTTTATGCTGTTTTTCTTCACTAAACCTTGAATTATTTGTTGACCAGATAACATGTAATTAATATACTAAAAGTAAGGTGATCATCTGAAGCGTACCCTAGTAAACTGGAGTATGATTTTTTTTTTTTCTTAAATAAAAGTGAAAACGCCAGTCTTACAAAAAAAAAAAAAAGTTAGATGATGTTGGTTTTGTATTACATTGTGGTAGCAATAGATAATCAGCATAACATCAATATAACAGTGCTCTGTGGAAAGTGCCCTTCAGTAAAGAAGCCATTGAATGTGCTTGAAAGGATGGTTTTAGAGGTATCAGCTGATGCAGTAGACAAATTATAATGAATTCAAGCAGCAACAACAAAACATCTACATACATCACTGAGGTGCTTAATTTTGAGGTATGCTAATAAATATTTACAGCTCAGAAGGCTGTGTGGTCCTTAGTTGCTGGCTGGTTTTAAACCATGATACTCACAAAGCGTTTTAATAATAGGATACTAAAACTGTGTCCTGTATCTGACGTTTTAAAAATGGATACAACTAACAGCAATATATATTCCATTTTAGCTTAGAGAAATTCCATGTTGCGAATTTTAGTTTGTTCCAACCATCTGGCTACTGATTTAATGCCTCACAAAGCAGTTTACTGTTGTAGATCATGTAACTATTGCATACTGAGGCCATGCCTCCAGTCAGTAAAGTCTTATGATTAAGCCATGAAATCAATATATTAGCAGCACAGGATTTTGAGCAAAGCTTAAACCTTCATTGAGTCTGCTCCATATGTAATAACATTCGTTTTCTTCAATACTTTATATTTCATGTAACACTATAATTTTTGTGGCAGTAAAGAGATCACAGTGGAAGAGATAGAAGTTTCTGACTAAAATGTGGGTGTTTAATACAAGTTATCTTTTTATTAAGGACATAAAGTCAGTATAATACAAATGAGGAATGCACCAAGGATATGCAATAATACCACATTTGGAACACAGTAGAAACCTCTTGAAAGGGAAAAAAGATCATATGCTTTATACATCTGATTTCTAAGATCTGAGAGAAGATTCCTACATAAAGAATTTCTGAATAGCTTGCTTTCTTCTTTTGCTAGGAAATGTTGTTACTGAAATGACTTAATGCTGATTTCTTTGAAATGCTTCTGAGCAAAGTTCTGAACCTTGAAATCAAGCTATAACTTCTGAGGCATTGCAGAGTTATAGGCACAACCAACCACATTTGTTCTAGTGTTGCTTTTGCTGACTGTACAAAACCACACACACTCAATGTGCAGTAGAATGTTATCTTTAAACCACGTTTTCATGTGCAGAAACCTGCATGGAGTTCAAGCTTTTGCACGTGTACTTGATTACCTCTGTATTAGAAATGTATGACACCTGTGAAATTTAAATTCTAGTGTGTTTATGAAAATTTGCAAGCAGTAGTAGGGAATCTGTTTTGTGTAAATCTGTACCACAAACCCATTTTGAATGAAAGTAGTTGCTTCAGGCCACATTCAGTTTTTCTTTACATAAATTAAAATATGCTAAAAAGGACAAAGTTTACACTGATGACACTTTTATTGTCCTGGACGACATAATTTATAGATATTTCCTGGTTAAACACCACATTCATTTTTGATGAACAGAAAACTTTTACTTAATAGATACATCAGTGCCAGATGAATACCCCTTGGATGAAAATTTTTGTCTCATTAAGGCAATAACTTGAAATTAATTAAATAAAAAGCAATTTGCATACAAATCCCCTTCCATCTGCAAGTGGATTATTACATGCTATTTTCACTGTTCAGAGTATCTTTATGGTGGTGCATTCTTTCTTGCTGAAGAAACATTTTTGTTTTACTGAACATGAGACAGCAAGACATGATTGGGATCTACAATACCAGAGGGGCCATTCTTCAGCTTAAAACCAAACAAACTGCAACAAAAGAGTACACATGGTGTATAGCTCAGAGCTGTTGAAAAATATAGCCATTGCTGGTTCATATTAGCTTCAGCAGCTATTTCCCATCTGTAAAGACTACTGGACTTAGAATATTTTTATTAAGCGTGTCATTTCAAAACAATTTCCATTTTTAATGGATCATTTTTATATTACTGATGTAAGTTTGGGAAGAGAAATTATGTCAGAAGGCAAAAAAAACAAGACTCGGAAAAGGAAGCTTCCGAAATGTGTTGTGGCTATCTCTGGGCCAGAATGTGTTGACAAATCATAAGGAATTTAATAAACAGCAAAAATTAGAAATAAAAATGTAAACTGGTGGTAAGATTGAGCAATAGCAAAGTGCAGTAATGGAAGAAAGCGTCTGCTGTACTGGAGTGAATCTTCATCTTTTCAGAGGAGAAAAGGGGTATGTCCCGGTGCTGCCCCTAACTAGGGTTCAACCCAGCATGGCAGCTTTGTTTGCTTGAAGCCTGAGTAGGACTACATTTTGTCCTCCTACCAGAGCAGTAATACTACTTTTGGCTGGCAGGGGTGGTGGTGGTTGTTACTTCTAAAATAATTTGCTTGAAGAAAAGCTACTGTATAGATCTTTACTTTGCTCAGGGAAGTAGTATAACTTTAGCTACACACCTGTGCTATCAGAAGCTCCGTCCAAAGGCAGGTATTTCTCTGTATGTAGCTTTATCCTTCATATAAAGCAGAATAAATCCATTTCACACTACTTACAGCTATGCACCTTGCCACAGAAAGGCTGGTTTATGGCACAGGTGGACATTAGAATCTGATTAAAGGGTGAAAAATGGCAGCTACTCATGGATCTTGGTAGAAAGGTCAAGGAGAAGTAGAAATTGTGTGGACTGCTGTAGAATTATAGGTTGTGAAGTGTTAGGATGAAGTAAAGCAAATGTATTAAAAATAACGTAGCAGTATAGTGCTAGTAGTTTGTAGGAGTGTTCCAGTAAAGGGAAATTGTGGAAGTATTTTTAGAATAACTGAGGCAAAGGAAGTGTTTGCTTTAAAACATTAGGTAGTTTAAATATTTGATGAGGAAAGTGCTGGAATCAAGGCTTGAGAAGGCAAATTCGTATGTAGCAATCTATTGAAAGAGTTCTGATTTTTGTATGTTCAAAGTGTAGTTTTCTTCATCCAGGCTGAAATTAATGACCCTTTGAAAACAGTGGGAAGTGTTTTCAAAATAAGAATGTTGCTGCACATCTCTTTGCAAAATCTTTTTTTTTTTTTTAATTTTTTTTATTTCTACTTATCCCAGCATCTTAGCTGTAATGAAGAAAGAACAATTTAACAAACTGAGAACTCGCAGCAGACAATATAGGGAAAACATTATTGTTTTTCATTTGTATTTCTCAGTGATATCTCTGAGGAGCCAAAAACTTCTCATGCTAATTAGTTTTCTCAGTAGGTCTGTGCATATAAAAATAAAGAACTTCCTTTTCTGTTTTTCCTCACAGTTGGGTATAAGGGGAGTGATAAATGGATGGCACCTTTGAGTTGTCCTTTCTATTGGGAAGCTGGAGTAGCTTACCATAGAGCATGGAGAAGGAAGAAGTAAGAGTTTCTTCAAAAAAGAAGTACTTCCTAAAGCACTGTTAACTGAAGGATGTGTAGTTAATACATTATCTTTAATATCTAGGCTACAGATAGCCACAGATTTATCCTTACTTCAGTTTAAATGACAGTAACTGAGACTAAAAAAAAAAAGTCATATTTCATACAGATTTTATAATTTTTAGTCACATTTATGATATGAATAAAATACCAGCCTTTTCCATCTTACATAGAAAATATTGTACTATTGCTTTTTTATCCCAGAACTGACCTATTACTGCAATTGATAATGCAATATGATAATATTTTTTTAAAACAATTTTTGACTTTTATATGACTCAGTATCAGACTTAGGTAAATCTTGTTGGAATGCAAAAGAAAAAAAACATGGGGAAAATCAATTTTAAATTTTTTATGTGAAACCAAGACACTTTCAAAAATAATTATCAGTAAACATAATCTGCTTGCAATCTTAAAATGTGACTGCACCTAGCAGTTTAGACATGACTAATTAAAGTAATTCTGTCAATTCAATTTTGTTGAATTTATGATGGGTTATCTTAAAGGCATTTATGGGAACTTTGACAAACAGTTATTGTTTATCAATTATCCTGATTTTAATTTGGTTTATGGTAGACTGACTTACGTGCTGAAACTCTGAAACAGTCTCATTAGCTTTGCGCTGCTATTTGTGGACTGTACTTCCAGGGCAAGCAATTGCTGACAGAATCTGAGCATCTGACCTCAGACTTTCCAGAGTAGGAAATGGGAGAACATCTCAGTGGAAGCACTTTTAAGTTCCTATAGTAAAAGCCTACCTTCACTGAAATTAGAATTTCACTTTGGCATTGATTGCAGAGGGGCTGTATTTAATGCTAATGATTAGGGAAGTTCTAAAACATGTGATCTAAAATGAAGATTCTTCCCTTGATGCCAGAAAAAGGGATGTCATACTGAAAAGGGTATTTGACCCAACAACTTTTCAGTGATTATTCGTCAGATGGCCAAGAATTTGCATGTATTTACATGTGTAATGTGTACATGTATAAAGAAAACAAAGTTGGTTTTGTTTTCCTACTAGAAGCCTGCAGTGTGTGTGTTGGAAAATACAAAACTGAGATTTGGCTGGGGCAGGGCCAGGAGAGAAGGGAGAAAAAGAGAGTGAGAAGAGCAAAGCAATATGGTTCTGCCTTTCAAACAGACATGCACCCCGTTTAGCAAACTGTGGAAATCCTTTAGATCTTTGGCTTCTAGGCATCATGAAATTCATTTTTCACTGGATTCTCTTGTCCCTAACAGTATCTCTTTCCTTTAAGCATTGGTAAGTTGAAGCATTTAGAGCAAAAAAATAGCATAATAAATCATTCATAATTTGCAGTCTGCAGCATTGTGAAGTTACAGCATTGTGTAGGTACTGCCAGAATATCTCTTTTTTGTTGGTAGTTTTTATACTTCAGTTCACTCAAAGATACTCTTATTTCTTGCAGTTTGCAATGCAGAAACATAAACATTTTTTCAGATGAGTCTTGCATAGAATGTGCTATAACAAAAAATAATGTTTTGCCTCTGCTTGTTTTCTTTTTTTTTGTTGTTGTTGTTGTTTGTTTGTCTTGTTTTGTCTTGGGATGTTTTCTTTTTTTTTCTTTAGGATGGTGAACCAGTTAGACCAGGAGTAGCCATGACAGATCTTGCTACTGGGTTGTATACATATGGAGCAATTATGGCTGGTTTACTTCAGAGGTATAAGACGGGGAAAGGACTGCACATTGACTGCAATCTCTTGTCATCTCAGGTAGGAGTTTTAAAAAATTGCTTTTAGTTGTGTAGATGTTTGAACCCAAGAGTACCATTTTGACATAAATTAATGCAAATTAGTTAGTACAACTAATGACAGCAGTAATAATGACAGAAATGGCATTAGTGACAATCTCCTTATTCTGCCACTCTGGAAGTGACCATTTTATATGACATGGTTATAGTTGCTACTGCATTACGTTTGGTTTTCAATTTTTACAAAGATCTTCCATGTTCTTTGAAAACATGGGTTAATCAAGGTTTATAATATCCCTGAGACTGTAAGTAACAGTTGTAGTAGATATTTTGAGATAGACAAGCACAAATGGTGAAACCACTATTGGAAGGGAGGCCTCAACGCTGGGTAGTATTACTACCAGAGTGACTGAATTGTGCAAAATCACCCAGAGTAATCAAGTATCACCCAGGTGTCAAAAGTAATGTAATCCAGGAGGTCTGCCTTTTGGCTCTGAGAATTAAAGAATAAAGTAATCTTGAAGATGCAGCATTTTCTCTAGGCACATTAAAGAGAAATCTCATCAAAACTGTTAAGACAAAGATGTTTTGGTCATGAAATGTACACCATATACCACGAGTAATGGGAATGTTAAATTGTCTTTGAACATTTAAGAACCATTGGTGCAATGATTTATAATTCCCAAAAAATGAAGTGATGTTGGTATGAGCTGCATATGATCAGATGATATGTTGTCTTGCTAATGTAGATACCTGCTGGCAGCAGCTGGGTGTCTGGTGCATAGGAATTTTTGTGTATGTTCTAAAATGTTCATCAAAACTGTACGCAGTACTATTAAAGGTACTGAAGTGCTCTGTTCTTTTCATCTTTATTCAACTCTGATTTTCTACACATTATACCTGTCAGTACAGTTGAGAGATGATAAAGTGCCCGTTGTGCAAAATGTTGTCCCTGGTATGAGCAGGAGGTTGGACAGGATGACCTCCAAAGGTTCCTTCCCACCTACGTTATAGTATGATAATAATGATTGAGACTAATGATTGAAGTTGCTCTTGTTTTAATACCTGCTGAAATCAGATCTGGAAAGGAGGGGAAGCCCTTGCTGAAATCAACAAAGAATTTTTCATTTGTTTCAGAAATGTCTGTAAGGTCTGGGCTTTTCATCATACTTATGTATGTTTGTAAATTTTGTGTCTGTATTTGAAAAATGTAACAAGCAGTTAGAAAAATATTTTAAATGTATGTTAAACTCTTATTAAATATTTTGTATATATATGGAAGTATTTTTTTTGTTTAAGGTATCACAGTGCTTTATATTATGGCAACTTCTCCTTGATCTTTGTAATTTCTAATTTCTATTAAAAGGACTTCTGGTAATTTCTATTAATTTCCAGAGTAACTCTTGTTATTTTTTGATTCCTTGTTCCACTGCTTTTTGGCTTTTTTTTTTTAATGGAGCCTTCTTAATTATTTTTTAGTATCCTATTAAATGCTGAATATAAGAACAGTTGAAGTTAGGTGTATCTGTAACTCTCTTATTTTATTTCACCTTACATTGTCATCTCATTTGTCTTTAGAATCTTTTTCCTTGGTTAGGACAGACTTGGCTATGTAACAGAAGTGTTCTCATATTGCAAAATTTCCATTTGAAGTTCCACATCATCATTCGTTAGGCCACTCACTGGCATACAAAAGAAAGACAATGAAAACTTGAGATAGATGTTAGTGAAAAAATCATGATATGTTGTTTGACTTCTATGTGTTTAGCTGAAGAAGTACTAAATGGTGAAGGGAGAGTTTGGTGATTTTTTTAATTGATTTTTTTATTATTGTTTTACTGATTGATTTTTTTGTTATCACATTACAGTTATCCAGAAGTTAAGAAGTAATTCCATACATGCACACTCTTACTGCAACATATACTTCAGTGTTGAGTAAATGAAACTGAAATAAGTTGGTGTTTTGGAAGAGAGCATGGGTATAACCTGTCATTCAGGAAGAAGCTATTTTGTTTTATATAACGTTATTCAGCCCAAATTAACTTTAGGGTGTTGGCCTCAGACTGTAATGAGAACATTTATTAAATTGGGAAAAATATTTATGGATGAGGTGCTGGGGTCCCAAAAAGAAACCCACGTGATCATTCCCGTTTAAAAAATGTGTTAAAATGAAGAAAAACATAACTGACAGCTCAGTCTTTTCTGAGAACAGCTAGTTTTCCTGGTTCATTTTCTTTCTTTTTACGACGAATTACTCTTGCAATACTTTTGGTGGTAATTTTTTTTAAATGGAAAGTTAGATAATTGCTGTGATACGATCAGGTTCTTGAAAGATCCATGCTTTCAAAGGGATTATGGTTTTACATACCAAGCTGAGATATCTAAAGCTAGCTCTTCTTCATTTGATGAATGTTTAAAAAGAATGGCCTTTAGAAGTCTCTCACGGATTCTGCCAAAACAATAAGGATCCTAAAGTTGTAGATTTTTAGTTTGTTAGAATCTTGTTGCAGTTGATTAATGGTGGGATCTAGAGGTCAAAGAAATGCATCATGATAACTTTTCCTTCAGAGCGAGTCTCACTGGAGTGTAGTATTTTCCAGTGAGAAAAAAGGAATCTTTTTTCTGTGTGTAAAACAAAAGCACTACTGAACCATCCTCCTATTAATAGCATTACAACAGCAGGGACCTGTAATGAAACTTTTGGCTTTTGTCAGTATTTCATGCACTGAGCTAGTACAGCAGCATGCTTGAAACTTTTGTCCATCCCTTCATCTGAACTGAGAATCATGAAGCTGGCCTATACATATGTCTTCATGGAGCAGCGTTGATGACTCTGACTATGTCAGAAAGGGAAAAAACCTGCAGGGTTAAAGCACTTAGGCAATTAGAAATCCCTGAAAAATGCTCTGTGTGTTTTATGGAAAAGCCCCCTAGCATGTACGTATCCATCTATGTCTGTGCTATCACGTTTCTGCACGCCTTATAGAAATGCAAGAGGATTTTTTAATGTTTTTTTTTGGGGGGAGAGTGAGGGCTGGAGGATGCTTTTGATACTAATTTCCTGCACAGATATGGTAGTGACAGAGAGCATTGAACTGAATTCAACTGCCAATGAAAACGATCTGAAGCTTTTAAAATAAATATCCCACTGACTGGCAAATTTGTTTAGTATTTAACTGGTCTGTGTAGAACCAAATGGTAAGTAAAATCCTGTTCTCTAAAGAAAAGATTTTTTTAGGTTATCTTAAAAAGACATCTTTCTTTCAAATTCTGTATATCATACATTTTTGCCCTATAGCTTTATAACAGCAGCTTATTGCTACCAAAGAGGATTTCTTTCCCCACAATATAGAATTCTAGGTTTTTATTGACAGGAGAGATACGGTGACTGCTAGGATGTGGTTTTGCAGTGAGCACTAACTTTCTATATCTCTCATCTATAAACTTTTAACCCATGTCATACAATTCCTTTGAAATTTTGGACTTTTAGATGATTTACAGTTGTCAGCTCCAGACCTTTCAGCATCTAAATAGTGTCCTTTAGATGATGCTAGTAAATAAGAAGGAAGTGGGTTTTGGATTTGGTTCCAATTATGCAATTGTGCCTTTTCTTCTGTTGTGGCTTAAAAAAAAAATCTCTTGGAAGTTTTAATATCCTTCCTGTATTTAATTACAACCAGGCTCCAACAAATACTGTAATAAGTTGGTTTCTCTTGGATTGAAAGTCTGCAAGAAGTATTTTACATTGAACATTTCTGCAATTTTGGAGTGTGTTTTTTTTTCCCAGATTCCACAGACAGGATAATGTGGTTAATACTGTTTGTATTATATGATTGTTCATCAGACACTTCTCTGCTTCTGATTATTATGTTTTAGCTTGTATTTGCCATAGCAAACTCTTAATCTTCTCAAAAATTTGAAGTGACCTTAGAAAAGCCTAGCAAATTGGTATAAATTATTATCTGTATTCCATCTTTGTTTTTTAGTTTGGCAGTTAGTTTACTGAGATAATGGTGAGGTTTTGAAACTATTAGTTTTTGTTTCTGCATCACTTTTTCCCAAGATGACTGTGTATAAGGCTATCTATTTAAGTGCTTTTAGTGCTCTCTATTCAGGGCTTTAATGACATGTCTTTTACAAATTATTGAGTATAGGTGAAACTGGTGACAATTACATACTGCCTGTAGGATATATATGACAGCACAGAATCCCTGAGTAGTAAGTTCTGTGAGAAATATCAATCTCAAATGCTGTTCAGGTGTCTTGACTGTATCTTGTTTCACTGCTTGCTAACTGAGAGCTGTGAGCTGACTGAATACAGAGAGAAAATCTGCTTTTTAAGAGGTCATTGCTGCTGGTGATTTCGGAGGCCAGCTAGGAGGACTGTTACACAGTTGTCTTGTTTTTGGGTATGGTTTGAATAAGCAGTTCTTTTTTACAAGCTTATAAAGCACCATCTTTGCAAAACATTGTATTCTTCATCGCTGTCATGATAAAAAATTGTGTATGTGCTGTATGGAGATGTCTTTTTCACTGCATAGCTCTGATATGGGAAGATAATAAAACCTGAATTAATGCGAACGTTTCTTTAAATATATACTGTGCATTAAACACTTTTCTTGGCTACTATTCTTGATAATTTCCACTGAGGACATCAATATAACTAAGAACAGAAATTATCCCTTGGCATCTTAGGTAGTCGGAATTTTATTGAATAGGCCAGAAGACCATACTAACATGACAGTAACTCAATTTAATATTGGCCTCTGTGGAATGTGTGTTGTGATTTTTAATGATTAGTTATGCAAAATTCATGGATATATCATACTCCAACTGGATCTTGGATTTATTTAGTGGCTTCCTTTACTCTGTAAAAAGAGTGCATGCCTATATTGCAAGAGAATTTCTTCTTTAGCTTACTATCTGTCAGTAAATTCTGTGTCTTTTTGTCTTTGCTACTATTGTTCTTGCGGTAATGAAACTAAGCCTGAATGTGTTGCAGCTTCATTTTCCTATGGTGAGTTACCTCTGTCATCAATTAGAGAAAGACTATGAAGGAGGTAAAAAAAAAAATGCCCCTTTAATACATAGCAAAAATAAAATGGCTATCTGAAGTGGATAGGGGAGAGAGTTTGAAGCCAAAGGGAGACATTTCTTTTAATGAGTTTATTATTTAGATGACCTTTGAATAAGGGTGTAATTCTGGAAATGGAGTCAAGATGTTTGTTGTAGTTTATTACCAGCAGATCATATTTCAGAATGGTGCTAAGTATTAGGGAAAGAAGGGTAACCTGGGTAGTTATGGGAACAATTTAAGCAGCTAATGGAAGAATAAGTACTTTTAGTGTACTCCAAAAGCTCACCCCTCCCTCTAAACTCATGGAAGCCTTCAGAAGTTGTTCTGTAAATTGGTCAAATTTGGATAGGGCCTTTCAACACCTTATACACTATTTATTTATGTAAATAACAAGGAAAAGGGCTGTAACTTGATGGAAGAGGTTTCAATTTTATGTCATGGAAAATTTTAAGTTAGCAAACCAACTTCTACGTGCTGTTGAACCTCTGGAAATCTGATAAACCTTAACACGTATGTCATTTTTGGGTATGCTGATGGAATGCTAGCTAAGGTTTTAACACTGCTAAACCTTGTTGGTGTTTGGTCACCTCAGGTAGCTCTGATTGAAATTTCTCTGTAAATTATAAAAAAGGTGAAGTAAAGAATGACTGAAACAAATTTGGACTAATGACTTCTTTTTGGTCTAATGGAGTTCTGCTCCCATGACAGTCTGTGTTTCTCTGTGTTTGTATTATTCAGCACTGTATTATTTCTGGCTCATGAATTAAATTGCAAACTCTGTATGGAGTAGTGACATGTGATTAGGCCAGTGGACATAATACATTAGTTATGTATTATATTGTAGTGAAAGCTAGAAAAAAACTTGTTCAGACTCTAAAAGTCAGAGTTCAGTTAATTGTAAAAATGTTTTACCTTCTTTGGAATGAATATTTGTAGTACTAGATTTCTCTGATAAAATATGTGAAGTTATTTTCATTCAAGCTTACTCTGTAATATAACTTTTTTGGGTTTTTTTTGTGGTACTATTTAAATATTTTTGTAGGTGAATTAAGGAAAAACTTCTTTCTTCAGAGAATCATTTACAAATTTGTCATTATTCAAATTGCATTATCAAGCAGAAGTGCCATCTTTTGACTCCAGACTCGTTGGTAATACTAACTCATTTATTTCTCAGATCAAATAGAACTTTGGACCATGTCTCTGACTTTGGACAAGTCTCTGACTTGTATACCGTTTAACAGCTCGGTAGATGAACCACATCTGCATTGCGGACAGCATTAAGGTGCTCGAAAAAGCATTGTGGGTGACTGAATGGTGGGTGTTCATTAACACTGCAGAGGCACAGAAATATAACTCTGTGCATTGTAAAACAACCTATTTCAAACATTTCATCCAATTGCATGGGGTTGCTTCTTGTGTGATCCCTGTAGTGCACTAGCACATAAGTACTTAAAGGGCAGTGTCCAGAGATCTTGCAGTGTTACAACTAATGTCAGTGTTGTTCTGCTCAAGTAATACTGTTATGACGAGAGGATATTGACCTGTGATAATAGGGGTGGAATATTTGCATATTTCTCACCCATCCAAATAGACGTGTCTCATTTCTGTATGTGTCTCCCTATGTATCAAAGGAAAAATCTAAAAATCTACCTGCTTGCAGTGCTGCAGCACAAGCTATTGAGATTACTATTATTTTTGTGGAGGGATAGTTCTCCACAGATCAGATAAAAATGACATTGTCAGGAGGAGACAAACACACAAGATTATTTTTTCTGTGCAATCATTCATTCTGATAAATGTGAAGTCAAAAAGATGAGTGCTGTAAATAGCTAGGTGTATGTATTATTTTCATTGTGAATGGCACTGTTTCTAATGATAAGATCAAAAGTAAAAAGTGGCTTAATATGGCTGCTTTTGGATGTTGGCATCTTTCCATGGAAAAGCATCCTTATTACTGCTTAAATAAAACCATAGAATCCTTCACAAAGTGTGAAGCATCCAAATTGGATACTACCCTATTACAAATAATAAGAAAAATTGCTACAGTTATTCTGATCCCTGTCCTCACAGGTAATTAATTTTTATACGAGCAAAATCTGTTTGTCTGGATTTTATTAGTATGTTTTGCTCTCTTCATTCTCATCTGTCAAATATAGCTACCGGTTTTAGAATAGAATAGAATCGTTTAGGTTGGAAAAGACCTTTAAGATCATCAAGTCCAACTGTTAACCTAGCACTGCCAAGTCCACCACTAAACCATGTCCTTAATAGTCACGTCTACATGATTTTTAAATACCTCCAGGGATGGTGACTCAACCAATTCCCTGGGCAGCCTGTTCCAATGCTTGACAATCCCTTTGGTGAAGAAATTTTTCCAAATATCCAGTCTAAACCTTCCCTGGTCAACTTGAGACTGTTTCCTCTTGTCCTATTGCTTGTTACTTGGGAGAAGAGACTGACACCCACCTTGATACAATCTCCTCCCAGGTAGTTGTAGAGGGAGATAAGGTCTCCCCTCAGCCTCCTTTTCTCTAGGCTAAACAACCTCTCAACCTCTCCTTATAACTTCCCTCAGCTGCTCCTCATCAGACTTGGTCTGTAGACCCTTCACCAGCTTTGTTGCTCTTCTTTGGACTCATTCCAGCACCTTATTGTCTTTTTTGTAGTGAGAGGCCCAAAACTGAACACAGTATTCAAGGTCCAGCCTCACCAGTTCCGAGTACAAGGGGAGTACATTTCCCCTTGGATTATGGGGGCTTCATTCTGCTCCCTGTCCCCGTCTTCCAGCTCAGGGGGCTGGGTACCCTGAGAAAACTGGCCTTACTATTAAAGCCTGAGGTGAAGAAGGCATTGAGTACCTCAGAATTTTCTGCATCCTTTGTCACTGCGTTCTTCCCACATCTAGTAAAGGATGGAGATTCTTCTTAGCTCTCCTTTTGTTGCTAATGCATTGATAGGAACATTTTTTATCGTCTTTTACAGCAGTAGCCAGATTAATTCTAGCTGGGCTTTGGCCCATCTGATTTTCTGCCTGTATAACCTCACAACATCTTTGTAATCCTCCTGAGTTGCCTGCCCCTTCTTCCAAGGGTCATAAACTCTCTTTTTTTCCCCGAGTTCCAGCCAAAACTCTCTGTTCAGCTGGGCCGGTCTTCTTCCCCACCAGCCTGTCTTTTGGCACATGGGGACAGCCTGCTCCTGTGCCTTTAAGATTTCCTCCTTGAAGAATGTCCAGCCTTCCCGGACTGCCTCCCAAGGGACTCTGTCAGTCGGTCTCCTAATCAGGCCAAAGTCCACCCTCAGGAAGTCCATGGTAGCAGTTCTGCTGACCCTACTCCTTACTTCTCCAAGAATCAAAAAATCTATCATTTTGTGACCGCTGTGCCCAAGACAGCCTCCAGCCATCACATCACCCACAATTCCTTCTCTGTTCACAAGCAGGTCCAGCAGGGCGCCTTCCCGTAGTTGGCTCCCTCAGCAGTGGTGTCAGGAAGTTATCTTCCACACACTCCAGGAACCTCCTAGACTGTTTCGTCTCTGCTGTATTGTATTTCCAGCAGACATCTGGTAAGTTGAAGTCGCCCATGAGAACAAGGGCTAGCCATTCTCAGACCTCTCCCAGCTGCTTATAGAATATCTCATCTGTCTCTTCATCCTGGTTGGGTGGTCTATATCAGACTCCCACCATGGTATCTGTCTTGTTGGCCTTCCCCCTGATTCTCACCCATAAATACTCAACCCCTTCATCACCATCATTAAGCTCTAGACAGCCAAAACACTCCCTAACATACAGGGCTAACCCAGCGCCTCTCCTTCCGTGCCCATCCCTTCCGAAGAGTTTATAGCCACCCACTGCAGCACTCCAGTGGGGCGAATCATCCCACCGTGTTTCCATGATGGCAGCTGTGTCTATGTCACAGTTTTCCTGCTGCACAATGGCTTCCAGCTGCTCCTGTTTGTTGCCCGTGCTGTAGATGCTCTTCAGTTGGGCTATTGATCCTGCAACCTTTTTGGGGGGAGAAGCCCTCATTCCTACTTGACCGTTCTCATGTGCTTCTGTGGTTTCTAACACATCAATAACTTTCTGTCTTTGCTGCTGTGTGGATGTCCATCCCCTACCTCCACTGAGATGGCACACCAAAGGACCTCACTAGCACCCCGTCGCCAAATCATTGGCGTGCCGCCCCAGGCTTATCTCTAGCGAGCCTGGTTTTATCCCTTTCCCCCTTCAAATCTAGTTAAAGCTCTTTCAGTGAGCCCTGCTAATGCCTGTGCAAAGATCCTTTTCCTCCTTTGTGACAGGATTACCCCGTGTGTTGCCAGCAGGCCTGGTGGTGTGTAAACCGACCCACGATCAAAAAGTCCAAAATTTTGATGGGGCTTGGAGCCAGGTGTTGATCTGCTGACTCTTCCTGTTTCTTCCCTCATTTTCCCCTGTAACTGGAAGATAGAGGAGAACACTACTTGTGCTCCTGATCCCTTAACCAGTCTTCCCAAGGCCCTGAAGTCTGTCCTGATTGCCCTTGGACTGCTTGTTGTGACATCGTTGCTGCCTACCTGAAAAATCAGTAATGGGTAATAATCTGAGGGCCGTACCAGGGTAGGAAGCTTTCTCTTCACATCTTTAACCGGGGCCCCAGGGAGGCAGCAGACTTCCCTAAAAAGTGGGTCAGGTCTGCATATTGGGTGTTCTGTTTGCTTCAGAAGGGAGTCACCTGTGACAATGACCCGTGTTTTTTTTCTTTATGGAAGCAGTTTTGGTGAAGGGCGCAGGACAAATTAACCTGGGTGGCACCTGCAAACCAGAGAAACCATCGTCCTTGTCACGGCTTGTTTCCACTTGCAGAGCCTGGTACCCATGGTGCAGGGGCAGCCGGGGAGGTGGGGTGGTCACAGAGACGAGGTGTCTGCTGCGTGGGGCGGTAACTTGTTGCCATTGACCCCTGTCCCTTAAGTCGCCGTGTTCAGCCAGGTGGAGAGAGGATAGGGAATCCTCGTATCACGTGCCCTGTCTGCCTGTTGGGCCTGTCCCAGGGAAGTCAGGGTGCAGTTCCACTAGTCCATCTCTCTCACACCCCCCGATACTCCTCAGCCTACTCACCCCCTCTGGGAGCTCTGTCAGTAAGCAGAAGAGCTCCTCTCCTTGGGCACGCCTCTCGCAACTCAAATTGTTCTGTGTTTTGCAAGTATGTTTGCACTTCTGTGGATGAATAGACACCACTCCGCAAACTTGATCCATACTATTTTCTAAACAATCAATGAAATACAGCCAGACATCATTACATAGAATTAAAAAACAGATACGTTGTAATTCATATTAAATGCATAGGTTCTTGATAGAAAAGGTTATAATTAAGGAAGACTATAAGAAAATGTGGTTTAGTGTTAAAAAGAAATGTGTAAAATGTAGAAGAAACTTTTTATAAGTTGAAATTTGCCCGGACTTAGTAAAGCTGTGTGAAAATACATAGCGTAATGCATTTAATGTTTCAGTATATATATATTCTTTCTTCAGAGAAGATGAAGACTTGAGGAAATTATTGTAGAAGTGTAATTTATAGTTAAGGTTGTCTGATATGTCTGTTATCAGAGTCTGATTTTAGTTTTTATAACTTTGCCAAAGTTTTAAATGTTTTGGCTGAATTTTCCATGTCATGGAATTGCCAAAAAGTGATTTGTTTTCAAAGTTGCTATTAAAATGATTCATCTGTTTCCAGGAACAAGTTATGGGAAAATACGTTGATGGCCTTTTTTTTTTTTTTTTTTCTTTTTCCTCCTGAGAAACTTAGTGCCTTCATTCTTTGGAGTGGAAACTTGAAATCTGGCAGATGAATCACCCGTGTTTCAGGGAAGTGTCTTTTGAAAAGAACACAGGATGGAGAAGGTGCAATGTGTATGACATATGATGTGCATAAAGGCTGTAGGGGCTCTCTAATAGATTTGGTGGGGTGTTTGGGCTGTGTATTCCTGAATAAATTAAAAGTAAATATTCACTAAATACCTACGAACTAACTGAGTCAGAAGTTTGATAGAAAAATAATATAGGATGGTGTGGTTAAGGTTTGTGTATAAATGCACCAAGATCTTGCACAGTGTACAGACTAACTTTGAAGTTCTTGTTTTTGTTTTTTTTTTAACCCAAATAATCTCTTTAACAGATTTTTTTTTTTTAAAGTGATGGATTCCTTAGAGCTGTTCCTGTGTTATTATGAAGCTGAAACAAGAATTTTTCAGTGGTTGAAGTAGTATTTTTTTTTATACTTTCAGCAAAAGCTGATTAGTATTTTATTTTAATCAAGACAATGTAATTTATTCTTCATTTTAAAATGTTGCCTTCTTCAACCGGAGCTTATTTAAAAGAATTTTTTTTTTCTCGTTCATGCCAGTACTGTCTAATAGATTCTATCATGAGGATTTTTATTTCTGATCCTTCAGCTAAGATTCATATGAGTGTGTGTAGATTTGTTTTGTTTTGTTTTGTTTTTTCCAGTGGAGACTAAGAAGAGATAGAAGACTATTTAACATTTACTTTATCTTGAAACTGTGTGCTGAATAATACATATTTTTGGAATTTCAAGTCCTACATTTGTTAGTTGCATCAATCTTTGCTATTGTTAATACTAATTGAATCTTACTCAGGAGGTGATCTCCATGCTGTGGGAACCACAGAAGCATTCATTCTGGTCTTTTATAAACTCTAAATAACTCATTAAAAAATCATTTGTAGATCAGTTCTTTTTGTTATTGCATTACATTGAACTCAGTTAACAGTTCTCTGCTACTCAAATCCCTTGAATTTTTGAAGATGCCTCAGTTTCTCTATGCAGTCTAAACTTTTTAATAAAGCAGGAGTTGTTTTCAGCCATCATTTTCACACTAAAATATATATCTACACATTTGTGCACTTTAAAGTCTATTTTGCTCTTTCTAGCTTTCTTCCCCTCTGAGAATCCATGTTCAAAATAGCGTTTTGAAATACATTACCTTTGTATTTCTCATTGCATGGATTTTTTATTGTTTCTAGTTCATTAAGCACCTCCTAGCACATCATTTCTGCTGACTGTGTGATTTGCTGTGTGCTGTTTGATCAAGTGGCTAGCTTTAATTATCAAGTCCCACAAGCTGCATGTGATTATTGGCATGGAGTTGGATACCTGCTTAAGTGTCTGGTTGGGAGGCCCTAAAACATCACCTAATATGAGACCTGTTCTAAAACTGATTTTATCTTTACAAGATTGTATTTGTGGCTGGGATTATACAATTTTCTGATGCTTCAGTGCCAGGATTTTTCTTTTGTGAAGGGTGAATTCATGATCACTTCCTGGAGGTTCATATTAAAAGAAATCAGCATCGCCAGGAATACAACGCTTTTTACCCAGAGAACAGTGTTCATAACATGACCACAGACATTGTCTAAAGAGGGTGCTGACTCTTTAATTGTAAGCTTTGGCCTAAGTGATACTAGTCTTGCTTCTTTAGTTAGCTTTTGCAGACCAAAGTCATTCACGACCTTTGCTGCTCTGCAGATGTAGGGACATCACTGATGAATTTGTAAAATCTTGTTCCTTTGCGGGCAGTGGCTTTGCTGTCTACTTGCAGGTGGGGCTGTCTGCCTGGCCTGTGGGCGTATGGCACTCTTGAGCTGAGTTTTAGCTCCTGCAGAGCTCTCAACTGCAGGCTAGACGGGAGACTCTTAGGTGCCCAGACATAAGGTGATGTGCATTGACAGCTCCTGGTAAGGCTGTGGCTTCCTCCCTGGGCCCTGTGGAACGGACTGCCTTGAATTGTGGCAGCTTCCTTGCTTCTGTGCAAGGCTGTGGTTCCTGCTGCCTGGTTCATTCTTTCAGGAGTCTGAAACACAGTTGCCTGTCTCAAAACCAGTAGAACAGCACGGTTCTTTGTGGCAAAGTGCCGTGTCCTGAGCCAGTTGGGTCAGTGCTGAGGATGTAACATAAAACATGTGTGCTCTGTCTGTGGCAGCAGTGAGATGACTGCAGACTAGTAACAGCTTATTTCTACTCTCATTAAGCCTTGTGGCTAAATGTAATTAGACTTCAGCTGGAAGAGTGGGGTTTTCTTCTAAATGGAGTGGGGTTTCCTTGGTAGCGATAGAGGTTTTTGGTTTTCATGTTTTTTTTAAATGAAAAAAACCACTCAAGATATAAGAGCTGATGGTCACCCCATGCACATGTCCATGAAAGCAGCTTCAGTACAGATATACAAATGAGAAGAGCAGTGGGTAACTGCAAAAAATTAATCAAACTTGACTTTTGATTTATTAGCATCAAGATATTTATTGCAACATGCAAAGGGGAAGACATGTAAACCAGCAAAATCAGTCATTAGGGAAATACCAGCATAGGATCAGTGATTTTAAGAGAGCTTTCTTAGTGTACACCAAACGAAGATTGTGGTCTATGAACATGAGTTTTTCTCATGTAAAGATCTTTTTTTCCATGTCACCAGAAGAATGGAGAAGGTGTAAGTGGAAGATTATTGGCCTTTGAACAACAGGAGTCACTGAAATTTTCCAGGATGATTGCTTTTACATAGTTACAAATGAATATTTGGATTACTAGTTCAGTAGTATAGCGTAAAATAAGTTATCTGTGCTGCTGTAAAACACCCGTGTCTCAAAGTTCCTAAAAGACAGTCTACATGCCTGCTTTAAGACAAAGTAAACAAAGCATTAGGAAAAAAAATAAATTGCATTGGCTAAGAGTCAAAGCCTTGTTAAGATACATGACAGGAAAGCAGACACAAAATTGGAGGGAGAAGAAAGTAAAGAATATAATTAAAATGTTATTTTCTCCTCTTTCCAGTTACCTGTCGTCTTTTGTTATTCATATACACTTGTTGAACTTGGATGTAAATGATTGATTGACTCAGTGAACGCATTGTAATAAATTATGTTTGATGTGCTATCTTGAAAAAAAATCTTTTGAAATTCTGTCTCTTTTCTTTGTCTGCTCACCTTGTGGCTTTTAATATCGTGTTTCCCGTCTGTCGGATTCCATCATAAGCTAAGCATAACTTTTCAGACCTTAATGCAGATCCCTTTTTGTTCTGGTTTAAGTAAGTATGTAACGCAAATATGTGATTTGGCCATCAACAGTAATATCAGAAAAGAATGTTGAAGTGTGTGTTCCCTTTACTGATGTGAAATAAATGCTTATCTGTGTAGATATTTGATAATACGTATTTACAGTGCATAGATCTGTCTCTGCAAGCAAATGAATACAGAGGTGTCTGTATCATTGTATTACATCTGCTTTAATGTTACAAGTCCAAAGGTTACTTTTAAGGATTAGTTCTTAATTAAAGGAGAAAAGAAAATGGGTCTATAAGGTTTCAGGAAAGCAGTTTTAAATAGAGATTTAAAAATACTTAACTGAATATGCAATACAGATGTACCCAAACTTCATTTTGAGAGATTGATTGTACTATAGATATTTCTACTGCAAGAAGTGTCTCTAGCAATGAAGTCCTAACTGAGTCTTGAATTACAGGGGAATTTGGAGAAACAGACGTATTTTGTTAAAAACATTTTTTCTAGGGGATATAATGTCTGTGGAAATGTTCATTTGGGATATCTCTTTTATACTTATAGTTCAGCAGTATGCTTAACAACCATAAGGTATAGGTAGATAAATTCTTTGTGTTCTTTGTTAAGGACATAAAATGTATATGCTGAAAAGTTTTTGAATAGTGCTTTTTTAGTGAGAGCAAATCTTTGGAGAGACCAGAGAGAATGAACTGAGCCTGGAAAAGAGGAAAGAGAAAAGCACAGTATTCCTGGGACTCTGTAACAGTTTCATGGGAATGTAGAAATAGAATTGTCTTTTAAGTCTGCTGAATGAATTAGAGAGTTATTATGAAAGGGGCAAAAGGCCACAGCGTTCACTCAACTAAGTATTTTTATACATAAAACACAAAGCACTGAAATATTTACTTTGAAGTGGTCAAAGTTTATTTGGAGGATGATGGTGATGATACTACTATTACTACTAATTCTTTCTGACTGGCTGATTTGACTATGAACAAGGTACCCAACTCAGAGGAGGATGTCAAAGGGAACTAAAAGCTTTTTTCCTTCATGCTTTATTGAAAAACAATAAGTAAACCAGTTTCGGCAGGATAGATAGGCATATGCATTCAACAAGTGATTGGTACATTGACTGAAATGGAATTATTCTTCAGACTAAGTATCATGGTGAAGCCTGAGCAACTTTTAGTTCCAAAATTGCTGTCTTTACTAAGTTCTGACTTCCCTGGCATTTACTGTCTATTGCTGCTGAAACAAGTCTTTGAGCAGAAGCTTTAGTGGTACAATTTCAATATCTAGCGAGCATTATGTTTTAATTCTTTTTTTCCTATTGTACTGCGAACAAGTTCTTCGGAGAAATCTAGACATGTGTATTTTCCACCATTGAAAGAATTATGTTCATCTCATCGAGAAAGCTGAAGCAATTTCCAACACTGTGTTAAAAGGATTTTTTTTAAGGATAAAAGTTCTCTCACTCTTCTTGTGAAGAATTTTGTCTATGAAACTCATAAGTCTATAAAGCATAGAATATAAACAAATAAATGGAATGAAATTTTGGCTCCATTATATTCAATATCAATATTTTAGGATTTCTATTTCACTAGGTTTTAATTCACTGTGTCCTTCCCAGAGTTGTTTGGTGTAGCGTTTCCTTTCAGAAGTGAGAAGAGTTAAATGTATGTATCACAGAGGGCATCCTTGTGTCTTTAAAAGTAAAAGCCCAGTGTAGTGGGATGCATCTCACCTGTCAGTGAAATTTGTGTGGAATACAGCAGCTGTGTAGCGTTACACACAAATACAGAAGAATGTCTAATGATTAATATTTCATCATCATTGCATAGCCGTTTGCGGTGGTGGAAAAACTATCACTATGGAGTGTGACCCCAAATTGAAAAATGACAGAAATGATGGGTATAGGGTATGTGTTATTAATAAATAACACACTTCTGTGACTCATTAAACTCGCTCTGTAATAACGGTGTGTTTCATTCTATGTTGTTGAGGGAAGCTGCAAACCAGAAGAAAATGTCCTTTCTGTGTAGTCCCAGATCCATTTCCTTAATTGCTGAGATTTTCCTGGGGACTGAAAGACAGACTAGACGTTGTTCAACATTTTAGCTGAATGAAGTGACACTGGGCTATAATAAGCTGCAGCTGAAATCCAACTACAAAGGGTTTTCCAACAGTACTCAGGAATAAGGCATTGTATTTGTAGTTAGTATATATGGATATCGGTTTTGGCAGCAGTTAAATTCTTATTTGCTGTAATTTGCCTAGTTTTTCTGTTGGACTAAATCACTGTATTCATGATTTAGAGTTAAATATTTGCTTGACACGAGAGTGACATATTCACATTGCCTTTTCAGCATATATAGAGAAAGGAGAAGAAAATGAAATGGCATTCTTTTTCTAGAAATTCTGATATAATTCACATATTGGAATATGAACAGTGGACTGAATTAATTACTGCGTGTTTTGATGTAGATTAGACTGATTAGTAGGCACAGAATAGTGTAAACACTTGGATCATCATAGAAATTTTCTTCCATCTAGGGGACAAATACGAAGAAAATAATTTTGGGGAAAAATGGTCACATGGCCTATAGTTTAGGCAAGTACTGGCACAACTAGTCAACAGTGTAAAGCAAATATATCGTGTCTGGTGAATTAGTGATAACCTTGCACGCTAACTGTAATGCTTTATTGTGTTACTTGGTTTCAGATACAGTCACACACTATTCTCTCAAAGAAATAAGAATAACGAATCTGCCTTTGACTATGACAGAACCAACTGCTTTTCATGCATTACTGCACCATAAACATTCACTTCTTTTTTCTAAGATATATTTGTGCTTTCAAAGGATATATTTATCCCCTCAAATTCTGGTTACTAAATTAGCATGCCGTATTTTTCACAAAATTAATCTTTTTCCAGTTTTGTCTGTCTGACTAATAACTTGATATATCTCTCCTTATCTTCTAATGTCAGATGATTTATCAAGGCCTACCGCTTAATTAATATTACAGATCATGTGGGGAGATGAAGAATTCAGAAGTATTTTCCATAGCTTGAACATGTAAAATGAGAAGCATAGGAGAAAACAGAAAGATAATCTTGTAACTGAGGAAAAGCCTTTGTGATTTAAGCAAGAGATTGAGGTTCAGGAAATGGTGAGTTCTATCCCACAAATCTGTCATGCTTCCCACTAGACTTTGGACAAGACACTGATTTTTTTCTTTACTGAAGTTGACCATTCTGCCAAATATTTAGGGTAATACTGTCTTATCTCTTAGGGCAGTTTAATGATAGATTTGTCTAGCATTACTAGCGTTACAGGACCTGTATTATTTTTCAAGTTTATTGAGCTGTACTTATGCAAGCACTTCCATGATACGGATGTAGCCTGATTTTCTTCATATTAAAAAAGTCTACATAATATGTAGACATAAATATTTTAATTTATGTATCTGAAGCACATATAAATAGATGGAAATCTCAGAGAAGTTGTCAATGAAGTTTCAGCTTTTCTGAATACTTTACTTTTTCTCCATTTCCAGGTTGCATGTCTCACTCATGTAGCAGCTAATTACCTTAATTGCAAAATTGAAGCAAAACGCTGGGGTACTGCTCATGGGAGTATTGTTCCATATCAGGTAAGCAGAAAACATTAGTTTTTTGGCTGTTGGAATTCATAATTTTGTGTGTTATGAGATTGAGGACTTACTTTTCCCATGACCTACTGTAGTCTGTAATGTGTCTGTGTCTAGATTGGACAAAGTTCTGTTGTTCGTTGTCATTTCTACATTTTACATATTTCTTCATCAGTAGTAGATTAGTAACAGAACACTGAAATAGATCAAAGGTGTTTGCTGAAATTGGATGACTTTAAAGCTAGCATGATGACTTGATTGGTTTTCACCTGACAGGACAGAAACTTTTTTTTTTACTTTTTTAAGGGTTACCTGACTTTTATACCAGTTATAACTGAAAGCTTTTGCCTCTGAATTTTGGTATTTTTCTCCTGCGAATCTACAAGAGTAATCTATATGGCCATGAACATCTTGGAGTTCTACATAGTTATAATTTTCTACTGATTTTCCTACAAATCGTTGTGGGTCAGTGAGACAACAGGTTGGCAAAAAGGAATTAACCAGACTGCAGATCTCCCCAGTGGAATTCAAAGTCTGCTACATCTAATATAGAGTTGAAGTTCCTTAAAATAACATGACCTTCATCACATAAACAAGCACAGGAAAAAAACATTACTCTAAGTTTTATCTTAGTTCTGGCTAGTATGGGAAACTCTTCCAGTAAACAAAGAAAATTTTGTTCTTTTCTAGATGATCATCTTGTGTTCTTGTTTGAAGTAATGTTAACTTATGGATACTTGGGCATATATTTAATTTAAAAAATCTATTCTTAATTTCATCATTTTTGGCACGTATCATCAAATAGTCATGTTTGTTGCTAGCTAGACAGAGCCTGGATTTCTTAATTTCTGGACGGAGTCCCTTAAATCCTGAGAGAGACAGTTCCCAGTGTTTTTCTGGGAGAACTGCACATAAACACCACTCAGTTTCTTTACCATCTCCTTTGTTTTTAGAGAAAGTGAGGGGAAACTCGATTTGTTGTCTTCTTCCCGGTGGTGAAGATGGTGGTGATCATAACAGCAAAAGATTTGCTACTTGTGGCCGTAGAAACTCTGAAGCAGAAATACTCCATCATTATACAGAACGCTATCACTGGCTAATGTCACAGCCAGGCCTCCTTAGGTCTAAAACCAAAATCAGTTGTTTTTGTAAGAGCTACATCTATTTGAGGTAGGAGAGTTTTTCCAGTGCGTACTACTGCATAGTCAACTATCTTGTTATGAATTAGCTAGAACTGATTGCAAATTATCTCAGACCGATGGGGAGATGTTGTGGCTCTTTCTGCAAGGGTGGGTTTGGTCCTGCAGTGTTCTTGTCTCAGGTGTAGTGCAGCGCAGTTCGGACTGTGCTACTCTAGTTGGCATGGCTGAGCTGTAGGCATGGCCTAGCCCTATGGTCGTGTTCTCTAGACCCAGCTCTGCATGATGCATCTGCTACCCAAGTAGTTACATTCTGCTGTGTTTCTGTGATACGACCTTTTGGTGCAACCCTTTTTGAACTTTGGTATGTTGAAAGTATAAAACAGATCTGAAGTGTCTGAAGTTTGTATAAGCAAAACCAAAAGCCTGGCTAAACAAGACATTTTCTCTTCACCGTAATGCATTTGGCTGAGTAACTGAAACTTGCATTCTTTTATGTCCTTTTGCCTTTGTTTGTTCACAGTCAGAATGAAAAGCAAAGCATACATTGAGTATCCTTTGTTTCTTTTTTCATAGACGGCTTTCTAGATATACAAAATCTGAGGAGACTGTTTTAGCTATCTTCTGTCTTAATCTAGATTAGTTAATATGTAAATAACTATTTTAAAAAAATCCTATTTAAACTGTGATGTCTGAATTTCTGTATGCTGTTTCTGTAGTAGATGTTAGAAATTTTACCTCAATATTATAAACAATTTTAATCTGAATTTTCTTGCTCATAAATGAGTAATTAGGGTGGATTTACTATGGGTGGAGTTGTGTGTGTGTGTGTTTATGGCTCATCTGTTAACATTCCGTCAGCTAGCATGGTTATAATTCTGATTGTAACCATAAGTGTATTATGCTTTCTAGAGTTTATTTTTCGCTTTACTAACATAAGCTATTCTTAGACTGCAAAGCTACTAAAAGAACTTGAGTTAACCCTCACTGTTACTATTGTACTGCTTTTACTGTTGCTTCCATAGTTTATTTGTAATATGGTTTAGAACGTAACTCTGAAACCTGACTTTCATCCCTCATCCTAGTTATTCAATTTACTGTCTTTTGCTTACTAAACTAATACAGGACTATCACAGTGCTGATTTTTACAAATAATTTTTTGTTTGTTTCAAGATATTTTGTGCAAGTAAACTATAATTTGTTCAAGTAATAAAAATCACATTTCAGAAAATTGAATTTCTGTATATTTCAAAACAAGTGTGTGGCAGTGAGCTGTTGGTTTTTTTTCTATGACCTCAACTTCATTTTGTTTTCGTCTGCTGTATTTTGAGTTTTCACACAGGTAGTAAAAACTTTGAAGTGATATAAAACCTGCAATCCTGCTAAAAAGTGTCAGACTATGTTAAATCATGGAAGACCGTGTAATCATGAGAGATCCTTTTACAGATATTAAAAAGGCAATATCTGAATAATTTACATCATCTTTATGTGTGGCATAAGTCTGATCAGAGTCATGCTAGAGAACTGACCAAAATTTAGTAAAGAATATATGTTGAAAGCATCTTAAACGTGTACATAAATAGTACTTTTTTTCCTGACGATTGTTACAGTAAGTATTCTAGTGCTCTGTTTAGCACATTCAGTAGTGTATCCTAAATGCTGTTGTAGCTTTTATTTCATTGAACTCCAATTGAATAATTTTGTTTAGAATATCTTTGCCTATGGCTATTTTTTTTTTCCTATTTACAAGGCCAAATTTAACTTTGAGCATATCTTTGTAGTTCCATGGAATTCCCTGTTGCTTGTTGACTGAAAAAACTGGCAGCAAAGTTTTTTCCTGAATGTGTTCTCTAGGTTGACCTTTCTTACTTTTCTGTGTATTTAATAACATCAAAATTGAACATTAATGGGCAGCTGGGTTTTCTCTTTCCTGAAACCACCAAGATGTGTAGCACCTTTGAAAATCTGTTTCTGGTCTGAGCAACAAGCTCTTAATAAAAAAGGTGTAAAGTTTGGTGTGCAAGGACCTTCATAGTCTTTTAAAGTTTTTCTCATTTGCTGATGATGTGCTAACTTTGTGGCATGATCATCTGAAATGTCTGAGTTTTAGAGTCTTTGTGCTCATCAGCAGAACTCGAAGGAGAGGATTTGAACTTCTTGTAAGTGTACAGTGACTTTCAGGGTCCTGTGAAGCTCTCTGTTGAGGTTTGCCATAGGTTTTCAATGGAGGTGAACTTTACAGTATGCCACAAAAATGAAGAAATCTAGATACTAATCAACCGAAATCAGAAATAGATTTTTGAGTGCTGAACTCTTCTTGAGAAATTATCTGCTTTGAGCATATCTGCTTTTTAATCAGAGTGATGTAGTTTGAATAGGTCACTCCTGTGATAATGCATGTAATCAGATCCCAATTTGCTTGGTTTCAAGTGTTAAAACACAATCCTTGAGTTCTGGGCTGTATCTTAAACGTAATTAGTACAATTTTTTTTAAACAAGTTTCTATAATGAGACACCTTGTTTAGCTACAGCTGTTCCATGATTATCCAGAGGAAATCAGGGGCTTAAAAGCATCCGGTTTACATAATTGTGCTGAAAAGTAAAGTTGTATTACTGTCTTTCATTTGGGGTGATAAGGTCTTCCCTCATTCTTGTGGTTTCAGCAATGTAGCTATCTTGCCTGTACCGTGCATGAGACCTAGACATTTGTTTTTTTCATCTTCCAGTTGGCCCACTCAGAATAAATATTAATTCTCCTGAGAAAGTGTATTGTAACCAGTGCGTTTACAGGATGTTCCCTGTATCAGCTTATCACCCTGCCATCAGACACCTGGACAACTGGGCAGCACTTTCAAAGGCAAACTTTCAGCAAAAGGTATAGGACTGTTTTCTGTTGGGCCATAATGGTGAAAATCTTTTTAAGAAATCAGGCTCTTAGAGATATCTTCTCTTCCCAGAGAATATGATCTTATTTCTGTTCCAGATTTGGTCCTAAGACTTGCAGGGTCTTCTCAACTATACTTCAGTATATTTTCAGAATATGCAAAGGGCACAACCATTCTGCACAGAAGTTGAAACCACAAGACAAGAAAGAAATTATTACATTAGCCAATTATCTTTTCTGTGGACTGACCTGTGCGTTGTCATAACTCATCGGACCCAACATTAATGTTTTTTGTATTAGAGCATCACTTAGATTCTTTAAGCATCAACTTCTTCTTGTACTAGGTGTGACATGTCCTTCATATGAAGAAACTGTCTCTGTGTCAAATTGAATTGCAATTGCAATGTGCTATAAATACCAGAGTATAAGCTCACAAGGAAGTGAAAGGTATGAGGTAGACATAAATATCTCTGCATTATTTATAGCATCTGCATCTCATACTTTTTGCTTGTGGAATTTCATCCTTTCTAGGAGTCTTACAAAGGAAATTCTACTCGTGCCACTTGTGTCTCATCACAGGAACAGTGAAATGTAGTAAGTTGTTACTTACCTCATTCATCTGGCAGAGATACTTTTCACACAAAGTCACAATGTGCACAACCCTCCTAGCTCAGCTGTGGAGAATATCATAGAATTTTTTTTTTTTTTTTTTTTTTTTTTTCCTCCAGTGGAGAGGGCAACAGAATAATGTCAGTTGTTCAGAAATTTCAAACTCCTTATTCCACACAAGAATGGTGATGTGGAGTCATTTTCTTTGCTGTCTTTATGTGGTTTTATTGGGATATTTGTGCAGTCAGTGTGTCTTGGAATCAAAATCAGCAAAGAATAGAACTTGGATTCTTTGCAAAGTTTTGTTTTGTGCATGAAACTCTCCTTAAATAAATCCAAAATGGATGTTATGGAAGAAAACGTTTCTGTTCTGTAATGGCTCAAACTAGGAGAAGATGGAACTTAGGCACAGGAAAGAAATAAAATACAGACTTTTTAGGGGAGTTCTAGATTCAGGAAGTCAAGATGAACCTTATCTACATCATGATTACCTGGACTATTTAGACTGCCTTGGGGACCCATTGTCATGTATTGTTGTTCTGAGCAATGAAATATCACTGCTGAAAGTATTGCCCATTTGACATGAAAATTAAATGTATTCACAGATCAAGTGAATAGAAGCTTTGTGCTCTCAAGCAGGAAAGTGTGCTCTCTCACACTGTATCGTTTCAGTTTCCAGTTTGGCCATCCTCAAGATACATGTCTTGACTCATATGATGAATACCCAATCTTACAGATATTTTAGTGGCCTAGTGCGTCTCCTTGAATTACTTACCTACAGGTCTGTATTTTTAACTAGCCGCTTCCTTTCTATCTTTATCTTACAAGGCGCAGGAAAGAGAGAAGCCAAAAAAGCCCGTATCATCCTGTATTCTGTAAAACAAGAAACAAAGGACATCGTTCGCAGGAGTGATTTTCTTTCTTGCTTTTTGGACAAGTTTCTATCTGTATACTAGATTCTTCAGAAGTGTCTTACTGTGGTGTGACTACATTAACTACTGACTGCACAAACGTTTTGGTGTTATGTGATTATAAGGGTCCACAGGTGGTAGTCTGCTTGGTAAGGAGTGCTGGAGTAGGGATTCTGTTTCCTTGCCATTTTAGTCAATGTATAGTAATCATCTGTGGGAATCTGTGTAGAAAGCTGCCCATTTATGAGGAATGAATTCTAGTTATTCAAAGCCGACAACTTTATATTGATACCTTTCTGGTGATTGTCCTTCAGTGAGTTGTCAAGCCTTTCTCCTGGGCAGAGCAGCTGCCTGGAAACCAAATCAGTAGGTTTGCCTTAGGCATTTTAGATATGTGCTTGGTGTATAATTTGAGTGTGTGTAGTTATAATTTCATTCATATATATCCTATCCTGTCACAGAGACAGCTCTTTAAAGAAGCTGACCTTGTATTCACATAGAATAGACAGCTTCTTACCTGTGCACAGGAACTTTTCAGATGGAAATGAAATGCATTTTTAATTTAAAACCTGATACTTTTTATTTTTTTTTTCCCTGAAGGAAATCCTCCTGTACCTTTCTACTTTAAGCAATGCCTGCAAGATATTTTCTTAATGTGTCTTATAGTTTGAATTTGAAAACCAGATATGGATAATCACAATTATTGTTAAGGAATGATAGCTGATAATTGAGACTCTCTTTTTTTTATATCCTCCTGGGAAATGTCACAGACTCTTTTGTGTCCATCATAAAACATTATATACGTACTTATATATGTTTGAACTTATGTATGTATTTACACTCATTTAAACTGGGTGTACATTATGATTATTAGTCTGTCAGTTGTCTGTGGGCAATAAGAAGAACTCTAACAAAACCAGGATCAGAACACAGGTGTGCTGATATTTGGTGTTATTTAGTGGACATAGTTGTCTTTTTATGTATGCTGTCGGTTTCTCTACATTCATCCATTGCTGGCGTGAGGGATCTAGTTTGTATTATTTACAACAGCATGATTATTCTCCAAACATGTTGCAGGGATAGCAAACATTACAGATTTGTATATCCATGTCAAATTGTAATTCTTAGGAGGGGCAGTGTAACAGAGCCCTGATCAGTAGATTGCTCTTCAAATTGTAGCTGTTTGAGAAGCGATAAAAGGTAGGATCTGTGGGCCTGTAGAGGAGATATTGACTGCAACTGGATCACTGCTTTCCTCTGATCTGCTTATCGGATCCAGAGCAGAAGAATAAATTTGGCTTTTCCTTTTCTGAAAATATGTTTCATAGCCGTTGTTTAACTATATAGTGCAGCCTCTCAAAAGCTGAAACATGCTTAAACAGTCTGAAAGAGAAGTCAGAAATCTGTGTGCAGCAGTATCACTCAATGACTCCTGACATAATCATCCTGCATATATAAAAAGTGATTTGTATTACCATCACAGCTAGAAACACTAATAAAACACCACGATCCCTTGTGCAAGGTATTGTACAAGGAGCACAAATCATGTCTTTCTTGTAAGTAATGGGGAATGAAACACAAAGGAGTTACTTTAAATTACTGCAATGGGTAAAGACTTTGGCAATGTTCACAATCTTTTCAAGTTGGGTTTTCTTAAGAAATTGAGGATCTGGTCATTTATGGTGAATAATATTCACTCTTGGGGCACAGGAGAGATTAAGGCATGTCCACATGATGATATTAACTTTATGAAGACAGAAAAATGTATAAATAACAACCCAGGAAAGTTCTTACCATTGTTTAACTGGTGTTCAGGTGCTTGCTTTTACTATGTGAAGTTTGTGACAGTTTTGGTTGGAAAATGTTGATTGTTATGGAAGGGTATGTCCACTAGATGTCATTCATGTAATCTAGTTTTTGTACAGCGTTTATTTCTAAGGAGCTATGTGGGATGATAGATAAAAATTATTAGCACTATTAACTGCTTTTGTATATGCAATGCTTTTGACTTTATACATGCGTGGCATGTTACAAAATAATATTCTGATTGTCTCTGTGATGGGTTTGACAAACCATTAGTCTAGAACTTCTGTCTTTAAATGTTTTTGCTTGTAATTACATTGTTGCCTGAGTAGATCTGTTATATAAGAGTACCCAGGTGAGATGTATGTAGTCTGTAACTGTTGTACAAGGAGAGACACGACTATAGAAGTAAGAACATTATGCCCCACGAGAAAGCAAAAGTATCCTGTAACTAATATAATGCCACCTAAATCATGTTCTTTTCTAGGCTTGTCGCTCCTCTAAGGGCAGTTCTTTAGAAAAGTGCATATCTAATTAGAAAAGGTGGCTCAAATTTTGTAAACTTGCACAAGTGGATTTATATACTCACAGATCTTAGCCGTAGAACTGTGCTTACAGTAGTTGATTTGTGTTACTTTATTAATATCTGAGGCATTTCAAACAGAACCGCTTTAATGAAGCTTAAATGAAATACTCTGTGGACAAATCAAAGGTGCATCTGGCCATTCAGTCAGACAGGTTGGTAGGATCTGTACAGATATTAGCAAAGAGAGCTTGCACCCCCCCGTATCCCTCCCCCCATCTTTGCAGTATGACACGTGTTACTAATTGCCAGACAGCTTCTGTGAAGCCATATCTATACACTCATTGAAGAGCAACTGCTGCAGCGTTGGCCTGTGCTCTTTCCTACTTTCAACTTGGAGTAGCTACAGCAAAACTGGAAGCTGGAGATCACAGCTTCCTCCAACCTCCCTCTCCCCTTCCATATGGAATAAAGAATTTCTCTGCCCTGTGTAGTCAGCCAGAGGGCAGGATGGGGAAGTGATAATCCTCTTGGAATGAGCACTTGCTTGAAAAATGATAAATGCTACATTGCATGGGGATTAACACTTGCTTATGAACTTGCTTTTAATGGAGTGATGCTTCTCTTTCAGCAATGTGAAGGTTCACTGTACTTGTAGACCTGATTAAGAACCTTTACCACTGCTCAGCCCAAAGGGAACCATCTGCCATCAGAAACATAATGGTGTTTGAATCTGTTTCATTCTTTTGCATATTGTCCTCAAGAATGTAAAGCACTTGCTTTCACACAGCATTTACTTCCCTAGATAATGCTTGTTCCCCACCTCTCATTGCAACATTCTTCCTTCTCTCATCATGAGAATTACATTTCTGCTCACATTTAATGCAGCAGCGGTCTGTGCTTTGTCACCATGGAACTCTGAAGCATGACTATCCAGAGCTAGTTTAATGAATGGAGTTGCTATATAAATCACATCTATTCTCATTTATTTGATGGGAGAGCTTATGCTATCCAGTGAGGATGTTCACAGAGTGGGTCAGTCTGTGAGCGGAGATTATAATGCTTGTTTGATACCTCTAGATGTATTTGGTATTGAGCACTACTTCATAAAGATTTAGTGTAGAACTGATTGCTGCTTTGCAGGATGACCCTTTCTTTTCACAGTGAGCTGATGTGTCATGCAATTTGGTCATTAATTTCCAAGCACTGATGTATACTAATAAATTGGTCATGGGCTATATTGTTTCCTCTAAAAAATACTGCATTTCTGCTACGATAAGCTTATCTCCACTGAAATAACAACTGTGCTCCTCCAGTACACAGGCAGCTTCTGGGAATTTAATTGGAAGAGTAGCATTTTTGAGAGCTGCTCTTGTATTTTCAAAAGTGGCATATGCACTTAAGTCTCAGTCCTGCTGCCTTACTAAAGCATTGAAGTTTTAAATGCTAAATCTACTTATGAAAATTAGCTTTAAATTGCAGTGCTTTCTAATGCTGTTTCTCATGCTCTTTGCCACATTCACATATAGTGTCGCATCATGCTAAAACAGGTATTTTTACCAATACTTCCACTAATAAATCTTGATGGTAGAAAGACTGGGGAATTGTAATCTAAGGCCTTGTCTGTTGTTAAATCTCTGTTATTACCAAAATTGTTTCAATTTGATTCCTTTCTAAGATAAGCAGGACTTTTGCTGCAAGACTTGAATTCAGTTGTATTAAGAGTGATAAGGGTGAAGGTGAGAGATAAATTTTTTAAAAGGAGTTCTCTTTTTACAAAACCATGCTTCCTGATCATCACCTAAACCACACAATATTCACTGACTGGAATTTACTCTTATAATAGAAATTAAGATAGAGAAATTGATCTTATATCTGTATCCCCAAGGGGATATCAACCAGTTTTATCCAGTCTTCACCCTCACCTTTCTTCACTTGTAACTAGGATACTTGTGGCAGAGGTTTGTCCCAATTTCTATTCACCAGAAATTTTGAAATACTTGCTCCAATCTTGCTTAGTTGGTTCTCCATGCCCATTGAGAGGAGGAAAAGAAGTAATTCAATTTTCAATAAGGAAGATAGAGCCTGGATTTAGGAGAAGGTTTTTGGCTATATAGTTAGTGAAGCATTATGGCAGTTGATCACCAAGATTGTCTATAGCAAGTTTTTATGTATACAAAATCTACGTAGAGCTCATCTATAGTGTTCTCCTTCCTGGTTTGTTTGAGGCCAGCTCATTCATGTTTTCCCCAAGGTTATATTTTTAAAACCTCTTGCAATTTTTCTTTTTCTCTCTGACATGATTTCCACTTTGTTCATCTGCTCACGTGGAGTGTCCAGACCTGTCGAGTGCCTTAAGTGAGTTCTTCGTGTTTCTGGGTAACATGAAGAGCTTTTGCATGCTGTTAAGACACCTGAGAATTGTTTGCTTTTGGTTTTTAACAGCATCATAGTGCTGTATCTCCTTCTTCTCAGGTGTTCAGCTGCCAGGATAGGAGAACAGCACACAGGTCTGTCTAATCTTTGCTGATTAGTTACCAGCCACAACTTTAGTTTGATTTACTGTTAAAAGGTTCTGGGGATTCCTTTCTGTTCCATGATTTTTGCTTTGTTTCACCATGGATCGTTTTACAGAATAGTTTCACTGATGACTCCCAATCCAGTGAAACCTGCAAAAGTGTATCTGAGGTAGCAGCAGCCAAAGCAGTTGTCTGATGTGATCCTGGTTTATGTCAGCTATAGCAATTTTAGGGCACTTCAGTTTTGAATGAGTATGTCCATGAGTGGGTTTTTAATGAGCTTTTCGAACTTTTGCACATTAATTTTACATTATTAGTCATCTGTCTTTTCCTGGGTGTTTCTAGGTAGATGAAGTCTGAGATTCCAAAAAGTTGTCTTGTAAGGATATGGAAGACCCAACTTGTATTTCATCTTTTCCGTATTTTGTATTTAAGAAAACTAGCAGGGTAAAGAGTAGAAGTTAAATTACCTTAGTAGAAAGGCTGTTCTTTGCTGGATAAAAAAAAAAAAAAAAGCAGACACAAAGTTAACCTTTAATTTGCTGTCCAGCTGATATGCAGTCAGTTAATATTAGTTGTGATTCTGTATTGGAACAATCTGTTGTCATGTGGAATGGCCATAATAATAAACAAATAGGAAGCTGATGTGACTTCAGGAAGGGAAGCATTAGCTGAATCTATGTAACATAGTTGAAAACTAACATAAAGACAGGGAATGTAAAATATAAATATCAATGTTAGTCTGTATGATAACGTCTCTTCTAAACAGACAATTTTTTGACCTTGTCAAATTTATCCTTGGCGTATGTGATTATGATAGCGGTTAGAGAGTTTTGACCGTGAATAATAGTTGTAACAATGCAACAAAGCCTTTTGTAGTACACACAAGTTACTAACTTAGCTCATTGGGGCAGAAACTGTATTTTAATTTAGCTTGAGGCTTAGAACAATGGACCCTGAGTCTTATTTTAGTGCTTCCACAAAACCACGAATAATTTCTTCCTCTTTTGTGTACAAGCGTACAGTATTTTATTTTGTTTGAAGCTTTTAAATATAGGGATGAATGTTTTGAAGTAATTCTAGGATTTCACTTGATTTTCCCAACGTTACCCGTTTTTACATACCCAGTTTACATTCGCCAATTTGTCAAAGTTGGAAGATAAATGAGAAGTAAAAATGGCCATCACGTGACTGTCAGAATCATGAAAGAATATGAGATTTGTTTAATAAATACAATGTTTACTGACGTATTTAATCCATGAACGAGGAGGAGGGCCTTGGGCAGGAACAGAGTTCTATATATTAATAATCCGATCAGGTAGCTCATTTAAGAGAATGTTATTAGTGATACCTCTTAGCACTCATGCGTAATTATGCTATCTTCTCACTGTTCCCTTTTCAAACTCCTTTGAGATTCTTAAGTAATTTTATTTCCTGCCATTTAACAGTTTTGAGTAATAATGATGAGGAGAAAACAGTGAAATAGTTTCTTTTCTCAAGTACCAGGTGCTGAAAGCAACTGAGTATGTCGGTGGTTTTTATAGTGGTTTCCTGTGCATCTTGTGTGATCTTCAAACATACATTGTATAAGCCTTTGTCAGATTAAAAAACATAATATAAATGATTTGTGGTCAGGAGATTGGACTGAAACTCAGAAATGTAGCTCTACATTTACTTGCAAAATAGCCATATTATTTCTGGATTGGGTGCTTGTTACAACCTCATTTAATGTGATGCTGATTTTTGGGTAGGTGCTCCCAATCCATTTTTCATACAAGGTAGGGTAGTTTCTTGAAATCACCAGTTCCAGGCTGTAGCAAGTAACGGAGTGGTGGTTACTTCCAGAATCTCTACTGTGGTGTTTCCTATCACATTTCTATCTATGCTTTGAGATTTGACTTCTGCTGTTGTGATTTGAGTAGGCTGCTTCGCTGTGCCCCTCCTCTGCCTGTAAAAGAGCTGACCTCTTCCTTCTACTTTTCTCCGGCTTGGTCTCTGCTCTATTGACATAGCAAACTGTTCATAAGCTGTTCAAAAGAGACTATTCCTGTCTTTCAGGGTATGACTGCATGGCATTGGACAGTGTAGTGTCAAAGTATGTGAGATAGTTTCAATGCTGCAAGCAGGGAACAATCATAGAAAAACAGTCTGGGATGGGGCTATCATCTTTAACAATATTGCTCTCCACAGAAATTGGCCTGATTTGTTCTAGGACGTGTTTCACTATTTGTTATCTCCATGGCACACAAGGCAGGAGTGTTTAAATCACAGCTAGGAAGAGTCAGATAGACATTAAGAAAAGCTTTCTAACAGAGAAGCCAGATTCCTTCCTCTTTTCAGTAGTCTTTTATGACCTCATGGACTGGTATGTCTCAGTCTTCTCTAGGCTAAACATTTCCAGTTTGCTTAGTCTTTCTCCTGAGATCACACTTTCCAGAATTTACTGCTATTCTCTGTACTTTATTTTTGGAACACATTGTTTTTGTGGCGTCCAGAACCAAATGCCATACATTACTCCAGCTCCAGTTTTAGCACCTTGAAGGTACAACAGAAAGATTATTTCGTGACTCTTGTGGGTTCTTCTGGTGTTCTGAAATGCCACTTTACTGTTACCCCGCTGTTGCAAAGGAGCCTTTGTTTAATTCATGCTCGGTTTGTGAAACATGTAAATTCTGGATTCTTTTCTCTTGTATGTTAATTATTCATGTGAATGAATTACTCATGCCTAATTCTAGAACCTCCCAGTTGATTTTCCTTGTTGAATTTCACCCTCTTGCTTTCAAACTTCATCTCCCAATTGTTGCAAACATTCTCAAGTTGCAAACATTTTCAGTTTTCTCCAGTCTGGCCAGTACTGGCAGTTCCTTTGGTTTTGTGGCATCTTAAAGTTTGATGTACATACTTTCTTCTCTCAGTATCTGGGTTGTTAATGAGAATGTTGAAATGATCCATGAACAGTTGATAGTATTCTTTCATGTTGACAAATAGTTCATAACTCCTTTGGGTGATATCCAACCAGTTGTTAAGCCTGTTTCTCATATGGCCTTATTTAAGTTGATACTACCCTTCACTGTAGTCTGCTGAGCAAAGACAGACATCTAAGGCAATGTATTTGTACTGTGCAAGTCAATCTTGGCTGCTACCTGTTCTCTGGTTGTTTTGGGGGGATGTATGTGTGTCCTTCTGGGAGGTAAGTGCTGACATAATTCGCTTGATTTAATTTTTTTTTTTTTTTTTTTTAAATTCAGTCACTGTGTTTGCACATTTCTAAATTCTGGTATCTCACTTCTGTCTCCAGGCTGCTTGTGTGTAGCTTCTTCAGACTCTTCTGCAAGGATTCAAAAAGATGTCTTAGCAGGTTATGACACTTGAAACCACTGGGTTTTCAGAAGTACTCTCGACACCGCTTTTTCATAAGCTTCACCTGTAGATTGCCACATCAATGTGCTACTGTGCCTTTGCTAATGAGTTCACTGAGTCTGTGTAGTGCATAAGAGTCAGTAGTATTATTTTAATGCAAATAATAAGCAATTAAAATAGTAGCACAGTGCTTACTGTAAACACTTAGGCAGATGGGCTGCGCTTGGAGATTGTGAACGTTCATAGGAATCAGGAGGGTCATGAGTTAGTTTCATATGACCCTGATTACTGCGCTGAGCATCTTTAGAAGACTTAATCATTCAAATCCAGTTTAATCCTTTAAAAGTAGAAGGTAATTATGACTTCAAGGACATGTAAGACCTATTGATTAACTTCTGTGCTAGGGTTTATGAATTTCACCTGGAAATGGAAGTTAGAGCAATACCCTCTTGAGGAATGTGCCAGTTCCAGATTTTATGTAAAATACTAATCAATAATGTGATGAATTTAAGCAAGGAAAAACACTGGATAGACAGCATGTTTACTATGAAATAGAACTTTGTGGAAACAAGGTCCTGATATTTAAATATTGACAAATGTGTCTCCTGGCCAAGCATTAAATTAGTGTGCCAGGTCCTGAAAATCGCAGGTGGCATAATAATAATAATGAGATTCATAAAAAATTGATGTCCTCTGTTTCCATTTACCATCTCCTGATTTCCTCCCCCTTCCTTTTTTTCCTATATTATGAGTTCCAAAAACTGCTTTGGTGGAAAAAGAAGGAAGACAGCTGACTCCTTCACATAATTACCGAAGTTGACTTGGCAGCATTCTAGTCTTTGTGTTTTTCTGCCCGCCATTTTAATAAAAGCCTACTCAGTTATTTGTTTTTTGCATCTTTGATTTCAGCTCCTTGAGGGAATCAAGACCCTGTTCTTGATTTAGTGAGACTTTACTGTCCGGATGTAAACGGTATTTTTTCAGTAATGTGTATCAGACTCACCAGAGTCCTCAATAATGTATCAACTCATCAGGACTTCGAAGGGAAGGCAGCTTCTTACTAAAGCTCCAAAAATCCTGAAAGAGAAAAATACTGATAGGGGTTTTTGTTTGTTTTTGGTTTTTTTTTTTTTTTTTTTAGAGCATCTCATGGCTTTTAAGTCAACGTTATGATTTTTGGGAGATCTGAGTGATTTTGAGTGTGTGACTTGGCATTCTGTAATTATTCACTGTACCATCTGCTGTAATTCCAGTGAGAGATGCTCTCCATGACATCCCTACCCCGAAAACACTTCTGATAACCCTGCTTCCAAGCTCTGCACTTGTGCCTTCTAGTGGATAAGCAGGCTTTTAACATGTCTGAAAGGCCTTTAGAGACAAACCTCATATCCACTATATTTAAAATGCTATTCACATCCATTGTAGTTGTTCTGCTGCACTCCAAGAATGTCTTAAAACATATATGTAAAAGAGTTGTAATGAGAATTAGAAATACCGCAGACTGAATGTCTCCAGAACCATTATGAAAGTGGCTGCAGTGGAACTGGCAACAGTTGGTGATTGAGTAATGGTATGATGGCAGTTTCAGCTCAGACAGGGAAGATGCTGTGTTTGCCACATGTGAATTAATATAGTGCTGCTTTTTACTGTTGAAGGATTAGCACAATTATTTTTTTTTTAAAAGAATATTTGAAGTAGAAAAGACTAGGAGAATAGATGAACCCATATTGCAGACAGCTGCTTTTTTGAGCTGATGAGCTAAAAATCTGCTATAGCTGGGAAGCATCAAATCTGAAATTGTAACACTGCCAGTGCATGTGATAGGACTTCTAAAATACCAGGTAGGAGCTATGCCCTTCAGACAAGTAAACAAAAGAAGAATAAGAGGCAAGAATATCTGCATGCCATTTTCACTAGGCTTTCCTGCTCAACAGCAACAGTGTAATTGTGTGTGGATATTTATGACTATCAATCAGCAATAAAAAATAAAATAGGAAAAATATATTAAAGAAAAAGGGATGCTGGAAGTGATAATTTGAGTGCTAGAATTTAAGAATTTATTTTTTATCACTCTAGTTCTCTGTTTTACCTAATATGTGCACTAAAAACATATTATAAACTCAAAGTTTATATACCTTTATACTCAGAGTTTATATGCCTCTGAATAAACTCAGAAGCAACCTGTACATTTTTTTCTTTAATTCTGTAACATCCATGAGGCCAATATTTGATATTCACTTACAGAACATATCTTGCTGCAAAAGCAAGTTAAGCATTAAAAACTAGTGGATTAATTGTAAAAGCCTCTTTTCAGTATGTAGAAAATATACTTTAAAAGAAATAAAATTCTTTATCATTGTTCATGCATCTGTGATTCATGCATGTGTTCATGCAACTACATGTAACTGATTTTATCAGATGTCGTCGTACCACGTTGAGCTGTGTCACATTACATCACATGTAAGTAGCAAGGGAAACATTCTGAGGGCAATATTGCCCTTTCGAGTTAATTTGTCAATAAAATTAAGAATAACACATTCCTAAAAGGAGAAGGAATATATGGACTTGCAGCATCATACTCAGGTCTCTTTGGAAATGAAGCGTGTGGAGAAACAACCATAAAAATGTGCCTAGCTAGGATGTAGCTCATGCATATTGAGGCTACAGAGATCAGAAAAGGAAATTGGAATATTGTGTGGCTATAATCTATTGTTTGACATCCAGTGCCTGCTCCTGTGTAATTTACTTGCCTCTTTTGGTCACCTGACTGAAGACATTAAGTGGGCCACAGGGTAAGCCAGGAAATTCAGCTCTCTGCTTTCCAAGTCCAAAGCTCAGTTGTTTCCCCTTTCCCCTTCCCCCTCCCTCTTTCTTCACAGCTGGTCAGCACATGCACAGTAATTGCTTAGGCCAGGTAGGGCAGATATGGCAAGATACATATGGAGCACATGCAAATCTGCACTAAATTTCTGGAATGCAGCAACAGGGTGAAGTTAATGTAAAGCAAGATTTCTTTTATGTTTAAAGTTTCTAAAACTAATAAAAAAAAGAGACAACAAATTCACTTTATAGCCTTTCCTTTACTCTACTACTACTAACTGAGTGGGTTTGGGATTTTGCCAAAATATTACACATTGCTCAAGAAGATTACAAAGAAATCCCAGACATGCACTGGAGAGCTATTAAATTTAACATTTCTAAAAGATATTTTCAACAGCTAAATACTTGTTAGAGCATTGTTTTCCCCAACTTTCAAAAGTTGCCACAACTCAGTCACAGATAAGAACTTCCAGCTTTTTAATTGATATATAAATTGAGTTTAAAACCAAATCCACTACATTTCCTGTGGTAAAGGAAACAGAGACTCTTCAGTTTGGTTTGTCCGTAATTTGAAAATCATGTTCTCAGGAAATCCTGCATAATTATTTTACGTAAACAGGGAAAGTAATTATTTGCTTGGGGCTCTGTTTGTGTAGATGTGGGGGTGCTCAGAAATAGTGTAGATTCTGGAACTCAGTGTGTTAATGAGAATATTTTAGAATAAAGGAAAACATGTTCCAAATAAGGTGATTGTCTGTCTGGTTGTGGATGGGCTAGTATGACGAGTTTTAAAATGCTTGACTTTTTTCCTTTACATGTTCTTACTGTTTCTCCGAATTTCATTAATGGGAGCAAGAAAAGATGAAAAGACGACAAATTTATAGTGAGGGTGTCTTTGTATTTCTCTTCAGGTGCACTTGCCTTGTCTGCAAAGTTGCTCTTCATCATCTGACAATTAATGAATTGTAAAGAGCTATTGTAAAAATGCTGCAGGATTTCAACCCTCACATCCTTCTCTTCTCTCACCCCCACAAGGCCCTAAATTTACTTTTGCCATTTGTAATAGTTCAGTTGAAGGTTGAACTTCCCCTCCTGCTCCTTGTGAGCTTTTCTGATTTCACTTACCGTTTGAACAAGATATATTGGACTTCGTTTTCTCTAGAGTTAGCATGAACTCTACACTTCTTCACACTGTTGATTTTGTTTTCAGTTGGAAAATAGTGTTACACATTTTGAGTATAAATTGTACAGTAAGTAGGCTGGGATTTTTTTGTGTGGGTGGAAACAATCTGCAGAGTTATTGCGGGAGTTAAACCCTGTTTAGTTATAAAACTTTTGAAATAAAAATCCAGAGATTTTTGAGGAACTATTTGTGGATTATTTTTTTAAACCAGGATGTGATTCAGACTATTATTTAACAAGAGGACTCCACAACCTCACCAAATGCAGAGAAGAATTAGGTATGGGAGCAGGTGCATGCTTACTTTATTTGGATTTGTTTGTGGCATTTTCTTAAAGTTTAAAGTTCAGTATATCACTCTAACAAACTGTGGTCATGAACGGTCGTAGCTTCAGGGGAAAATTGGAAGCAGTGATTGTCTTAGCAGAAATTTTAACACTAAAGTTGCTCAGAGAGCATAGTTTAAAGTGGAAAATCAGGTTAGTTTCCTCTTTTGTTTTCTCAAGGGAAAACTGAGTGAATATAATAACAATGAAATGATAGGTATTTCTTTGTAGATTTTTAATCCAGTGGAACAGATTTATTCACTAATTATTCTAAAAATGTATTTTAGGAACGTTTTCTCAAAATGGTAATTATTAAGTGGCTGTATGTTGCAATGAGAAATACTTCATGTGTGTTACGTAGCTATACCTAGGAGGACTTGCAGTGGAAGGGTATTAGGAACACAGAATACGGTTTGAAATATACGCTTGGTGAAGTCATACTTGTGTTAGATTAATAACATTTACCACTCCTAGGTAATCTTGGTGGGGCAAGCAGCTTAAGCTACTACAGAACAGTTCCCCTCACCCCCTTCTTTTCCCTATTGTATTCATTTTATAAGTTCATATTCCTGAAAACTCCCATTGCGTGTTCCCATTTCTCCCATATGATTTGGGAGTGGGGCTTGAATTCTAATAATAAATTCTTGGGACGCTGATTTGAAGGAAGTAATAGTCATTCCTTTTCATATGTAAGGTCAGGTTAACCTTTTTTTTCCTTTTCAAACAATTTTTTCAGTGCTCCATACTGTGATTTTTGTAGCTATTTCTGTTATATTTGAAGCCAATAGTTATTTCGGTGCATCGTCTCAGCGGGAGCAGGATGCTTGGTTTATACACAAACATGAATTTTATTCAGAACCCTTGGATATAATTCCAAAAGTAGAACTAGTTACCTTCTGCATATATTTTACATGTTTTAAGCCTTGTGGGCAAATCTGGGCTATACCCAGTTTGTCTTTATCTAAGGAAACGTTAGGACTTGCAGAGAGAAAAGGAAAAAGCATATGTCCAAATAATTTGTTTTGAAGAATTGGGAAGCCTTTACAATTCTTTTAATCAAAAACTTCAGCTGAGGGAAGAAATTTGTAGGCTAGCATTGCTATGTGTATTTGTAGTTTGCAGGTGTGTCTAGCATAGGTGTTATTCAAGGGTGTTTTCCAGGAAATAAAGGGCCAGAATCCCTCAAACTCTTCGGAGTTTATGCTTTTTTATTTATTCTTTGTGGACATTTTTCACAACTTGTCTCTGCAGTTCTGTATCACCAACAGTATTGCTCTACCAGCAAAATCTGTTCTTGGCAAATTCTTGAATAGTGACTTTTTAGATGGGATAACAAACCATGTGTGGTTCTCACCTTCTGGCCACTGATAATTACATCTTTCTTGTGCAAATTATTTAAGCCATAGCCGTAGCACAGCAGCCATTTTCTGCCTCAGCTTTAAATCAGGCAATAAGGCTGTGAATTGTGATGTTATAAATTGTTTAGAGTTGCTGTGTTTTTAATAATATGTTTATAAAGGTCTTAATAGATCTAAGGAACATACTTTACAAGGACTTCATTCTGTTGATAAATAGAGATATTTCTTTTTTATATTTCTTCCCGTTCCCTTTTATTTCTTATCCTATTTTTTAGGAACCGTTAAAAAACAACAACTTTCAGCAGGTATTGCCAAGTATGTGGTTTCTTCCAAACAAGGGGAAGCTGATAGTTTGTGAGAAGTAGCAGTTCCATCCACCTCTCAAAATTTGGTCTAAATCTTCCTGTAGATTTCACAGGGTGCTGCAGTAAGCCCAGTACCCTAATTCTTGCAAGCACTGCAGAGCTTCCAATCTTGGAAAACTCTTCTGAAGTGAAGCTTCTTTTTGTATTCATTCCATCATCACGCTCTTTCAATTTATGACTCTGCCCAATAAATTCAGTATCAGCTACTTGGAGTAGCAAAGCTCCTATGTCTTTTCCAAGTTTTACACTTCATACTTCAGCAAAGATTTTCTGTGAACGAATGGAAGAGAAACTAAACCCTCACACTTATTTTACACTTAAAATGTAATTTTCTTTAGAGTATCTGCTTTGATGAGCTCTTTGCCTAGATCTATGAGTAGAAAAACAAACTTGAAAGGGAAAAAAAAAGTTAAATAAAATTAATTTCTGCAGTGATAAAAGCATTATGGTATCACATTTTCACTGGCAAAACACTGTTTTTTTACTTGCAGCAAAATTGGCAGAAAAACTGCAGGCAATTACAAGCTTCAATTCATCAAGGTACTTAAGCATATGTCTAACTTTAATTGAGTGAGTAGTCATTTGACTTCAGGGGATTATTCACGTTCTTAAAATTAGACATATGCTTAAGTAACTTGGTGAATCAAGGCAATAGTGGCTATTTTAATAGAATGGTGGCGACAGAACAAGCAAGTAACCTGCACTGTGGATGTTCTTTGATTGCTCTGGTTTTTAAATAATAGTTTTTAGTGGGCGTGTGTTCTGTTTCTTAATAAAATATCAAGGGTTAGTAACAATAATTTTGTGTTCATCTTCTAGGAACAGTACTTACTCTGTACCCAAAGAGCAAACAGTCTCTTAAAAAAAGTGGATTGAACCTGTGGAGGGCTGTTATGAATGCTCTCATGTAGGTTAAATGTATTAATAAATCATTGTTTTATTTTACAGGACAGCAGCCCAGGGGCAGGAGTACTGTACATTTCCTGCCAACTGTTGTTTGTTAAAGTTGCTAATTTGATTTACAGGCATGGTACATACCATGACCAGTTTGCATCAAGAGGCATACAGATTTTTCATCTGACAAGTTTTCTTAGCTATGTATGCTTGTAAGAGATTTCATGTTTTAAGGATACATTGTGTTAGATAATTCTGCCTCAGACTCTCCTTCAAACATTCTGTGTGAAGGCTTAACAATCAGTGTGGTACAGATTTGTTCTGGAGGTGCAATGTGATAGTATACTGAGGAGTGTTGACCAGAAAGAAACACGGGAACGTGCAGTGGAGAGTAGCTAAGAATTGCCAGCTCAGATTACTTGTGATTTAGAAGTGGAACATCATTTTAGGCAAGTGTTTGCAGTAGGCACTTTTATTAGCTTGAAAACCTGGGCTTTTCGTCCTGACGTGTAAGAAAGACTAATTAGTTGATATCAAAATAAAAGAACCAATGAAGAATAAAACTAAATTAAACTGCTGTCATAATCATTGATGCTTGTCATAATCATTGATGCTGCACTGTTCAAGCAGAAGCACCTTTTGTCCTACAAAGAGATGTACTCCTATGTCTAGTTGAAATAGAGGTGTTTTCATAGCTTTGAACAGATTAACCCTTTTTTCATTCAAATTTGACCTATTCTTCTGTTTCTTGTTTCAGTACCTTCTGACTTTAATACCAGATACTTGATTGCGATTTTATTATTGCAGTGTATCAGAAGTGAGAATTTAAGTTTTATTTATTTTAATACTTAAGGAACTGCATTGCAGGCTAGTGCTAGGAAACCTATTTTTTGTTATGGGATTTTGGCATCTGGATTTACAAGTCAGTTCCTTTTCCTCCTCCCTTCAGACTAAAATACCTTTTCAGGGAGTTGACTAAGCATATGATTTCTTTTGTCATTATGGATAAGTTTTAAAATGGGAAATTGTATTGCTGTGATTTGCCAGGTTTCTATGGCATCCTGCAAAAATCTGGATATTTATAAAAAACAGGAAAACGGAGGATTTATGATTCTGTCCACTGCTTTTGAGAACTTGTCATAGTAGTATCAATTAAAGCTACACAGAAGAGGTTTAGGAAGCAATAATGAAGATTGCTTAGGTGAAAGGGATTTTTATTATGCTAAAAAACACAGGTAGAAGCAAAGAATATCTATAAGTGGAAGTGAGTATATCCAGTTTGTCAGCTGACCTCTGATGAGGTCATCAAACTAAAGAATTTGGCACTTCCATTTCTGTTTATTGGATAATGGGAACATATAGCTAGGATTTTTTCTGTTAATGAAGGGAATATGACCCAGGTGTACAGGAAGTAGCAAATGAATAGAAAAGGGATGAGGTTTACATATCTGATCTAGATAAAGTTTGTATGATAACTCTTATTACATCGGTTCTTTTCACTTATGACATCCTACGACCCTCTACACTGCCAAAAAATACCTAGACAGAATGCTATGGAGGTGCATAATGGACATATAATTAAGCACCGGTGTGTTTTGTGAGAAATAAACCAACCAAACAAAAGACATAATCCATTTTATTGGTTACAACAGACTTAAAATATTTATGCTTTTTTCGGTATGGCCAAATATTTTCCTGAAAACCTCTGCATAACTAGGACAAATAGAAGTGATTGCTTGACGGGAAATTATTTTATTATCTCATTGACATACTAGGACATGATTATGAGGTGGTTAGTAAGAGTTTGATATGTAGTCTATTAGAATCCTGAAGCAGATATGCAATTATAAAATATGTTTAAAGCTGTTGGTTGCATTGTATGGATGAGACTTTTAAACCAGGAATGTTTCTTTTTCCCTTGCCCTACCTTATCTAATACCCTATTCAATTTAGAGACAAATTTAGTGCAGTGTTATGTATTATATGTTGTTACACCACTCATTTGAGATATTGATTAAGATATGCCATTTAAGGTATTGATTAAGATCTACCACTCATTTAAGATATTGAGGGATACTCTGCAAAACCAACACTGCCTTGTTAAAGGAACGAACTGTGAAAAGAGGCTTGCAGGTTGCCCTTTGAAGGATACTGGCAAATCCATGCTGTTGAGTATTTAAAGTGATGTACAAACCAGAATTCCACGTAGAGAAAAATCTGCTGGAAAGTTCCTTTGCCTTGTAAGCTCCTTGAGGAGCAGCGCTAAGCCAGGCTCATTTCTAGTCGAGTTGCAGTAATGTGAAAGTTGATGGAAACTGGTTTCTTCCTCATATTCATAAATCCAGAGCTGAACTGGGGTGAGCCTAATTGGAACGAAATACTGAAATACAAGCACAATTATAAAATGTGTAAGTGATAAACAGTTCTTAGTCACTGGGGGAAGACTTAAAGGGAGCCGAACTTCTCTTCTGGAAGACGTGAGCAAATAAATCACTTCTGGTTTTGAGTGTGTTTTATAACACACTATTATTTTTTGAATATACAGAGAATGAGGGAAAGAAAAAACAGGCAAATCTAAATGACAAGAATACTACTTTTAATAGCATAATCATAAGAACAAACCCTCAATACACAGAATAAGAATTTCTTCAATACATGAAGGGTCTCTTGAATTGTTTATGGTTTCACTATGTGACTTTTGTTTTTTAAATTTCAGTTGTTCTTGAAAGTAGTAATTTAAATGGTTCTGAATTATAATGTGTATCCCAGTGGGAAGAAAGCTGAAATTCTTCTGGGGCTATGAAAGTGCCACAAATACTCAAGATTTTCTTTTAATGCCAGGAATCAAAAAATAATATATTAGATAGATCCCTTTGAAAACAGGTGCTTCCTCAAGTTTTATTAACTATATATGTAAAAGTAAAAAGTGCAGTTGAAGTTAAGCAGTACTGATAGATTCCCAGTTATGAGAGATTTCTGAAGGAAAAGATTGTTTCTGTGTGATGTAGAGTACATATTCATTTTTTTTTTAGCTGGCAAAATGAGGTGACTCATTGGCTAATGCTTTAAAGCATTCTAGCATGTGCCAGCTGGAGCATTCCACACTGTAAACCTGGGCTGCTTAGTCAGAGCTATGTGTCAAGTACAGAATAATGACTTCTAACTTCAGGTGTGATTCTTGTATTACATATTATATAAAAGTTGTAGAAAATTCTCTGTCTAGATGGAGCTGGGCTCCAAGTCATAAGGAGTTCATTTGATCATCAGAGTAAGATAACGTAATGGTTTCATTCATATAACTATGAATTTCCACAGGGGACTTGTTGATTGACCACATACGGTCTGGCAGAGGGGTACATGAAAGTGATGTCAGGGCAGAAACAACTACCATCCATTTAAATTGGAGCAGAAAAGGGAGGAGACTGCTGAGGTGAAGAAACGGAAAGTACGTAGCTGGAAAACATAAACGTTGTTGGAATAATCTGTATATACACACTGAACAATGTTGGACATCTCTATAGGAGAGTAGCAAGTATATATGTTCAACAGTATTAGTTTCTTAACCTATATAAGTCTTTAGACTGCACTTGTCATTGACTTGTATAGCCTGGTTTCATTTCACTGGGACTGCCTGAGGGGTGAATTAGCGTAAAATATCACATCATATTCAGATATATTCACTTACAAATCAAATAAAGTAGGGAAATTCAAAGCTATTTTTGAGTAACAAGAACATTTTTTCTAAAAAGTAATACCGTAGAGCTTTTATTTGATGATTTTATAATTTGAGAAGACTAATTTAGACCAAATTAATCTGTAAGAATGCTTGTGGACTACAGCTTCTGAATGTGGGGTTTCAGTCTGGAGTGTATTTTTTTGTAAAGGCTGAATTACAGACTTGTGAAAAATAAATTTTGAGTAAGGTTATTGAAGTCCTTCAAGGCAGTGATAGTGGATTTTTTTGTTAGACTTGGTATCTGTGTGTATGGTTAATAAAAAATGCGTCTGATGTGGAACTGACATCTATCAAACGTTAATTTAAAAACATATCATTCCTAAATTTTTGATTAATGATTTATAGCATTATAAAAAATTGAAAATCCATTTTCAAGTCCAGTTTTTTTTGTCTAATAACAGTGCCAAGCAAACGTGCTTTGGTGCTGGATTGTTTAGATTGCTTGGTCCTTATGCCAGGCTGACTTGGTCCAGAGTAGTACAGACTTTTCTGAAAGTCCTTTACCTGTTTTCTGGATGTCTGGTTGGTGTTGTCAGTGCTGGAGTGTGCCTGTATCAGTTATGGCAATATTCATATTATTATGCTTACACTTGTCGTGTACTGCCTTAATATTGGGAAGTTTAACATGTGGGTAGGATTATCCATGTGTTTGTTTGCTTGGTTTACCAAAAGTTGAGTGTAAAACTGAGATGTGTGCTTTTTCTTCTGCTGGAAGTTTGTGCACTTGTATGGGGCACTTCTAGGAGTGCTGCTCTTAGTGAGAGTGCGTTCTCAAGAGCTACAAGTTGGTTTTTGGATGCCTCTGTTTCCTCTTTGGCGACTGCGATCCTGAAAATGAGTAACTGAAAAAATTGTTGAGTCTATTAAAATTTATGGAGAGAGAAAATGACTTCTGACCTCTTTTCCTAAGTCACTTGGCATGTTAAAGACATAAAGGCTGCATGTAGTTTTCCTGACACTGATGGTGTCAAGATATAAAGGAAGATGTTCCTGCTATCAAGTAGTGTCTGAAAGTGGTAGCATTTCAACCCTGATGCTGAAAAGCATCCTTATTCAGATGAACTTAAGGATGTGCTTAATTTAATTCACATAAATACTTACTGAAGACAATGAGCCTTAGAATAGAATAGAATCTTTTCAGTTGGAAGGGGCCTACAGTGGTTTAAGTATTACACAGAACAGAAATAGATCTAAGAATATATTTAAGTGCTTTTTTAACCACAGATAATGGGATGGAATTCATACTCATTATCTTGTTAAGACAGATAAAATGCATCAGAATTCACTAAAGATCTAAAGAAGTATTTTTGAAAGGATTCTTAAAAGCAAATCGGGCAGTTTCTTCCAAATGCTGTGTGAATGCTTAAAATATAAACCAGTTCCACAGCGTCCAACTAAATTAATCAAAAACTTGCAAAGCTCTAGAAACTGTTCACATGGATTCACCTGAAAATATTCCAGTATCAATAAAGAGAAATATGAAAGAAATGTATTTATAAAATGAAATGGTACTTATCAGCAAAGAAATAACCCTTGTTTCTAAGGCCAAAGAGATTTTGCTCTCAGCCTGTAGGATCATGATACTCATAATTTTCAGATTTTAAGTTACTCTAATTATTGGTGTCGCTGTAGCACTAGGGAATCTTTATGTGCTGGAAGCCAGCTCAGGTTCTTGTTATTTAATCTCCAGCTTGTTCTGTAATTACAGTATCTTTCTTTTCTTCCAGTTATAGCTCTTTAGTTACAGGAAGAAGGACAAAATAAATGTAGACCTAAATGAGTGGAAATTCACATTCCTACTGTGGTAACCATAAAATACCTACTTGCTCCCAAGAAATACTTGTGACAAGCTGCTCTCATTTTACTTCTGTATCTTTCTTCTTAGCTGATGTATATTTGTCTGTTGTAGAAAGTTGCTCTAATCTTATGATACTTTGTTGAGATTCTTATTTCAAAGAGAACATAGTTTATGTTGGAGTTGTTGAAGTCGTTTGACTTATAAAGTGGTGTTTGAGGAGTTCTCTGGAAGGATGACTCAGCTTCATTCACAACCTGGTCAATATCTCTTTCTTTCACTGTGTCATTTGCCTAAGTAAATGAAAAATGTCCCATCTTATTTAGGTGTGGTATCTGCGGTTTAACTGGTTGGCATGGATGCAAAATGGCAACCTGAGTAATAAGTGAAAAAGGTTATTGTGAATTTTGCTTAAATTTGGTATTTTCAAAAGTTGAAAAATTATTAGGACAAATAAGGTTATTTTAGATTACATTTTCTTTTTTTTTTTTTTTATATACAGGTGGGATTAATACCTGAACAATGTCTCTGACGTTGAATGCAGATGCCTTTCTGTAGTTCATTCTGTGTTGTAAAGATATAAACAGTCATTAATATCCTGTATTTATATTTATTACTTAACACTTGATTAGAATCTGCCATTAGAATCTGCCATATACATCTCATACCCATTTTTTTATGGAGTGGGGTGCAAGTTTTCTTTGATGTCTGAAAATGGGGAAGGTAGCATGTTGCTTTCTGGGGCCTTGGAGGGATTATGGCAAACAGTAGCTGCACTATACATCCAGCCTTTGTAGCACACATTCTGTCCAGGGTGTAAGTGATGTAAGTGATGACCCCTGTAAATGACGACCCCTGTCCCATCCCAGGTATCATGTCAGCACCCCACAGAACCTGGTATATAGGCAACAGAATCTGAATCATCCATGTGTATGAACACTAGAAGAGGCAAAGATGTATTTGTCATATTGTAATACTTTGAGTATGCAGGCAGGATACATAGCCTACAGAATTTCCTTTAGATCAACAAATGTAACTCTTTTTTTTTTTAGCCTCTTCTTGTTACATTTGTGTTTGAAAACTGGTATCCTTCTTACGAAGTTGTTTTTGGATAGTTCTCTGGAAGAGTGACTTGGCTTCATTCACATTCTGGTCAGCATCTCTTTTCCCTGCTATGACATTTGTCTGAGTGTATGAAAACCATCCTGTTTTATTTGGTTGCATAATGCGAGTCCAAATTTAGTAGTGATTTGAACTTTCTACGCATAGCCCTTTTTGTCTCATTTTCCTTCGTGGAAAGCTAAAGCCTGGGCCAGGTATACCAGTTTTTCAGTCTTTTGCAGGAACTCTTGCTCCACTGATAATATATCAATGCCATTATAATTAGAGGGCCACAGTGCAGTGGAAGCATTTTCCTCTGTCTCCTGAGCATCTTTGTTACTCCATACCCTTAAAATTACCTGCTGCCATACTGTCAGGGAAGAGCTGCCTGCTTTTAGGACAAGATCTTTCTCGCACTTCACGTCTTCCATTAATTGGTCTTATGATCCACAAAAGACACACTGTAGTGAATTAAGTCCAAAGATCATATTCAGATATCTATATTTTCCTTCTTGCTGTGATTTTAAGGGAGATTTGCCTACAAATGATGAATAGCCCAGAAAATTTTTTACATTATTTCTTGGTGTGGACTATCAGTTTGGATTAAGAACTTTCACGTGGGGTGGATGGATAAGTAGCAATTAATTAGGACTCACAATTTTGCTATTTTGTATAGTCTCTGTTGAACATAGATGAGAGGCTTATTGGGACCACTGAGCAGCCAACAGGTGCTGTTCAACTTTACGCCGTGCACTCATGGTGTGAAAGAAATTATATACCTGGTATTGACCCATCTGGTGTATGTGAGACATGTAAATTTGAGGTGGACTTTGTTCTTTTACTGATTTGGTCACATTAAGGAAGGGATTGATTTTAGTTATCATTTTGACTTGTGATTTGTATTTGTTATCCTATAAAGACAAAGAATTTTCACATTATGCTTTTCATTACTTAGTGTAAGCAAATTCAGTAAATTTGGCCTTGAAGCAGATATTGCCTTCTTTTGATGCTAAGTATGTTTGGCTACTTTTTGGTATATAAAAGATTCAATTAAAATGTATTTCTGAGGTTTTTTAAATTTATGAGTTCTAAGGTTACTTGCAAGCAAATTAAAAAAAAATACAATGAGAAAATTCCATTCTTTTTCTTTGTTTTGTAATCTCAGAAACACCCATAAGATGTATGAAAAGACGTGATTTTTAATCCTTTTTTAAATTGATGTTCATTGGGAAAAAACTACAACTTTGAACTCCAGTCAAATGGTGACACACAAAGAAAGTGCTGTAGGGTGATACTGAAGAGCAGATTGTGGTTCTTGTAAACCTCTTTTTCATTTTTACCTATTTTCCTTCTCTCTTTTGTATAACCTGCCATCTTTATTTATACTAAGAAATGAGTGATATTTTTATCGCTCTAATAAAAAGTGTGTTATTACTACATTGTTGAAATAAAATTCTCAGTGCAGAATGGTACATTATTTTCTGCACTGGGATGACATACAGTGTACAAGGGACATGCTGCAAAGAATGTTCAGTTTTACAATGTACACAGCGGTGCTGTCAGTTGCTTGAATTTTTTGGGGCATAGTGTAGTAAATGTCAAGAGCCTTTGAAACATTTGGAGCAGATGTTCTACTGCCAAACTGAAGCATTTGAACTCAAAATGAAACAGTTCCCTTAAACCTTGACATTAAGTCTTAACAGTTTCACTTCCCAATTGGATGTGGTATGAAGAAGATAAATAATAGAACTGTAGCAGGATAAAATATTTATTCTCCCATGAGGTGGGGAAGAAAAACATGTTTAGCATTTGCTTTGCAATTTTATTTGTTCTGGCTCATTTCCCTCTTATACTCACATATATACAGTTCCAGGCACATGTTAAAAGCAGTAACTAGGGCTTGGCTGGGGCCCGGTGTCCTTCCTCTCCCCTTCCATTTAGTTCTGATTTTCTCTCACAACTTCCCTTAAACTCCCTCTTTGTCCCCATGTTCCTTACGGGAAGCATTCATCAAAATGTTCTCACTTGTCCAAAATCTGTCTACTTAATCAAACTGATCCATTTCTATGGAAGTCAGTGTCAGCCTTTTCAAATGGGAGTGCCATATTTAAACACCTCAATGAAAAATGGCTTCAATTTCCCAGGCTCTCAGTACCTGCTGCTCCCACTGACACTGGGAACAGTGTGGGTGCTAAGAGGTCACAGCAATGAAAATATTTTAATTAGGTGTCCACCTTCACTTTGGAAATGTCAGGCTCCATTTCCTGTTTGTCTTGAGAACATACTCTCATAATGAGAGTTTCTGTCTGACATTTTAGTTACTCTACTGGTTCAATCCAACTATCTCATCTGATACATATTAGTGTTGTGTGCTTTGCTACCTGGCTGATAGTGTTCTGTTAGGAACGCTCAGAACCAAATAAGCTTTTTAGGTCCTGTCACTCATCACACTATTATGAAACCTATGGCACTAGTTTTGGGGCCTTGTCCACACGTTGTACTCCTGCTGTACTCTGTGCTTTCAGATCAGAGCAGCTTTTCTCCCATGCCTTCCCCGAGGTGAGTCGGTGCTATCTGCAGACCATCTCTGAGCGATGCTGGGGGCAGATCTGAAAGTGGGCTGCAATCCCTTTTCTCTTAACTGACAGCAGTCCTCCCTCCTCTGACTGCTTGTCTTCAATTGGGAAGCATGCAGATTTGGGAGAGAAATTCAGTAGACAGTGCTTTTTTTTCTCTTCCTTCAGTACTGAGAAATGGTGGCATAGACAACAGGGAAATTATTATCCCTGTAGTGATGAAGCACTAAACTTTGATACACACACATATATATATGTTATGTCTACACTGATAAATTATCTGTACTTACTAAATTTTCCTTATCTTTCCAGTTAGACACCAGAAAATACTCCTTTACTTTCTTGAGGAAAAGGTTGATAAAAGGTAGACGTGCAGCATCCAATTTCATGTGCAAATTAATGGTTAACGGTGTGATCACTCTATAGGCTTTATACAAATACGTGTGCTTGAAAGCAACATGTACTCTTTTAAGGAAAATTCGGCGTGAACGTACATCATTAGTATGGTACAGTATGTCTAGTATTTGTTGATTATGGGTGGGGTATTTTTGTTCTATAATAAGGTCTGTGTAGCAAAATTGGCAAGAAAACTGTACCATATACTTGACTAGATCTTGGAGCCAGAATGTACGAGCACACTTTCAGTGGTAACCTTATAAAGCAATGCTTTTAAGTGAGGGAGCAGTACTTAACATGACCTTTATAACATCTTGTACTGTGATTTTGTATTGCTGGTTGAGTTAGGGTTTCATCTGCACTGTTCTATCTTTTAATAATCTGGCTGCTTCATTTGACTTCCTACTGTAACCTTGCTGTAGGGAAGCAAATGTTTTCAGAACAGGCTGCAAAGCAGGCGATGTTTTCTTCAGATCATCCTCTGTTTAACCCCTTGTAGAATAAAAATTTCACATGAGCCTTATATGTTTATCCTTCTGAAGGCTTAATTTGTCTGATATTTTACAATAGCTGTCCAGAAAGGTCTTTCATGGAGTGAGTGTAAAAGATCTATTCAAAACACACCTTTATAGGGTTGAGTAGTGCTGTGGAATTCTGATCAAACTGTTTTGTTTCTGTATTTTCAGGAGCCTTGGAAACAACAAAAAAAACCCCAACCAGCAACTGTAGAACCTTTCTTTTTGTTTGTTTTCTGGGAATGTAGAATGTAAAGAAATTTGATTTGTGTCAACTTTATTCCTAGGACCATCACAGTTTAAAGATAAAAGTTAAATTAGGAGATATATACCCACAAACACTAAACTGAGTGAGTTTTTATATACCTTTTATGTGTATGTAAATGTGTTCATACATGAATACATACATATATATATATATATATATAAACTTGTATATTTATAGGATTTAGATATTACCTACCTGGATGAGGCTAATTCAGAGGCAGTTACTGTTAGGGATGGTTATAGCTATGCTAGGATCTACATATATACATACACATTAGATGTACTTATATATGTGTATTTAGGCATTTTGCGTTAGCAATAATAAATACTTATCACCATCATTACAAACTTACCTTTCTTCTATCACTTTTTTTTACTTAACAACAAAAGGTTCTCCAGAGTAAGTAAATCTCATTATACTTACTGTGTAAATGAGGAAGCTGAGACAGAAATGAAGTAACTTCTCTGAAGTCAGTCACCAGGCTAGCAAAAGTCCCGTCAGAAGTACCTAAATAGTCACCAGTCTATTTTATGGTTTTCTCCATTAGGCAGCACTGCATCTCATTTGTTAAGGCCAACTGCATGATATTTAAAGAAGTAGTTTATATTCCTTATGCTTATTATGGGGATTACTTAGCCTAAGTGTATGTTGCGGTAAGAACATATTGAAATGCAATTATGTTTTGACCATAAGGACAGTCAGTGGTGAAACAGGTTGCCCGGAGAGGTTGTGCAGCCTCCATCCTTGGAGCCTGTCAAAAACTCATTCAATAAACCTCCAAGTAACCTGTTCTGATCTCATAGGTGACCCTGCAGGAGAATAGGCTGGAGACTTCCTGACATCCCTTCCAACCTGACTTATCCAATGATCAGAGCTGCAGATAAAATGTCCCCCTTTCCTGTGCTGTTGTTGGGTGGAACAACAGGAGAAGGGAATAATCACTGCAGAGCAAGCCCTGGGATTGTTCTGGTTATGTCATTTCCTAGGGAAGGCAACGCCGGCGGCAGTGGCTGATGGTACTGATGTTTTGCAAATTGGTGCTGAGTGGCAAAGGCAGCAAAATGATGTGCACTGTCAAAGGAGTTGTTAGGAGGGAAGAGCAGGTGGGAATATTGGATAAATGGGAGAAAGGAGACAGGAAGACAAAAGAGTCTCCCCACCCTTCTGTAGTATAAAGAGGGTCACCATACATGTTGTATAAAAAAATGTTTGGAGATTCTCTTTAATCACCAGTGACGTCTGTTATGGCTCTGCCTGAAAACATAAAGCAATCATGATCTGAGAAAAACTGCCTAAAACTCTTCAAGATTGTTTTTAAAGTAAAGTTTTAGCCTTTACTGTTTCCATGACAATGCTTTGGTAATACATTTTTGAATGGCGACTTTATAGGGAACAAATGGGAAATAAGAATGTGATTCCAGCCCTTTGGAAAAAAGATGCAATAAAGATCAGGAGTTACTTGAGGTGTGAGCCAGACCCCTGCTCCAGCAACAGTTGTGATTTAGTTGTGCATTTTGGCTCAGCATACAATGGTGTGAAAGCCATTAATATGGCAGAGGCAGATGCTGCAGACCTGCTGTGCTTCTACTCTGAGATGAGAAAAGGCTGTACGCTGTAACGCTGTACGTTTGTACGTGACAGAGCTCTGGTTTTTGATAGCTTTAAGCTGCAGGTAGGGAAGCGTGGTGGAGCAGAGAGCAGGGAATTGCGAACAGTGCTGTTACCATGACATGCAGCTTGTTTGGAGGTTGCATGCTTGCCCAGCATCCAGCCTGTTGGAAGGTGGTACTTCCTCAGGCTCTCCAACACCACTTGCTACAGAGTTATGCTGGTTATGTGCCAGGGTTGATGGTTCTAAGTGTTTTATCTGTAGCAGTTGATTGCTTAATGTGTGCAGTTGTACAGAAACTGAATTCTTTCATGCAGTGAGATTCTTGCAATTTCAAAATTTCTTTTGTCTCAGAACAACAAAGATCCATCTCCTCTCCTACTTCCATGCCCCCTGCCCCCAAACAAAAAAACTATTTTCCACAAGCTAAAACTACTGAAATAATGTTTCACTTTTTCCATTACATAGCATATTTTGCCATAAAGTATAAAGAAAATTAAAATGGAAGCTTGTTTCAATATTAAAATAGTTAACTCTGAAAAAGTCAAAATAACAAATGTTCTTAAATTATTGCAACTTTTGATTTCAATTTTAATTCTGAACCTATCTTTGACATTATGTGTTACTGTGAGTTTTGCTGTTGACGAATAAACATTTTCTGTAGGAAAAAAATTTAGTCCTAGGAGTTCCTGACAGTTCTACTCTTGAATATATGTACCAGATGACAGCTGCAGTACCCCTAAGCATACGTGCAGAAATAAGGAATAAACTAGGATCAGCAGAAAAAAGCTACCCAATAGGATCAACATAGCTCCTGATAACAGTGTTTTGAAAAAGTGTTCAGCTGCTTTGCAGCCGTTGCAGCAGTATGCATTTTTCTCTCAGCCTGGCATCTCATATGTTCAAATGTGGTTTGGTTTTCAGTTTAAGTTCCATTTTACAAGTGTAACTGGCATTTCTAGTTTAGTTTACTCTGTTTCAAATAGAATAGAACTCTACTAGTATAGATCCAGCTTCTGAATAGTTATGGCAGGTGTTTGTGGAAGAGAAAGAGGGTAGAGCTTGCAAGTATGTCCATTTTTGTTAAAAACTGACAACCTCTAGAAGTTGTCCATGTTGATTCACTGGGGCTCAACAGGACACACCTACTTTGGGGTGAGAGGAAGTTCAGTTCTCAAACAGCTGAAGTCCTAGACTTCCCTGAACAAGAATGGCCAATTTTTCTGAACGCTATGTGGTTTTAATGTTGAGGACTACTGTCTTCTAGGGTCAGAGGTGAGAATACCACAGGCTTTCCGTTGGAGACATCAGGTTGGACATCAACTTTTCAGTCAGTTAGGGGTGACTGTATAAAGCTGAAGCCTAAGAAATGATTGTTCTCGAAGAGGTTATCTTTCCGTGTAGCTTATTTGATTTTTTTCCCAATATACTTTCTTATTTCCAGTAGACTTTCTTTTCTCGTTCCTCATAGCCTGTCCCTTTTCTTACATTTTCTCATTTTCTTTTTTTTCCCTTTTGGACCGTATCGTGTTTTAAAATGCATTTAAGATGCATTAATTTTCTTTTTACTGTCATTTTCCATAGTTTTATTAGATTTTGTACAAAAGTGCAAGGCCTTCAGCTGCTGACCTGGCGGAAAATGCAAAGATGTGGATGAGCCAAACATCATTAAAGTCCTTCTCTCTAAAATTAAAGAGTCCCATGCAAGTTTTGTACTCTCATAAATAAAATAGGACCTGTCAGTTTGAAAAAAAATGCATGCAGACTTCATCCGGACTATGCAACCTGGTGCAATTTATTAAAGATACTGTATTGCAAGATGAATTAAAATGAACAGGAACTTTGAATTTGTCTGATAGAGTTGCATGACTTAGGTGCTTTAAGAACACCTAAATTTTTAATCGGTCAAGCCGACAATGCTGCCCAGTGGTATCTACGTAGTTACAGCAGACAGCAAAATTAATTTAAAAAGAAATGTTAGAAGATTGGGTATGAAAACATTATATTTAAACCAGAATATTTATCAAAGAGTATAGAAACTATACTGTTTAAACAGGAAGGAGAAAGAGCCAAAGATAAACATTTATCAGGCTCTTCAGAGAGTAATATTTTGTGAGAGAACATTATATCACTGTACTGTAAAATCCTAAGGACTGCAGAGGGGTCATCCAGGTCCTTGGAACTGTTTCCATGTAATAGCGTAGCATAATTCTGAATACACTGAGAATGTTGGTAAGTCCTTTCTCTAAAATGATAATACAAACCACTAAAGCTTACAGCATTGTTAGTGCATAGGAGTGACTACTGCAGTGGATTTTTGATTGCTTATGTAAGGGAGTATGCTTTTTTTAAAAGACATATCATTACGTATTTGTATTCTCAGTATCCAGGTAAACCTATAAATATAACTCATAAACAAGTGATTTCATCTCAAGTTGAAATGTCATTGTCACGGTCCTGATTGAATTGATTTAGACAGGCAATCAAGTCTGACCTTTTAATCTCAGAGCCAGCTTTATGTTCTACCAAGAGAGAAGTATACAGTGGTGAAATCATTCACAATACTCTTCTCAGCCTCATGGGAAGAGTATGCATATAGGTTTCCAGCCCATGCTGAAGTTACAGTCATAAATAGTGTTTCACGATACAGGAAGGAATTAATAAAACGATGTAGATATTTTTATAATTCATTAAATGTTTGCATCAAAGCTGATTCATTATTAAATGTGGCAGGTAAACTCTTATTAAGGTGGGGAGTATATAAGTGTCATAATTTGATCCAGTGGCCTAATTATATTCCAAAAAAGCATTTGGGTCTTCACAAAAGTTTTGACAGCTGTACAAAAATCACTGTTGTGGAAGTTATGATCAAGATTTGATGATAATCTACAGATCTAAAAATAACTCAGGATATGAAATGGCATGGGTTCTGTGGCAGTTCTGGGTCTTGCTTATGAGTTGTATTATGTTCTGATTGTATGAGTTACTGGGCAACTGACCCATAGTGAATGAACTGATTTGTTTTTCAGAGCAAATAATGAGAAAAGAATGTGTAAAGAGTGTTTCAGACCCAAATTTGTATGTCTAGGCTTTTGTTTATTTAAGAACTGTAATATTTTACTCTGACAGATTTCATTTGACTTAATTTACTAGTGGATTTCCTCTAGTGATACAAGAACTAGCCTCAAAAAAGCTCTGCCTTTCTCTTGAAACACAGTCATGAGACTATTTTGTAACCACCGTGTTACTGGGAACCATGGAAGCAGCATGTGTGTAAAGCCAATGGAATTATGCACAGGAAAGATCCATACACATAGAGATATTTTGCCTGTAAATTTTGCTAGTCTGTGACTGTCTGTGTTCGTTGCAGACTACAGCAACATAGAACTATTTTCTTTTATTTTTATGCCAGGCGGCTCCATATCTGACATATATCTGAGGGGAAAAAATGTTTAGAACATCTTTCCATCAACGTTGGTGCACATGTAAATCTGAGTGGCCCCAAAGCTAGCTGCCACTTCCTTCATGAATAAAGAGGATCAGAAAATCCAACTCTGTACCACTCCCTACTGAAGTCAGTCTTTCTTATTTTTGACTGCAGCTCAAAGTGATAAGCCTTTTGAATTCTGAAGGGTAGCTATTATATGAGAACAAAGTGTAATGGAATACAATCAAATGAAACAGATTGTAGCTCTTAATTTACTAAGATTAAAACTGTCCCAATATGAAACACACACAAATGTGTTGTAAATTCAGGATAATTTGAATCATGAAATTAATCCAAGCCAGGAACAGTTGACTCAAATGTTTCTTATAATTAATGCAAGCAAGACACTGTTAATTTAAAAAAAAAATTTAAAATTTACTGCACAGCCCCTAATCCTCCTTCATATGATGAAAATGCAGCAACATTTTCCTTTGACTATTGTTCTGTGTATCTCTTGTGGTGTTTTCTTCCAGTTGACAAACAGGGCATTTGGGTTGACAGATTTTTAATAACCTTTCCATCTCACATAAAACTCATATCACATGGAGACATGGAAAAAAATGATCTGTGCAATTGCTTCACACGCTAAGCTTGGCTATACTTGAAAGTGTTGCCAGCATAGTTATATTGGTTAGATGTGTGGGAAAAATCACAGTTCAACTGACATAGCCATATTGGCAGAAGCCCTACTGTAAACAGTTGTTCTGGAAGTGGGGTTACTTTCCTGGCATGTAACTATTTTGGGAACTCAAATAGGCTATACCAGCAAAATAACTTTTCTGACAGCGTAGGCTGTTCTCCCACCAGAAAAATTGCCTGCGTAGGTTTACCATAGCTCCATTGTCTGGAAGGTCTTGGACTTGTTTCTTAAGCTGTTGGTAGAAGTAAAGTGTCAGGATATATGTAGCTTGCTTGGCTTCTGAGGAAAAACAAACCAAGAAGGTGACGAGGTGTGCTTTCTGTGGTATTGTTGGTTTGTAGTGTGGTTGTGCCAGAGGCTCCTCACATACATGGATAACAGACAGTACCTATCCCAAGGGCACAGGGATTCACAGTCTATACAGGAGCAAGATATTATTTTTCAAAAAAGAAACATTAAGTCTAATGAGACCTTTAGCCACTCTAGGATATGGTTAATTTCTTTAAATAAGTGTTCAGTGGAAGCCTCCTTTTAACTAAGATGCATATTCTTGTATGAAATCTGAAAGTATAAGCAGAAACATATTTTAAAAGAATTTTGAAGTGAGTTTTCCTCTAGATTTTTCTTGTCATCTTGACCACCAAGTGTTCATAGCTCCATTTATCTTAATAAAAAGAAATAATTTTAGTCTTTCCTGCCAATTCGGATTACCACATAAACTGTTGGTTGTGCCTGTTAAAAAAAGATTGTACAAAGTTTGTCCTGAAGCAGATGAGAAGCTGTGTTCGATTAGAATTCTTTTGCTTAGCTGCTGATCAGCCATTTGTTTAAACATCTTTTGTTTAACATAGCTTGAAAGGGTGGTTGAGATAACAAATGAAGTAACAAAAACTTTTATTTATTAAAATAAAGTGTTAACATCTTACATTCATATAAATGTTCATGTAAATAAAGCAAAACTAGAAAGGAGCTAGAACATTCATCCTAAATCACGTTTTGCCAGGTTAGGTCAGTTGTTACCATCCAACAGCTATTAGTACTCCAGATTAACAACAAATAAGTAAAAAAAGTTTGAGGTTTTTTTCAGGAGAGTTCCTAAATAGTATGATTATTTGAATCCCTGTGGCCGTTGGTATCCTGACACTTACGGTGGCTAAGGAGAATAGATTTATACCTCCATCCTGGAAGTATAGTATCTCCAGAGCTGGGCTGGCTGCAGCAAATCTGTGTGGGAAGGCTTTACTTTTCTGAAGTCTCCTCTGTAGACAGAAAGCACACTTTAATATTAATGTAGATTTAGCTTCCTTCTTAAATAGTTACTTTAAAAAAAAAAATAGAAAGATTGTATTTCACATTGCACAATAATATTATGCATTATGGAAAGCAAACCAGTGTGAGTTTGTTCTTTTGTGTATTGAAAAGAAAGATACAGGCAAAATAAGTATTTTTTAGATGACACTATCCAACTCATTCTGATTAGAAAGTCTGTTTTTCCATGAAGAATGCAAATACAGTAGAACTTGGATATGTAGATTGGTTTACGTCTTGGCGTATTCCTCCAGCTTTATTAATTTATGGGACTTAGAGATGTAAAGGCAATACGTATGTTCTGTGCAGCAATAATGTAGTCATTTTTTACTGTTTTGTCTATTGGATGTTTAGCCTTTTCTTTTAGACGTTTTGAATTGAGATCCATACATTGACAGCAATAACTAAAAATAACTGAAAGGTGGAAGAAAATTTAAAAACCAGAATATATTTCAGGTCTTAATATTCTTTTATTTATTTAAAATGTAGACATTTCCTTTTGCCATCTTGTTCTTTTGAATGTTTTTAAAAAATTTATGCCTGGTTGTTCCAATGTTAGGGATATGCAAGACTGTGGCATCGGTGCGGACCCTACAGATAGTCAGAAAATGTTAATGAAATCAAGTGAAAGCCAAGCATAGAAAAACAAGAGAGAAGGTAGCTCTCTGAAAATGTAAGATTGCCATGTATCAATGGCAATGATACATGATAAATTATACATTTATCATGTATCAGTAGCTGCAGAGGAACCAGTCATGCCTTAGACTGTTTCTCTGTGCTCCTACCAGGAGGTAGGTGTTACCCCTCAGAGACAAAACCTCTTAGAGGGAATGGCTGCAATCCCTGTGTGTTGTAAGTGAAGGTTAAAGATTATATTAGCAAAAGTCCAACCCCATTAAAATCAAACCCAAACTATTTAATCCTATTGAAGCTATTTTACTGTGCATCCTTCTGTGACTTCCCAAAAGCGCTGAGTGTGCCTCGCATCCCTGCACATCGTCTGTTGGATTCGTCAGGAGCACCCAGAGCTGCATTAAGCTCTCTGGTATGTTTGGGTCTGCTTCCAAAGTCCCACATCCCCCAAAGCATGCCGTCCAACTCTGCTGGGAGTTGTACTTGCAGGCAGTCTCTCTGTAGTGACAATGAATTTGATTTTAAGAGTAGCACTGAAGAGGCAACACAGATTTATTGATTGTGTCTGATCTGAATGCCAGTCCAGTCCTGTGTTACTCTGGAGTACGCAGACCAGAGTGGAGCCTTCTCTTCCTCCTGAAAGAGGAGAATAGAAAACACACACTGCAGCTCACCTCCTTTTTGGAAATACTAACACTATGGGTGCATCTACTATAAGACAGGGTTTGTATTCCTTGAATAACCAGACCGTTGTTGTGTTTCTCTGTGCATGCCACAGAAATGAGTGCAAGAAATGGGCACCTCTGTCTTTTCTTTAAAAATGTTGTAGGAGTGGAAGCAATGTGTCTAGAGGTTTACCTGGCTGCAAAACAAAGTGATGACAGTCTAAGCAAAGAGTCTGGCTGTGCTGCTCTTAGTTATATTGTAGAAGGTATAGTCTTAAACAAAATTTTGAGGGTTAAGGAGCTACTCTGTTTATACTGTGGTGTCAGAACTGACCAAAATCTATTTTAACCTGGATTTTTGCGATTGGTGGTGTTTTAGCCATTAATAAAGTTTTAGCTCCGAAATAAAGCAGGAAGAGGAACATGCTTTGAAGAGGACCCAGCGCCTTAGTTCTGAATCTGTAAAATGGATAGACACTGACAAAATTAAGGAAACTTGAATCCCTGTGTATTGTACTTATATTTAGAATAGAATGAGGATTGGATCCAATATATTTAATAGGAAGGTGAAATATCAAATAGATATATGGAAAAGATGTAATTTTGAATAGTGTGTTAATCTTTATAATGCTGTTTTTAGAAGCCTGTTCCTTCGTCTCTCTGAGATGAAACCAGGTATACTTGAAAGAGGGAGTTGTTCTGGCCTTCCTGCCCTACTAGCAAAAAAAGTCCCTCCCTTTTAATAAAAGCTAACAGTTTTGTTCAAGTTGCTCTGGAAGATACGAAGTTCTAAAACCTTCTGTGGTTGTAGAATTTCTCACTAATAACTGTGATGAGTTTATTCATCATCTTCATAATTTCCTTTTTAATGCACCTATATTTTACATGGCCAATTTGTAATAAAAAAAGAAAATACGAGGTTGAAGAGATAATTAGCTTGTGCAAATGGATTTTTTTTCATTAAATGATGTCTTTTGATTTTTTGTTAGCGGTAGTAAAGTCAAACCAGTTTGCAATGGCTGAAGAGAATCTGGTGCATAATTCCAGTCCTGTAGTCTTCATAAAATGAGGAGAACAAAGGGACTTGGTAATGCTGCTGAAGGTCCTTTTCAGATATCTTTTTCCATTTGAAAATAATTTAGAATAAGTTTGGGGAATCATAATATTGCAGCCTTTAATCATAAGCATGCCATCTGATGCAGACATGGGTGAATGACATTAAAAAAAATTCACTTCTTTGTTATGAATCCATTATCATTCCATGGGAAAAAAAAAAAAAAGATTGATTCGTTCAACCTTGAATGATATCATAGCATATGTGGTAAACAGCTAGATTTGGATGATGTGTTACTTTGTGGCATCAGGGCTGTATCATTGTATGTAAACACTTGAAAGAAAAGACCAAGAAAATTCACAAAAGGCAAGATTAAAACACAGCTATTGTTCCCTGGCTTAAGATCATAAAAGGAAGGAAATTCATAGTTAAGGATCCAAACCTCAAGCATCTGGGCACAATGCAGTGCCAGCCTTAATTTTACATAACCGTACCCTGTTGCGAGTAGACATTGGTGGTTTGATCCTGAATGACGAGTTACATTGCTCTTAGCAGCTGAAACCAGAAAAATAATTTCATTTTAATGCTTGCCTTTGTTTGGTGAATAGACTTTTTGGAAGAGTTGTAATTGTTTTCTTTATGTTTTCTTGCCAATTGAAATAAAACAAATCCCTAATAAATAGTATTTTTTTCAAAAGTTATCCTTAAAACTCTGCTACGCAACATTCTGTAAAAATGGAAATGGGAAATTGTGAAGAGAAGCCAGTGTCATGCTTGGATTTCAGGAATGTTAAAAAATTCGTTGTAAATTATAATGGCTATAATCCTGCCGAAGCATGATTAAAAAACCCCAAAACACTTAACTGGTGAAGGAAGTAGTTAATAGTACTATTAACACAGAATAATGAAAGTATTACAGAGTTTTTAAAGTATCTGCAAGTAATTGAATTTCTGTCCTACTTCTCTTAAAAAATTCCGTTTCCCCCTTGTTTCTTAGAAATTGTAATGAGAGTAGCAGAAACTGTGCTTTATAGGATGCCATACTGTGGATGCAAAATGCAGAGGAGAACGGGCAGTGACATCAAATCTTATCTTGACATTTTAGCCTAAGGACATTGCTTCAAGGATTCCAGAGGGGAGGATCAGCAATTCTTTAGCATTCTCCAGTCAAGTCAGGGACAGGCTTTTAGCACTTTAAAAGCCAAAGATGACCTGCGAAACAGTCAAGGAGTAAAATCTAGTATCTGATAAGGTGAGGCTGACTTGAGAGAAGGATGGTTGTACTTTTCTCAGAGGTATTTTGGTTCTTTCACTGGTAGAAAGAAACCTCAACAGTGTCCAAGTCACTTGCACCCTTTTTATCTTTATTTGGGATTTGGAGGGATGCAGTGGGCAAGAGCTGGGAGGTGAAGAGACAAAAGTCTAAAATAATGTAGGTCTTTTGCAACAGATGAAGCTCTGTGAAGTTTTGAATGGTAGTTTACATTTTCTATTGAGTAGAAATTACTAAAGGTATGGGAAATTCACATTTCAGATAAACTAGTCCCTTGGGTGTTGTGGTGAAATGGAAGGGTCCCTGACCCACAGTCTGAAGAATTACAGCCCATGAGACGAGAGGGCTGAAATGTTCAGTGATAAATCTTTTGCTCTTCAGTATAACCGAACATATCGCTAAAAGATGTTTACACGTTAAAAAGAAAAGTCTGGAGAGAGAGGGGGAAAAAAGACTGCTTTGTGAATATGAATGTTGCACTGAACAGCATGGGTAATAGCTATGTGGAAGGATAGTACCATGGTAGACCCACAGTACAGTTCAAGCATCAATATGTTGCTTCAGAGAATAGCTGTTTGTCAGAGATTCATGGCTGGGGATTTGGCAGTCCCTTCTCTATTCTAGTTTTCCTGTAATCTCTTCAGTGAAGCACTGATTGGGATTGTCTCTTAGTGAAGGGAAACCACCCCCTTTCCCATCTCAGCATCCATTCTTGGATCCTTCAAATATTCCCTGACATACATATGTGACCTTTTGATTTCCCCTCTCTGTCTATAAGACTGCGAGTTCCCGGACTAGGGGTTTTCCTCTGATTTTCTGATACAATCTCTTCCATTCTAGAGTATTCTCTTTTATTTTGTTGTGACAGACCTGTTTATGGTGGTATCTTTTTTTCAGCTGCTCCATGTGTTGGGATTTTTTTTGGGGTTTTGGTTTGGGATTTTTTTGGCATAGTTGCTGTAAACTGTTTTTACCATGGAGCACCTACTTGTAAATCCATATGCAAGTCAGGCCAGAGCACTGTGTCTACACTGGCACTAGGATAAGCACAGAAAGCTCTACAGGTACTTCACTAAGATACATCACAGTATGAATTTTTCTGCAGTGTATTGTGGGAAAAGTTTTCATCCACAGGCAACTATACAAAAATGTTTTTAACTCAACTAACTAAAGTACTTCCATGGCTTTTGTTCCAGCCAGTAGCAAGGCATGGATCCAACTCTAGATGATGATGTTTTCCATCTGTTGGCATGAATGCAACTCTCATTTGAGGAAGAGCAGAAAATTCTGGGCATGAAATGAAGTGCAAAAGCATTTCAAGAGTAGCTTGTTGCCCTAAGAAGTCAGCAGCATGTTTTGCCAGGTCTCTTGTGCTGATGTGTAGATGTGGAGACAGCTGATGCAGGTTGAATAGCTGCAGAGTCCTCATGCATCTTCTTGCACATCTGGCATGGCTTCTTCTCCAAAATGGAGGACACTCTCTTAGACCTTTGTAAAGAGCTTGCTGTGCCTGTGCGTAATTAGGACAGATGAAGGGGTACTTACCAATGCCTAAGCTTGCCGCGATCCTTTACTGCTGCTTTACTGTGATTTGGTTTTGGCTAGCCGTTTGCTGGTGCCAAGAGTGTGGAGTTATGTATTTCAGTGACTGCTTCAGAGCCAGAGTTGATTTCCCAAATGTTGATTTCCCTGAAATAACATCTGGGGTTTTTTGAGAGAAAGTGTGAGAGGTCTGTTGAAGCCACAAGTTTGCCCGGCCTTCATCCAGAAAGGATAGTATTTGCCTCTTAGGCAAGCTGAGGTCACCCAGATAAAATATCCATGAATGGGGATGTGGGGGAAGAATGTGTGATATAAAGATAATCTGGAGATTGCATCGTTTTTTTTTTTTTTTTTAAATATTTAAATTTAGACAGTGGTTTACTTTATTTCTGCCTCAAATATGGAGTTACTAGATCCACAGTTGTTTAATATACCTAGACCATTCTCAGCCACCCTGCCTCAGAAAGAAGCAAAATGTGAGAACACCTGGCAGCAAAAAATGTCTTTGTGTTCTTAGCAGTATATAATTACCTGTTGTTGGTATGATTTGGCCAACTGAGGCAAAATGGCATGGCCAGCAAAGTTTTTGGACAATGAAGTCCCTATATGTCTGCTTGCTTTTGAAACATGCAAACTTTGTGACATATCTGAGGAGGAGCAGTGATGGATTTCATTAGGAGTAGATTGGTGCCTGTAATCTGGCTACGGGTTGTTTATGGCTATGTCCATACTGAAAAATAAGCAGTGTTAGAGCTTGTGTTTTATATCAGTCTAAATGCCAGCTGGGCCAAGAAAGCAAACTGATCTCCTGAACGCTTATCAAAACCTTTTATCCAAGTTTATGATTAGAGCCACGTTTAGCTCTGCAGTGATGATATACTTTTTCCTGTGTTCCTGTTTGGTACTTGCCACCCTTGTGCTGCTTTGGACAACAAAGGCACTTGCATTCAAATTCTTCCCAAAAAGGGCAATCTTTTTTTTTCCACTCATCAATTCGCACCTTATGTTGTATTTTAAGAGCTTTGGTTCCTTAGCTTTTTTCCATAGTCTCTATATTAATCTGTTTTAGCCAGTAGGGTAGGGAACAGCATGAAAAGCGTGTAGAGATCATTTCTCTATGGAGAGTCAGGTACTGTGTTTTTGCTTGGGAAAATTAAAGAGATGCAGTGTTAGGATGCAGATGCCAGTCAGAATTAGTTACTTGTTTTTGTTTTGATGACTTAACATGAATCGATGGTGATGATCTATCTGTAGATGATTTTCAGGCTACTGATGTGCTCTACACAGTGGCTATATAGTTTTCCTTTAAGCTAAGTCCATTAGAATTCAGTGGGTTAAAATGTTCCCTAAGTGCTCATAGCTAAAATAATGACCCCTCAAGTCATATCTGCCACTAATTCTACAGCTATAGCTGTTGGTTCTAGCAGGAGGAAAACTGCTGGATACTTTAAAACACAACAGTAATTTCCAGAACAACAAATCATATTACGGTTCCTCAGAACGTAAAACAGCAGTTCATCAGATTAGGTTGTCCTGGTTTGAGAGTTTAATCTAAATCACTGCACACTTTCTTTTTTTCACCAGCTAAATTATTTCCTTTTTCTTCCAAAATATCCAGGTCTAACTCTTAAATCATCTGTCAGGTTTAGACTTAGCACACCCTTTTTGAATCAGGTATTTGCTCATTTCTGTGTATCTAGTGAGGTTTGGGAACTTCTGCATCTGTCATTATTTAAGTTGACGCTGGTCCATATCCACAAAATACTTCTCTGCCAAACCCCTGTCTCGGACATCTGGCTCTGGACACTTGCATGGAAAGCGCAGCCTGCGGAGCAGTTAGCAGAATGACTGGCAGCTGCAGTTGTTAGGGCTCGCAGAATTCCCATCCCTTCCTTCCTTCCCTTTCTTATGTAAAAAGAAGCTTTGGATAGAATTGTTGTCCAGGAAAATATTCAAGCCCTCTCACTATTTGCTCCTTCTGTTGTTGTATGGGTGGGAGCAAACATGATCCCAGGTACATAATAATAATGCTTTTTCCTTCCTTTTGCCTGAAATGCCTGTGCCTTTTGCACCTCCCACGCAACCCTTGTTTTAACACACATTTGTGACATAGCTGCTTTCTGATCTTTGAGTTTACATTCTGCTAACTGATGTGAGAAGGGAAAGAGAAAACCTATCTGCCTCCTGAAACTGTCTGTTTGCAAACTGTTTATTGTAGGTGACATTTTAACAGTGTAGACATAGTAATGACCAGTGGAAATCTTGATTCCCTTCTCCTTGCTGTCTAAGTTCATGATTCTTGATGTCAACAGCAGGCTAGCGGCACGAGGTTTTCAGAAGCATCCAAGTAGGAGGTGACCACTGCTGTACAAAGGGATGTGTGCTGCTGTCCCGATAGGTATTATTGAAATACCCCTAGGTCCCAGCCTGGGTACTATTAGTAGTGTATTAATTGTGTATTACATTTTACAAGTATCATTGTGCTTGTAGCAGCTCAAGAAAGACTGTTTGGAAGATGGGGCTCAGCTCATATTCTGCAGTCTGTTGAAAACCAGGACAAATGTGAAGGCAGTTAGCCCGAGCTGGCCTTGGTACTTCTGCAGAGTCTCTTGTAGAGGAAAACAAATTGCCTAGTTTAAACCTTGAAATGCTAAAACACTCAGAGTAGGCAATCATATGCCACCATAGACTTCCTGTTATTTTTCCCGTTTCATCAGGTTTTAACACCAAAAAGATTTTGAGTGGGCTTTAAACTTCCGTGAGGGGAGGGAAAGGCTGTCATCCTGTCTTATATATTTGAAAACCAGGGTTTTCTTTGTATGTGAAAAGAATACAAATCTTATTCTATAGGACCTCCATTTTAATTTGGAAGCTGAAGTCCAGTGAACAACCATGTCCCACTTGTCTCAGTTGATTTTACATTCTTCTTGGTAGCTTAAGGTTGCTTTGTTAGATCACTTGTTGTGTTTTGTTTTAACTTGTGCAGATTTTGAAAAAGACAAATCAAGTAGCTGGAGAAATATATTCTTTGTCTAAAAAGTCTTATGCTTCAGTACATAACTTGATGTGAAGATTGGTATGCCTCCCTGCATAATTTTCACTGGCAATCTTTCCCCCTTATAAGCACAGCTTTGTCAATGTCTAATAAAATGCCCAAGCTTTGTAAGTGTGAAAGGAAATGTATATTGGAAGGAAATTAAATATGCCAGTTTCCCACTGTTACTGAAAGCTGTCTGTTTGTCTTAATTAATATAACCATTTAAATGCGTTTTGTTACTCCTCTCTATGTATTATTTTTTGGTACTTTTATAAAGGAAGCTGTAAAACATCCTAATGCTTTCATCAGCACCCTAGGGGGAGGAAGAGTGCCCTTACAAGTCCACGCACCTCTTCTCCATGTTTGCTCCTTCTTCCCCGTCCCCAAGCGAGGCAATCAGATAATCAGCTTCATATAATCGAGGGACAAGAACCTTGTTTCCCTGAAAGGTCACGTCATAGCCAACAGGGAACAGCAGGCAGACAGCACTTCAGGCTGTCATCAGGGGTGCAAGAACAGGCCAAACTGCTGCCAAAAGCCTGTTTTAGTCCTTCCCAGCACAATGGCAGGTCTGTGTGCCGGGCTTGCTGCTGCCCATTTGATGCCAATCCCAGTGTCACCAGAAGGCCATCGGGATCATTAGGAGACCAGCCCTTTGACTTCACTGGCTCAACAAAGAGGGAGGCAAGAGCACGATGAAGGCCAGGTGCCAGGCTGCTCCTCCAGACTCACTGGCACCATCCCTCAGCCATAGCCAGACTGGGCCCTCAATAGCTGGGCTCATTTCTGTAACAAGGATCGTCCGCTCTTTACGAGATGTTCACTCTTACTGGAGATCTTTGCTGCTAGCATCTAGGCTGTATCGTGGCTGTGCTGTGGTATGTGGATAGCAGTAGCTGCGTAGCTTTCAACTTATTTGACTACATGTGACTGGAATCTAATTTAATTGTAGCGCTGTGTGTACTTGCTTTGGTTTAGTTTCTGTAAATTATTTATTATGACAATATGTAAAACATTGGTTTTTTTTTTTTTTTTTTGGTAAAAGACTGGCGGGAAGCAGTATATGTTCATGCTCACTTGTCAGTTGACTGAGGTACTGTGATGTTGGTACAGTGTTCACTATCAACTTATGGCAATTACCTGTGGCAAAAACGCAGTAATTTTGCACTTCTGATGCCACAGTGTTCAGCAGAGATGAATATAGTCATGGTTCTTAACCTTTTAAATTGCCACTGTGGGTTGCAATTGGGCATTTCTTTAAGAAAGTAAAAAGTAAGGGTTTGGATTGACAGTGGAATTAGCTGGTCATGCCAAGAAGTTAAAACTCGGTGGCACTGGGCAATCTTCAGAGTCAGAATCCTGCCCTATATAAGCTCAGACTCCTATGATTCTCCCGTGATTAAATCAGAATTGTCATGTGGGTGTTCATAATATGAGAGAGAGGCTGTCCCTCTGCTACCCAGAGCCAAAAAAAAAAAATAAATTATGACAGCATAAGGCAAGCTGAAACCTCAAAATAGACCTAGCAACTGTAAGAAACAAGCGTGTTTGTTAAAGAACAGCATGATGTACCTGTGAGTAGAAACTAAGGGTTTTTTCCTTTCAAATCTGCAGGGGGAAAATGTGGGATCCTTTTTGAAAGTTGGGATTTTCTATTTCTCTTCTTGTCTCCTCCTGTCGCCTTCTCCCACCATTCTACTGGCATAGCTATGTCTGTCAGACTTTGGGGGGGGCGAGGGGTGCAAGCTGATGATTTTGTGCAAACGTGAATAAATTCTGATGTAGATGTTAGGCTGTGATAATAGAAGCACACTTATACTGTGTTGATTCTCCAAAACAAGTTTTTGTAAAGGATAGTTGTGTTTATTACGCAAAAGCACTCTACTAGCCATAGATGTAAAGATCTTTGATAAAAATAGTAGCTACTGCCATGCAGATTTCCTCAGCTCTTTCTCAGTAGATAATTTGACTTATTGCTTGAATGAAAAATTGGTTAAATATTGGCCAGCACAGCTTTAAGGTGGCAAAAGGTACAATGTTTTAATTTCTAATTGTAGTGATTTTCAAATTTTAACAACTGGAATGATGTTAAATTTGAGGTAGATAAAAGATTGTAATTGCAGTAATGTGGTATTATATTTCAATATTTCTCAGATTAATGGGGAACGATAAAAAAAGAATATTACAGAAAAACAGAAGTCTGAATTTTACAGTTTTAAGGAAACAGAAATTTACAGGAAAATGAAGAGGAAAGGGACTTCTGACTTTTTTAGACATATAAATGTTCTACTCATCAAGCATTATTTTTCATTTTTTTTTAAAATAGGACTCCCTAGCATTATTCCTAAGGCCTGGCAATTTTTTTTTTTTTTTTTTTTTTTTTGGCCTAAATCCAGGACTTTAAATAGTGTGCATCCTGGATGTCTGGCCAGTTCAATTTTTAAATCCTTGATTAGAGATAAAGTAGTGTTTTAAACCAAAACAAACTACATGCAATAAACCTTAATGAGTGTGACTTAAAACCACAAATCAAGGATGCTGAAGAGTCAAGGTTGAAATATTTGAAGTCCATCCTTAGTTCACCATACTGTGTCTACTGAATAGTATCTACATAGGATCACATACTGTTCAAGAGGGATATTAATTGAAAAATCTCCAAAACAGGGCAAAGGCACATTGGCAGAATGGAGTGGACTTTCTCCTGCCTTTGTCCATCCTGTTCTGCAGCAAAATGGCAGATTTCAAATATGAGTGCTGTTTATTTTGTGTAAATGCCCAATTATGAAATTCAGCCAATTTTGCCCCCTCCCTGTGATTGTTATGTCCTCCTTGGTGTTTTTGCTGATTTTCGTCAGCATCAGTGCTTATTTGGTCCCTTGCTCTTCTTGGTTGGCTGGTTGTCAGAGGAACTCACAAATGATTCAGCTCAGCTTTTTGAAGCGCCTTCTTTATAGCAGGACATTAAGTTATTGAGACCTTTAAGTTAATAGCACTGCCTGCCCAGTCCAAGTTCTAGTTTACTTGCACTGGGTCATCTGTCTGGAGCTTGAAATACCAGGGTGATTGGCTCAGTATGAGTTACCAAAAAGGTAGGCAGTATTACAAAGCCCACCTTTGGAAATTGTACCACTACATCACCTGAAGCCAAGGATCAGAGAGGGAAAAGGGACAGAAATAATGACACAAATCCTGCTCTGATGATTTCTACTGAAAACAGAAATAGGACCTAGCTTAGAATTAAATTCTAAATAGCACTGTTAAAACATCATGTTTGAGTACTCAGATTTTCCAGACAGCTATATCTTATGATTTTTGGAAGGTGTAAGAACTGTTTGTCATTGCCGCTTCAGTAATGCCTGGAGGCCTGTATCAGGATCAGACTGTGGTCACGTGTGTTGTTTTTCAGAAGAAATGTTTTCATTGCATTCTTTTACTTTAAAAGTGAAACAAAAAAACAATGCTTACAATCCCAAAATTGGAAGAAATTGTGTGTGAACTATTGTGTGAGAAGGAAAAAGAGTAAGGAAGCATAGCTTGAACTCAGGCTTTTGAGAGATTATTATAAATGTTGAGAAAAATATTGTTTAAAAAATAGCTCTGCAGTGCCCTTTAAAATCAGTAAGCGTCTATTTTAATTCCCATATAAGTAGTAACTGGCTGCTGTCTGTATATATACTTAAATGTTGCTTGCTGTATAAGACCTTGTTTGCTTAATTTCGACCTAACTGAATTTTTATGGCTGTGCTATAAACCTCTTGAAAATAGTGGCTTAAATGGAAATGCTGACACAACATTAATTACACTGGCTCCAGTGTGATACTGTGATTAAAGTTTATTTATTTTGTGCGTGCGTGTCTGTGTGTGTGTAATTTCATTGTTGAAAAACTAACGGAAAACTAATGTGGCAATGAAGAATGTGATTCTGTGCCTGATATTTTATTTTTCAACAGCGAGGAACAGTTTTAATGCCAGTTTACAATACCGGAGAATTTATTTTTAATTGAGGTATAGTTTAGGTATTTAAAATCTTAGAAATTTGGGAAAGTGACAAGTTTCCCACTTTAAAGCTGTTCACTGCTCTTCCAGGAGTTTTAAAATGGCTTTTTGGGTGGTGAGACTAGACATATATTGCATTCACATTAGACAACAAAGAAAATGGTTTCATTTCCTTGCAGCATATATTCTTTGAGACGAATAGAAGAAGTGCCATCTTTAGAAATAAGGGTATGCAATCCATAGTTAACCTTCATCACACTGTTGAATATGTAGTAACAGCTATAAAAGTCTTTTTGGTAAATAGTGTGCCCAACTGATACTTTCAGATTACAAATCTATGTATTGCATCTAGTCAGTTGGGAAATGAGCAGTGCAGATATCGTATGACCAGACGAAGAGTAAGTGAGAGAGGGATCCTGTCTCCAACCTGTTTCTTAGGACCATGAGCTGGGATTGGAGAGGCCTTGGTTGCAGTCTGTTCCCAGCAGTTTATACTTCCCACATTAGGCAACCACTGGACGTGGCCTGTAGAGCAGAATGAGGATGTCCTGCTGCTTGAGTGAGCATTGAGAGTAAGACACTATAATGCCTAATGTTGATGTCCCTGTTTGATGCTGTGATTTTGTGTAACTTTGCTGCCTCTTTCAGTAAGGTGAATTCAGAGCACACTTAATTGTTTTCATCTGCTATGCTCCTGGTTCAGTTGGGCAAGATCATGTTTTCTGCACTCACACGTATATGGAACTTGAAGGTTGATCAGAAAAATTGTCTAATGGATCGTGGCTTCTGTAGAAGTGAATGGTCTCCCTGGTTGGTAGTCTACGGTGTACTTTCTTTGATATCAGTGCCGGTGTTCTGCCTCATCTCAGAGACCAAAGTAATCATTCCCAGCCTTACCATAAACACCTTTCCCACAAGCTTGTGGCATCCAGTCAAATTTCTATTCTCTGCAAGAGAGTTACTGGAGATATTCTTAATACTGATCTGTCTGGTAGACTGCGATAGCTGTGAAGTTGTAGGACAGCACGTCCTGCAATATGGCAGTGAGGAGAGAGACAAGTAGTGCGGGTTGAGAAGGCCAGAGGGAAAAAGTGAAATCTTTGTGTGGAATGCCCTTCTTCAGTTTGCTCACTGAGAACATTCAGCATACATTAATCCAGTCCATGAAATTTACATTTTTTATTTTTACTGTTTGCTTTCACTGGAAGAGAGTGCAAAGTAGGCAAATAGTTTCAAAGTGTGTGGTCTTTGTGATTTATATGTATTGCTCAGAACTACCACTGACCAAACTTTTTTGGTCTTGTTCCCATTTGTTACAGTAATTAAATATTAAGTTGTTATGAAAGGATTGTGCCCTTCCCTTGAAAGAAAAAAGAATGTGGCTACTCTGTGGTTCTGTGCCGTTTTATTAGACCCAATGTGTAAAGGTAGAGAAATGATGTGCCAGGTTTATCCCATCTGGAAAGAGTGTAACTCTTCCACGTCTGAAGCAAAATGGAGGATCTCCTACTCTCTAATGTATTTGGGAACCAGAGTTTGATAGGGTTGGAGACAGAAAAAAATCAACATATGCTGTAGATACATTTGATTGACAGGAGAAGAGAGACTGTGTACAGGTCAGTCAAATCCTGAGTGCATCACATTCTTAATTGCAGCCTTTAATCTACACTAAGACTAGAGAATACTTGTCCTTGAATGACCTTTGCATTAAATCAAATATCACACTGGAAACTTCAAAGTGTAATTGAAGACAAATTATGCAATAAATTAAAAGTAACATTGTGATTTTTCTGTGGTTCCAAGACTGCAAGAGACCAGCTTTTCTCTTTGAGCTCACTCATTAATACCAGGGAAGTACTTTAAGTACATAAATGGAGACCTAAGTAGTGGTTTAGTGATTAATTATTCGCTGATTCTGTAAGTGAGAAGAGGCTGCTGTAAGTGGGAAGATGGAGGGGAGAGGAAGGAGTGGCATATGAAAATTAATCTCGTAAAAATGTTGGTGATATGTTTTTGTTTGAAAATACTGGTTTAGCTTTTTCTCTTTTTATGTTTACAGACTCCTTAGGTAGGTGTGTTTGTTCTGCACTGTCCCTAGCTGTTCCCAAAGATTTGTTCAGCCTTCATACAAAGCTGCTTGCTCCTATGCCAACCTTGGGAAGGAGCTCAGAGAAGTGTTCTCCCTTAATGCTGTCAGAGAGCGCTCCCTGTTGTGCTCACAAACACATACCTTACAGAAATACTGTAACTAGCCTTTATAAAAGGATGGCATCTTTCCAAAATCTTAAGCAAGCTGCTTCATGATGCCAGTTTGAGCAATCAGCCTGTTGCTCTGTCAGACCAACAGCAGTTAGAAGGCATTCAAAAGTTACTACCCTTTAAGCCCTCTTCCAGAACTCACCAATACATAGTGACTATCCGCAAGCCCTCAACTGTTACCCTCAAGATCCATCACTGGATGCTGTTAGAGATGCTACTATTAAACTTCACAAATCAAAAGGCAGTGCTCTCCTGCAAAAAACTGGTATCTAGCATCAGCTCTTCCTAGTGCAAAGGGGTTGTAAGTATCTTTACAGATTCCAACTGTTATTCACATAGGAGCATCAGATAAAAAAAAAAAAATCTCTTGAGGACGAGTAACACACCCCTTTTACCAATGCTGATGTAGGGCAAATCTTCCTCCAAATGGAGGCCTGAAAGCTTTCATATATTTCAACCATTGGCTGCCATTATCAATAAAGGGGCCAATATGGTAACTGGTAATGAAAATAATCAGTAGCTTGTTCAGATAATTAAAGCTATGAAACTCTCCTAAATATGGAATAATCCTGCAGTTCTGAAAACCCAATGATTTGTTCTGTTGCTATCTCCAAGTATTGTTTGGCCTCCAAATTATTCTTCCTGAGAAACCTCTGAAGAAGTGACATCTACTTTCTGCCTGGATGGCACCTGCATCCTTTGCGTTTGACCCTGACAGTCCTTGTGGCACTGGGAAGCTACCTAATAATGGTGATGACTGGAGGCTATATTTCAGTGTGTGTCGGATTTGATCTGCCCATAGCTTTTGAGACTATACCATGAAGTGCTGTCACTGTGCCCTCCCTCAACAGTGCTGATTTTGATTTAGATTTTTGAGGTGGAATGAAAACTGGCTGACCTGTCGTGCTCAAAGAGTTGTAATCAGTGGCATGAGGTCCAGCTAGAGACCAATCACTAGTAGTCACCTCAGGGGTACACGGGGCCAGTACTGTTTAACATAGTCGTTACTGACCTGGATGATGGACAGAGTGTGCCCTCAGAAAGTTTGCAAAATATACTAAACTGGGAAGAGTGGCTGATACACCAGGTGGTTGTACTGCCATTCAAAGGGACCTTGACAGGCTGGAGAAATGGGCCAACAGTAACCCAATAAAATTCAACAAAGGGAGATACGAAGTCCTGCACATGGTAGGGAGTAACCTTGTTCACCAGTACAGACTGGGGGCTGGAAAGCAGCTTTGTACAAAAGGACCTGGAGGTCCTGGTGGACAAAAAATGGAACATGAGCCAGCAGTGTGCCTCTGTGACAAAGAGTGTCTGGTCTGTATTAGGAGGAGCATTGCCAGCAGGTTGAGGGAGTTGATCCTTCCCCTCTGCTCAGCTCCAGTGAGGATGAAGCCAGTGGATCCAGTTATGAGTCCGCAACCGGGTCCACCTCTGGGGTTTGTAGGGCGAGGACATGCTCATACTGGAGCAGGTCCAGTGCAAAGCCATGAAAATAATTAAGGCCTTGGAGCACCTCTCATACGAGAAGAAGCTGAAAGAGCTGGGGCTGTTTATCCTGGAGGAGTGGAGAGAAGGCTTGAGGAGATCTTATGAATGTGTATAAATACCTGATGGAGGGGAGTAAAGCATCACCATACTCAGCAACAGATGTTCTGTTGTTTTGATTTCTGTGCTTTGCATTCAAATAGTGAAAACTGATCTGGACTTTTGATCATTTTCTTGGAATCGGCTTATCTTTTAATTGGTCCCTTACATTTTAAAGTTTTGTTTGTGCTATCAACATGCGAATTGAAACATATGCAAAGATTTTATGTATGATTGATGATGATTGACATAGCATATATAGACTTAAAATTCATAAAGCAGGCAAATAAATACAAGAGATTGACAGTCTTTCATTGGCACCATCAAAGCTGGCAAATTTTGAAAGGCTGTTGACTTAGAGCAGTGGAAAGACTGGCTAGTTTGGCTTCACATTATCTCAGCAAATCTTTGATAATAAACAAAGGTTAAGTTTGTCCTGCATTTTCATTGCAGAGTCTATATAGCATTTTTTGGAGAATACTTGTAAACCACTTAAAACGTTTCTGAAGATGGATAGAGTTTATGTTCCATGCTTTTAGGGAGGTTAAAATGTTTCAGTATGCAAAGTATCTTAGGTGTACAGAGTGTTCTAGGATCAAATTCGGAAAAGTGCTGAGTCTTAATGAGGTCCTGGAACATCTGTTAAGTCAGTGGGATGTGCTGGTGCATGCACACTGGACCTTGAGATCTGGCTTTGAACATGCATATATTGAAGTCACGTACTATATATTGTTCAGTGTGGATTTACAGATTATCTCCTTAAAAAACCCCAAGCTTTTTACACCATACTGAAAAGCCACACCTTTGGATGCTCTGTCTTTTCCATGAATAATATGTGGACTAATTTTTTTTGCCTGTTTTTTGTTTCTTGTCTTCACCAAGTGATGTCCTGTTGCACAGGATACCGTATGGGAGGAGCAGGTTAAATCATGCTCATGCTCTCAGGAATCTTATCAGAAAGCCTCATTCTTCAGAAAAAGCGGAAGGGAAAAAAGACTTTTGCCTTGTGTGTGTAGTCCCTTTTATTGTGCTAATGTGAAATAATTCGATGTGATGGACAGCAGTTTATCAAAACAAAATCTCATTAAAATCTGTCTGCACTTTGCCCTTACTGTCCTGTGTATAATAAGATTGTGAAGCTTTCTGTGACCAGACAGTAACCTGTGGTAACCTGTAGTGTGCGTACATTTATGAGTGATGAATAAAACCATTGTTATCACCCTTAAATGTTGGCATCAATACTGTGCTAATAACATTTGGAAGTTTCTGCTTTATCAGCAGCAATGACTGGCAAATAATCAGCTGGTTTGTAATGGGAAGCTTAAAATAGCAGCCGAAGACATTTGAGTTAAGCTTCATGGAAAAAGACACTGCTGCATTTATTGTGATACCGTTTTTGTTGTGTAAGGATGACATGATTGTTGTTTTAGCTTTTTAGACATACAATGCAATTAAGAATAATCAGTTTTCCCACACATTCCTCAAAGCAACTGAAGCACACATGCTAATAGCCAGGCTCTTAAATTTAGAGTGACTTCCATGCTTGCATGGGCAGCCCACGGGTACAGATGCGTGTTTCATAGTGGTGTGCAGCTATTGGGTGACTGCAGTCTTCTTACAGAGATGCAAGTCTTAACAGAAGTTGCTGATAAATAGTAAACTCTTTAAGATTTGCCCATACTGCCAATTTAAATATATTTTGGGGTGCAGAGGAAGGGGATCTGTATATAAGTACATATGACATAGATTGTAGGCTTTGCAGTACAGACGAAAAGTTTAATAGAATGCGTAAAAGAATTTCTAATTTGTGTTTACTGGAAGTAGTAGGTGGTCGTACCAATAAAAACTATATTGTGTTACATATGCACACAGATATGTGTAGCATTTAACCCATAATTTGTGTGAAATGTGTGTGGTTGATTTTAGAATTCGGAGCATCAACAAAGACAGGTCAGGATTTGGGCAAGATATTCAGAAAACAGATCTTGTTTGTAACTAAAGTTAGTAAGTTTATACTGACAGTTTTAGTTCATAACTATTACTCCTTTAGTTCATAACTATTACTACTAAAAGCCATTTATTTGGGGGGGAGCGGGAAATGTCTTACATATTCTTAGACCAGGCTCTATGTTTTAGACAGATATCTGCATGAGGAGATATATCTAAAAAATGTTGATGTGTTCATCTACAACTTTCTTTTCGGAATTCTTTTCCCCATTTTTTTCTGTGCTCATTGCTTTCTTCAGTGTGAGTATGCAGTACCTTGGAATTATGCATGCTTCTAGACTTTTACTGTATTGGGGTCAAGTCAGTGGGACTTTTTTGCATGCTTGGGACTAAACGTTTGCTGAATTTCATCTTTACTTGCTAAGAAACTTAGACTGAAGTGCTTAATTAAATGTGTGAAAAATACATTTGTAAACTTTATCACTGACCAATACTATTTACCAGGAAATTAAACACAGTGAGAGCAAACAAGTGATATCCTAACTATGATGTGCAGCTACTTGTATTTCAGTGGACATAATTTTCCACATTAATTTTAAAGCTTTGACTATACCAGATGGTAAAAGACTCTTAGTGTGGATGTAGTTGTAGCTGTATGAAAGACTGCAAGTTGGAATGGCATATTCCTCTTTGTGAAGAAGAATAAGCCACAGTGACATGAGAAGACTTTTTATTATTAAAGTGTTCCCATACCAGGGCTTATATTTGTGTGTTATTTTACCAAAATTTATCATAAGAATTCATACCTTTAGAGCAGGACGTGCGATAGCTTATTAAAAAATTGATTTCTGAGAATGGAAGATGGAGTTTGCTCTCTACAAGACAGTATCGCAAGGCCTTGTCACTGTTAGAGCACTCACCTGTGCTGGCCTCTTGAACCGAAGTCAAATTCATACCGAAAGAATTTTTCTCGAATGCTTGCAAAAACTGTGGTGGTAACACATATGATTGCAACTGCAGTTAAACACCCTTATATAAGGGAGAGGTGTGGAGGAAAGGAGAATCTGTCGGCATTATCCAGTGTTAGAAGATGCCCTGACATGATGGTAAAAATAGAGGGTGATGCCAATGACAGATTTTCTTTTATCCAGTGAAAATCCAAGTGGAGATGATTTAGACTGAAATGAAAGCTGTTACGTCCTACCCAGTTAAATGTTCTGTTCACCATAAACATGTAAGTTCTGTTCACCATGTGCCAGTAAGGCCACTGTAATGAAGCCAAAAGAAAAAAATAAATCCTCAAAGCCAGAAAAGAAGTCCCATTTCTCCAGGAGCTCGATCTTGAGACCACTGACCAAGTAGGTAGCTTAATCTCCAGCTGAAGAGCTGGAAAGATGCGGTTTATCCCTTTAATCCCCATGAGAGTCCCTAACTTGTCATTGCTATTTGGCAATTATTTATTTTGCATATTTGGTCGGGCTCTCTGACACCTCAGTGCAGCTGTCTGCTCTGTCAGGCTAAGAGTGAAGCTGAATAAATAACTCCTGGCAAGTAAGTGTTATCCTGGTAAATCCTTCTCAGTCCTTGTGAGTGTGGGACACATCTGCAAAGTTTCAGGATGCCTCAAGACACATTTTCCGCAAATAAACTATTAACCAAGATAACTTCTTAACTCTAGAAAAACTCTAGAAGAACTTTGGAAAAATCAAAAGGTCTGCGTCCATCTTTATGGATGACTTTGAGCCACTTTTTGAGAACCAGAGATTAGATCTGAATGGAAATAATTAAGGAAGTAATTTGAACATTATTTACAAAGTTTTTCACTTAAAAGATATGCTAATATTTTATAGTTTAGTTACAGCTTATCACCTCTCTTTGTTCTTCCAGGCTTTTAAGACCAAGGATGGCTACATCGTGGTGGGAGCTGGAAATGATCAGCAGTTTGTCACTGTGTGCAAGGTAATGGCATGTTAGGCAACAGTACAGAAATGTGTAATAGTTTCCATTCTGACTAGGAAAATAATTTCTGATTGCTTCTTAATTCCCCTTTTTTTGTGAAAATAAGTAGCAAGTATGAATTCTAACCCTGCGGTTCTGGCTGGTGGTTTAGGGGACTGATATTTGTTCCATGCTTTGCCCCTGCATTCAGAACATCCCAATTCCCAAACTGGTGGGTGCTGAACCCCTTTTGAAGTCTGTGCAGCTGCACAGCTAATTAGCTAAAAAATGAACAAGCTAACAGTTCTGGAATGGTGAATGTCATGGAAGTCACACTGATGCCTTTTTCAGGAAGAAATGTGACACTGTTTTTCCATGAAATACATGATAGGCACAGCTATTAACAAAGCAAAGCTAAGCGACGGATGGTTCTTGTACCACTTTAATCCATAGCCTACTGTGTGTAGTAGTATATGCTGGTCTGTGCTCACAGAGAAACTTGTGGACTTCTTGGAAAACAAATATTACAGGACTGTGGTCTGACTTTGGTGTGGTGCAAAGACATGACATTGAAGAACAAATCTTCAAACAGGACTGTTGCGATCAAAATCTGGTATTTTCATGATTTTGAACTGACGGAAGATGATGCTGGCAATTCTGTTTTCACAGAGGGTAGCTTGGAAAGTTGTAAAATAGTTTCGAATCTTTTACATACTCTTCCTGTGGATTTAATGCCTGGAATTGCTTTTCTCTGGACTGTGAATACATTTTAAAAGAGAAGGAGTGGTTGTAGGGAAAAAAATGTTCTAAATCATAGCACCATTCCAAACAAAAGACCCCAATAATATGTAATCTGGGACAAAAGAAGTTTTGAATATAGCATTAGACAGCATTTTTAAAAATGAGAGTTCTACCTTTTTCCTGCCATTGTGGTTTTTCTCTGGGAATTTGGATATTTAACACTCAGGAAATTGAGCATTATTTTCCTTCATTTGTTCATGTCAGACATTTCATGTTTCTATGAGTATTCACAACTAGGAACTGGAATACGTAGTAAGAAGACAGTGCTGTTGCGATTCTCTCTTTTGCAGTTTGGGTTATGTACCTCCACCGTACTATCTGAAGGGGTCTGGTTTCACTTGCTTGAACTGGCTCTCTCTAAGTAACAAGTTAATGTCTTCAAAGTTTGCTCAGTGGCTTTTCTTCATACAGGTGTCCAACCACTAAAGTGTGGACATTCTTAATGTGAATGAAAACCAATGACTGAATAAGTGTCTATGTGCCACAACTCACTTTTATCAGATTCATTGTCTCATAAAGGAAATATTTCCAGAAAGTCCCAGCTTTATCACCTGAAGTGAAGAATTATGTATGAGACGCTGGTCATCCTGGCATCCTTGAGTAAGGCAGAGCAGAAGATCTGTCTCAGTAGGTTCTGACACCATGGTATGAGCTAGAAGGCACTAAAAATTCAGACCAGGCATCCACCTTACTTTAGGGGCCAGCTGGGAGACTGATGGTGTGACTTGTTGCTACATACTCCCTCTGAAATCACTAAAGAGTGAATGGTACCCCAGAAGATGAGGCAATGTTTCTACAGTTTGTGTTACCTCAGAGTCTGTAGGACTAAAATTCAGTGTGATGAATATTGGCCCTAGTGTGCAGGCTGGTAGATTTTTGTTTTATCCTTATAAAAGTGTTCTGGTATTTCTAGAATTGAAAGCAGGAGTTGCAGAACATAGAAAAGTGGTGATTGCTTGCATTTCAAAGGAATTAAAAAACCAGAAAAAATAGTTCAAGTTTTGGGTAATGGTTAGATTTTTTCTATAGACCAGTTATTATATTTGTTTTTAAAAACAATGGTCTTTTTACCCTTATCGAGTTATTGTAGATATGGATTTGGGCTGTTACATTGCCCAGAAATGGAGTGATGTGGAAGTCAGTGGAATGCTGTGAAACCCATTAGAGCTATGCTCTGTGCTGAGTCGAAGGTGATTTGGAACTTAAAACACCATGAAGGGGGAGAGCCAATAAAGGAAGAGGACTTTATTACAGGAAGGCCCGCAACACCCTAGTGAACCTTTAGTAAATACAGAGACCACTAATTCAAACATTGGAATTGCTATTAGAGAACCTTTCTGAGATGAGCTGGTGCTAAAAATGCAGGCTGCGTGGAAGCTGTTGCCCCAAAGACACATCCTCTAGAGATGTAACAGCTGGCTCAAGCTGTAAACAATTGCAAACATTCTGCTTCAACCATGTCTTTTCAGGCAAGCACAAAGAAAAAACTAGAATAATTCACTGTGATATTTTCAAAATCAGTGAGAACAAACTCTAGCTTGTTTGGGGACTTGGATAATTGCAGAAAAACTGTAACACTGCTGGCTGAAGTGCATTTCACAGTGGTCAAGTGTTGCAAAAGCACATCCTGATGTGTGGCTGCCTCGGTCTAAATAGGAGTACTGAGCAAGAATCTTCAGAAGATTGAGCTTTTGCATACAGCAAAGGAGAGTACAAAGAGGTTTGCTAGTGTCGGGGAACAAAACTCAGCATAAACTCTGGATGTGCATCTTAGAGCTTGAAGGAGGCCTAGAAACAGAGAAGAGCAGTTTCATTCCAAGTGGTCACAGTGAAATATAGAAAATAACATTGGCAGCGTGATGCAGAAAGATGAATGGCACATTAATGAATAACTTCTCAAATGTGCATTTGTTAGTCACAAAAAAATTGAGAAGAACATATATAGACACGCAGCTTTACAACAGATGGACATTAAGTTAAAGCTGAAGTCAGTAACGTTAATTAGAACAGTGGAGTGAGCAACTCCATATGATCATTTTTCATGTAACTCATCAAATGGAACCATAGTTTTCTGATTAATTTCCTGGGTTTTTTTAAACTCTCATAAATAAGTATTCAATATCATTTACTTTGAGCAACCTTGCATGATTTTTTTTTTCTCTAAAGCACTGACTTTTAACTCAAAAATAGCAGTATTAAAAAGAGGGGATAATTTTAAGGGGATACCAATGTTATTGTTAAACTTTCATATAGGAAAAGAAGAATGTTTTCTAAAGCTAAATTATGATGTGTTGTGATTTTCATAAACTAGATTGTGTAAACCTAGAAGAAAAAGAAAATATGTTGCTCATTAAGTGTTGATGGAAGATGCTAGGTTCATGCTTTATGTCACCTTGCAGATAAAAATCTGCAGAAGTTATGTAATATGGTTATTGTTCCAACATAACTTACTGATACCTTGGTTTCCATGCTTAGTTTTTTTGCTGCAGGTGACAATTACATCAAAGGTGACTATCTGGTTTGAATATTTCTAAATATCTGTTGAAAGTATATCTGTTTTGATGATGGTTTTATGTCATCAGCAGCTATTCACTTGGAAGAGAAGCCATATCCTTATTCATTCTAGCAGAATGAGGAGATATTAAATGATAGTGGCCTTGATCTGAACCAGTTTCAGAGGAATTAGTTACATATTAGTTTTGAGGCAAATATCAGAGAGATTGACACCAATCTATGTATCAGTTACATGTGGCAATACATAGGTATATGGATTCAAGGAGCGACTGAACATGTTAATAAAACAAAAAGCCATTGAGGATTCGCCAATACATAGAAGACAGCTCCAACTCAGAAATGCCCTAATCTGAAGATTTGTTTGGATGAATGTTAAGGAAGTATCACATGTACTGGCCCTGTTAAGCTTTTCCTAAGCATCAGCACTCAGCCACAGGCAGAGATAGGATGATGGGCTATAGGGACTTCAGCTTTGAGCCAGTACTGGATTTTTGTAAGCCTTCTTGGAAACGGCCCTGTAAAAAAATGCAGCGTGTTTAGAATGATTATAAGTCTCATCATAAGAAAAAGTGATCTTGAGTGTGTGTTAGTGAGTAAAAATATATGAAGAATATGTGACCCTCTCTTTCTTTGTAATCTTATATTCTGTATGTTATTGTTATCAGCTCTGTAGCTGATGTTATTGGGATATTTTTTATTAACTTTGGAAAGCACAACTCATTCTGCTTATTTATGCTCTATATAAATACCTTGTGGCATGAACAGATAAATTATATAGTAAGTATTGATTGTCCAAACAGCTACGCTGTCTCATAAATGCCTCTACAAAATTCTAAGACTCATTCTTCACATTTAATTCCCTTTATATGCTAGTATAATTCACATTGTCTTTGCATGAAGGTTAAAATTCTAATGTGCCAGGTGGGAGTTACATATAGAAGATCTATTTCTCCTTTCTTAGAGGTTATACCACCAATTTTCTGTATTAATTCTTTTGGAAAAAATCATAAAGAAAAACTCTGACATTTCAGTAGAAAAACACCTTTTCATTTTTTTTTGCCTTTTTGACAGAAATGACTGAAGTGGAAAGAAATATTCTTAGACATAGCTTTTTTCAGTCTAGCATATGAAGTACAGTCATATATCTTATTCTTTGACATATAACTTAGTGCAGGATAATCCCACAAATCTCCTCAACCTCAGTAATAATTTACAAACCTTTTAGTGTTCTACAGTAAGAACTTCTGCTAGCTAATGGTGAAATCTATCAACGAAGATTTGGATCTTCAGTTTAATTTATGCCTTTTTCTGTACTTGTTATGTAGCATTAACCAGGAGGAATTATTTTTTCTTAATTTCCTAATCTGTATTAAAAGATTAACGAGAAATAGGGATTTTTTGAAAACTGTCTTAAATAGGTAATGAGTTTCCTTAGCTATTTAAGTATCTCCTGTCAAGCACATTTCTTACTCACTTTTATTTTTACTTAGATCCTGAATTTGCCTGAAGTTAGTAAGGATTCCAGATACAAAACTAATACACTCAGAGTCCAGAACAGAAAAGAACTTATTGACATATTGTCAAAACGGTAAGTTAATTAAAAGGGAAGAAATGACATTTATTCTGTTAATGCAAACAGTCATGTGTAAGAAGCTCTCATCATGTGAAAATTTTACTTCACTCTTTTGAGATTCTTTATTTAAAAAAAAAAAAAAGTATTGAGAACACTTAACTGATGTTAAAAATACTGACTTTTGCACACAGACTATAACGTAAATTAGCAAGAAGCCAGACCACAGATTTCAGTTTTTAGAAACCATTTTAACTTATTTTTAACCATTAACTAGAATTTCAGTGACACAACCAGTGCTTTCTGCTTTTCTGGATGAATGTAACTCCTGGAAATAAAATGCTTGGAGCACTGTTTGCTTTTGCTGTGACTGGGATTTTAAAGTTTTCACTGAAAGTTGCTGTATCCAAGGGATTTCCTCTTGATGCTACTCCGCAACTGCTGATTCTGTATTGTGGTGCTCTGTGCCCCAAATTCTTCCTGGGTCAGTCCTCTTGAAATCAAAAGATTATGTGCTTAGTATTCTACATGGGAATCATCCTATTAAATACTTGAATTAAAAATTATTTAAGAGGAAGCTGAGGAACCCTTTATTTGTGAGATTAAAATAGTTTAGTTATCTTCCTTATTCTGCTTGAGAAGGCATTATTTCTGTGAGTGCTCTTCCATTTACTGGAGAGGATAAATTGATACAACATAAAAAAACAACTAATCTATGTCAAGCTACACAAAGGTGGCTTCAGCAACACCTCGTACTTTGGGAGATGAGCAGAAGAGGCAGTATATCTACTGTTGTCAATGACTCAGGAAAAGTCACACTATCCTTTTGACACTTGGCCTGTATGACACTGTCAACAAATGTGTAACAATTATCAGTCAGTCAATTTTTTGGTGTGATTTTGGTTGGGTTTTTTTGTTTGTTTGTTTGGTTGTTTTTTTTTTAATAGGAGCATTAAGTCAGATGCCTCCCCTTTTCATTTCATTTGAGGAAGGAATTTCAGTAGCACACCCCTCCCCCTCCTCTCAACCCCACATATTTTTTGGATATTGAGAACCAGAATCACTTTGTATTAAAGACTGTAGTGAGAGTGTTTTTTCCTCTTCCACTTGCACTCTTTTCTCTGTCTTACCTGTCCATTTTCAGGTGTCCTGCCCCCCATGAAATACTGAAGTACCAGGTGACTTTCCATTTTCAAATAATTATGTTACAGCTGTTCACGATGAACTTTTGGAACTCATCTTTACTTACCTTCCTATAACAAATATACTGTGATAGTACAGATAAACCCAGTTTTCCTATAAGTTTTAAGCCTTTGAAAGGGAATAAATATCTTCTGAACTGCTCTTACAGTCTTGACACTTAATCTTAGCTTCAAAGTTGTTTCATGTTGACTTATCACTCGGGCTTCATTTCATTTAATATGGCATTTACCTGATGTACTCTGGTACTTTATGAGAGTGCTGCTTTGCCATCCACAGATCAGTTACTTAATGGCTTGTTGCTCGTGGTTAATTTTGAACGCAGGGTTTTTTTTTTATGGGCAGTATCTAAATAAGAAGATAAAATTCAAGGAACAGTTGGTCTTTGAGTGAATCGCCAGAATCTTAATTTGGTTTTATATCTGTAGCTATTAGTTCATCAGATTACCTCATTGCTCTTTCAATTACTGCTTTATGTCTTTTTTGTCAGAGTTTATGTTCTGTTTTATTAGCATAATTTAAGCTGAATTTCTGTGTAATTTACATGCAAGTATGTGACTGTATACACGCTTTTGGGGCAGACGTTTCCAATAGTATTCTGTTATGTCATATTATTGTGAATTCATCTGGCATTCAGTTTTAAAACATGACTATAGCAAACACCTTTGGCATTCTAATGGAGGTCAAATATGTTTCCATACACATTCCATGGTAACTTTGCTTTTATTCACTAATGCACAGTTGTTTGTAAAATTATATGTGGTTCAGTTTTGAAGTTACTTAGAGAATTAAATGAATAGTTTCTCAGTGCTGAAAAATGTCAACCCTTGAGAAATGAAGGGAAATGACAAAATAGTAATGGCAGAATTTCACTGAAAAATACCTTAATTAAATCACTGATTGCTTGATAGTATCGCAGCTTCCAGCACATGGAAAATATAAACCTAAGGTGCATTAGTTGGAAAGAAACACCTGCAGACCCTCCCATTTACTCACTATACATACACTGCTCTCCACCTCACAAAGAAATTGTGGAGACATGAGCTGGAGTATTTTAGGAGAGTTGTGATTTTCTTGACATGGATTCTACTACAGTCACTTCTGTTGAGATCAGCCCCTTCTTTTTGTGGTGGAAGGCAAAAAGGAACGTGGAAGTCCTTTAAGGATTTAGTCAGGACGTTCATCCATGCCTCATTTTGATGCTGTGCCAAGCAGGTTGCATACAACTTGAGGCAAAGCAACTTATTTCCAGTGATGTTCATAGAGCCATAGAATAGTTTGGGTTGGAAGGGACCTTAAAGATCATCTAGTTCCAACCCTCTGCCATGGGCAGAGACACCTTCCTCTAGCCCAGGTTGCTTAAAGCCCCTATTGCAAATGTTGCAATGTAAAAAGTCAGCAAACTTGTTTGGTGTGCCAGGCTGAGCAGTAAAAAGCAGGTAAAAGTTTGCATCTATTTATAGGAATCTGGTGATTCCTAAATGCTCCTTCTCTTTTGTATGTGCTTGGAAACATAAATGGGAATTATGGTCCTACAGTGCAATCCTTTGAGAGTGCTGCTGCTGATAACGCCAATGAAAAGATTCACGGATATGGTCTGTGTCTCAGCATATCAACAGTAATCAACCTGGACTTGTGCAAAGCATTTTGCACTGTCCCACATTTTTGTCTCAAAATTGAAGAGAAATGGATTTGATGGATGGACTACTTGGGGGATAAGGAGTTGGCTGGATGGTCACACTCAAAGAATTGCCATCAATGTCTTGATGTCTGAGTGGGGAGCAGTGACAAATGTCGTTCCTCAGGGTCTGTGCTGGGACCAGCGCTGTTTAACATCTATTTTGGTGACATAGACAGTAGGATTGAGCGCACCCTCAGCAAGTTTGCTGACGACACCAAGCTGTGTGGTGCGGCCGACACGCTGGAGGGAAGGGATGTGCCATCCAGAGGGACCTGAACAGGCTGGAGACGTGGGACGTGCAAACCTCATGGAGTTCAACAAGGCCAAGTGCAAGGTCCTGCACATGGGTCTGGGCAATCCCAAGCACAAATACAGGCTGGGCAAGGAGTGGATAGAAGGCAGCCCTGTGGAGAAGGACTTGCGGGTATTGGTGGATGGAAAACTTGGTATGACCCAGCACTGTACGTTCACAGCCCAGAAAGCCAACTGTGTCCTGGGCTGCATCCAGAGCAGTGTGGCCAGCAGGTGGAGGGAGGGGATTCTCCCCCTCTACTCCACTCTTGTGAGAGCCCCTCGCAGTGCTGTGTCCAGCTTTGGGGCTCCCAACATCAGAAGGACATGGACCTACTCAACTGAGTCCAGAGGAGGCCACAAAGATGATGGTGGGGGCTGGGGCAGTTCCCCTGTGAGGACAGGCTGAGAGAGTTGGGGGTGTTCAGCTTGGAGAAGAGAAGGCTCCGGGGAGACCTTACAGCAGCCTCCCAGTACTTAAAGGGGCTACAGGAAAGCTGGGGAGGGACTCTGTGCCTGAGAGTGTAGGGATAGGATGAGGCATAGCATTTTTAAACTGAAAGAGGGTAGATTTGGATTAGATATAAGGAAGAAATTCTTTCCTGTGTGGGTGGTGAGGCACGGGAACAGGTTGCCCAGAGAAGTTGTGGGTGCCCCCTGCCCTCCCTGGCTGTGTTCAAGGCCAGGTTGGACAAGGCTTTGAGCGACCTGGTCTAGTGGAAACCATTCTATGATAATCATGGTGACATGCACATGAGAGGAAACATATAGTTGTGTAACCTGTCCCCTTTCTCCTACCTCTTTTGAACTATTTCCAGAGGTGTGACTACTTCTTTTCCTATTTTTCTTAATTTTCAAAACAGACTAACTGCAATTCCTGTCTAACTTCTGAGCACTTACTAAGTGCAGGAAGAAGGATTCTTAACCTCCTCCTCTTAAGGAAAAGGTTTTCCCAGGTTTTATTTAGGAGTAGAAGATGTTCAGACCTACTCCAAGGGTCAGGAACTCCTTGAAGTGTTTAATTCACTGCATGTGCGGAGCTGAAATTTTAAAAAACATCAGAATTCTGAATACCAAGGAGACAGCTGATGCCTTTCATTTGCTAGGGTAAATGTTAAGCATTTGAGACTCTTTGGCCACAGGTTTACTCTAGATGTGTGCACTAAGGAAACATTGGTACAATCGGTCAATGTAAGGAATGCTGTTTTTTTAAAACAGGAGGTATCTTGGGAATTCTTGACTCAAATGACCTCTAATTTAGATCAATAATTCTACTCGCCACCTGCAGTAACCGTGCCAGATTTCAAGGCAGTTAGATAAGCATGGGGATTATATAGCACTTAGAAGAAACTGACCTTTAAACATGAGACTTTTCAGAAAGGTGTGAAATGACCTATTCATCACAGTCAGATGTCTTGAGCTGAGTGAGAATACAAGATGAAGATGAATATGGCTTGAGACATAAATGTAGCTTGAAACAACAGATCCGAGAGGTGTGAATTGCTCCATTCATTGCAGGATGAATTTTCTTATCCTCTCTTTTCCCTGACAGAAATGAAGAGTGAGGCACATCTGTCTTTAGCTCTTCACCTCAGTTTGCTGTCTGCTTGCAACATCTCTAACCCCCTCTCTAGGGTGCACATGAAAAAGAGACAGTGAGAACAGGCAGGGGAGGATGAATTCATATATCCACAGAGACTGTCAGATCTCAGTAAAAAGCACTGGAAGGTAGACCACTCTGGAGTGGTATGCTGCTTCCGAGCAACCCAACTGTCACAATGGGGCAGGAGGAGAGAATTACAGAAACCAGTCCTGGACATCTTGAGTGGGGGAGTGTTTTTCAGTTCCTTCTTTTATGGGGAAGTGAGTACAATGCTTCAAGGACCGCTGGGTCATAGGATATTCACAGGGAAGAAGAATATAGGCCTACGGGGTATTTTGTACTTGCTTTGCTACTGGTGGTGTCCCTTTCCCATCTCTGGTCCTCTTCTTGCTATGTTCTTTTATTCCCGTCCCCATCATCTTCCTCCACTTCCTACATCTCCCCCAGCTTCTTATTTCCTCTTTCTCCTCCCACTGCTGACATTTGCCCATCTACTATGCTTGCTTTACAAAAAAGGAAGTTTCAGTGCCTTCTTTATCTTCCTCCTTATTTAGGTTACATTTTCCCCAAATGACAACAAAGCAGAGCTCTGACAAAAGCAAATTGCCTCTGAATGCCTTCCTTTCTTGGGTGTGTGCCAAGAGTCAAATTTAAAATGACCCTACCTGGGTGGAGGTCAGGTTCAATGGCTACTACAGAGGCCCCTGAGACTCCCAGCTCATGTGAGAACTGACAGACTACAGAGCACTCTGGTTTTTATGTTTCCAGTGGAAACTTCTGGTTTGTGAGTTAGATGTAACATCTATCCAAGAGAACCAAGTTTTAATTGTTGCTCCTTCCCCCCCCCCTTTCCACTTTTACCTTTGCTTCCTCTGGAACAGAATAGTACCAGGCACAATGTGGATTATTTTATATGTGTGTGTATATATATATATATACATACGTATGTGTATGCATAGATATGTGAAGACATACATAAATATATAATGTGCTCGTGAAATTTGAGATGCATCTGTGCAAAAGCTGGTATAATGCCAGTTTTAAAAGAAGCTGCTTTGAGGAAAGGGGCTTAATCTGTTGACCTCTTCAAATTACTCCAGAAGTTCAATGTTAATCCTACCCTGCACCTCGGTAACGTAGACACATTTTAAGACAGTGCAGCTAAACGTGTATTCCAAGGTACTTCGGAAAATTCACTTGTAAAGGGAACAGAGTGTGTGGGGTTGTATGAGTGCAGGGGGAAGGGGGAATAGCAGACGTGCCCTCAGCCTTTGAAGTGAAGCAGCTCATATAATGAAGAACACATAAATTCATCATGATTAGTGCTCCTGCAGCTATAGCTAAATTGTTGTAAACTTAAAATCAGAAGTGTTAGGGCTGGAAACGATTCAGAGTGGAACTTCTATTCCTAGCACTTATATTTTAAAGCCTTTAAAAAGCTGTGCACCACAGCTGCATGTTGCGTATGTAAGTGGGAAAAGGAATGAGCAGGAAGGAAGCACAGAGGAACCTGATCCTCAGTTAATGAGATGGTTGCTAAATTGTTTCCACCTAGTAACAGAAGAGGAGGGCACCTAAAGGGGAAAGTGTACTGTAAAATGTTTAATTTGCCTGATGAGGAGCACTGTTTAATTCACACTTTTTGAGACACACCCCGTTCCTGTACATCTCTTTCCCCATCCCCACAGTTTCTTTTTCTATACAATGAACCTCGCAGACTGAAGTTGTTGTTAACATTACAGGCATGAGTATGTGATTGTTTACTGCTTCAGTAAGACAGGTACCTGAAGTCTGAAAGGTAATTGACTTCAGGGTGGCACAGTAGGTAAGGTTTACTTTCCCCAGTCATCTACCTCAACATCAGTGCATAGATAGTTGAACTGTGTAAGCATCAGCTAACAACTGCTACAGTTTGCTTGAAAATGCTTTGTTTTGAATTGTTACTAGTTTGACTTCTGTGTGTGCAACTGGGAGATCCAAAATGTCTCAAACATCTGATTTTTGGACTGGTTAAGCTAATGTGTATTTTCTGTGTTCTTTTCTCCCCATTTGATAAACCTTTAAGCATTTTCATACATGTGTGAAGTTCCAGATCCTTCCTGAAAGGGAACTTGATATCTTTCTTCTGATATATTACATATATATTATACATATATTATATATATGTATAATATATATATACATACATACATATATACATATAGATACATATATATATTATACATATATTACTACAAGGCTGCTGAAATCAAGGGAGAGCTTTTCACTGATTTTTGAATGAGCTTGTTGATCTGACCCTTGTTTGCTCTATACTCCCTTCGAGTAGTTAAAAGAACACCCATTATTTTCAATGGGCTTTTACGGATGTGTGTTTACCTGGCTGATTTTCAGTTAATTTGCACTTCCTTTGCCATAAGTATAGAACTTACAGTCCTTTTGCTTACTTGAAAAAGAGAGGAAGACTTGGGAAAAGGAATACAATTCCAATGTGCATAGTCTAACATTATCTGAATCCGAAAAGAACTAGTTCTGGAACATGCTGCATTTTGCTACTCAGTAGCCATAAGAAACACATTTTATATTATGGATATGTTTCCCTCTCTCTGGTATGGTGGTCCTTAAAAATCATATATGGTTTTAAAACAGCATGCAAAGTTTCATAAAGGAACATGAATGTCCATTCCTCTCTGGCACAAATTCTGCACATAAAGTTGAAAGTTCGTTAATAGATCTATTGAATTTGTAACTATTTATAGTATGCAGAAATCTAAAAAAAGTTTCAGGGTGGATTTGTGGTACCTACAAACATCTGGGCTGTACTTTACAGAGCTACCACTTACAGTCTACTATATGTGACATCTTTTAAAGTAATTGACGTATCCATCAGCAAAACATGTCAGTACAATCATGTTGATCCCAATTGTAGTTTGCTGAGTGATCAGTAACCAAGACTAATAAGATGCTAACACAGATGCTTACAGACTATTGAATAAATACTATAGTATTCATTTTGAAAACTGTAGCTGTATGTACTGTACACTGAGGGATAAAATGATTCATTATTTGAATTTTCCAAATAATTTTTTGGTATGACTTATTTTGTGTCTTCCATAGGTGCTACTGTAAGAAACTGTACAAACTCTCTTACTAAGTTAACTACCATTAAGGAGATGATTAGTAGTGAAGAGAGAAAATATTGTAGATATTTGAAAGTAAACAGACTGTTGATAGAACAAACCAATGCGGAAACCATGATGCAAACTCCGTTTGTGCTAGAAAACACAAGAATGCTATTGTGGACTTTAGCAAGAACAGAGGAGGATTTTGTGACTGACCACATGTGAAAAGCTATTACTAATCCTAGATGTTGCTGTTTAGTCTGCATTTGGTAGATGTCCAAATTACTGCTCTAAATTAATTTCCACAAGCTTCCTGTAGAAGATAACTATTTTGCTTCAGTAGTTCTTCTAAACTGACTTGGTGTGGAATTAGATGGTTTTATCCATTAGAGAAACATGGATGCCCTTCCACATAGGATGAGCAATGATTGAAGGTTTCCTAGGATACACAGAAAATGGGATATATGCAAAGAATGCACACACAGTGGATTCATTCATGCTTTAGAAGCCTTTATTTCATTGAAAGACAGAATATTTGCTAAAAAAGAAAGTGCATTAATAATCAACAGTATGAGAAACAGTACATTTTCATAAAACTCAGGTATGTTTCTAACGTATTTTTAGTATTTTTACACTTGTAATTAATTTTTGTACTTTTGGAGGCTACTTCTTATATTGTTCTGTAATGTTTTTTGATTAATTTACCAAGTGTGTAGTTTAAATTTAGAGTTTTTCATTTAGTGGTGCCTGCTGGATTTACAAATTGAGGAAAAATATATTTAGTTGGATTTCTTCCCATGAAATAACATTTCAATTAGTTCAGCTCATGCTAAGCTTTCTATTCTTATAATATTTTTAAGCATGAAATATCTTTAATGTTAAATGTTTTGGAATCTGATGCCTCATTTCAATATTGCAACTTCAGTAGCTTAATGAGTGCTGTGTAATTCAGTGCGGAGGAGGCTTAGAGTACTGCTTAGCGTGCAAATAAGACACCATGGAGAATACTACCTCTTTTAGTGAAGTAAGCCTTAGTACAGGCTTTGCAGTAAAGCTCCTAGCAATGGGTTTGCTCTCCACTGGGGTACATATCCTTCTTTTTTCAGAGGTGATTTCAGAAAGAGCCTGCATTCAAGCTTCGTACCACAGATGAGTACAATAAAAAGTAAATTCTTTTGAACTTCTAAAATACTGGTAATAATTGTAGAAAGCTAAGCTACAGATTTAAAATTATTCTACAAGTAAATCATAGATAATTTAAATAGCATTTATGTGATTATAGTAGCTAGAACATTTCAGAGGGGAAAGGGACTCATCTGGAAAGATATGAAGCTGTAGTGTGTGTGAATCACATGGTTGAGCTCTCCTGCAGTCACTGAGTATCACTGAGGTTCCATGGACAGATAAAAATTCATTTGCAGTGTCATGCTTTGGAGTTCAGATGCTGTACAGTCTTGAATGTTTTTTTCTTAGCTTAAGTTTGGAAAATGGACCACTGTTTAGCCTTGTGTTCCCTCAGTCTTTTTATTTATGTATGTATATAGAAGCTACTTTTTTCCCCACTGAAAGACAGCAGATAACATTGTAAATTTTTCAGTTAAGAAAAAGAAATTATATACTAAGTAGGATTTATAAAAGACAATATCAAAGCATAAGAAAATGTCTTCAAACAAGTATTAAGGAGTAAAGGATTGGCTAGGCCTTGTAAATTCCTGATGATAGAGATTTTTATTTTCAGGAAAGATTTTCAGTTTTTTACTTCTCTTGGAAGTTTTTGTTGAAGGTCTTTGCTTGATATTTTGGAGTGCTGAGAATTATATCAATTGATACTTAGCAACCTAAACATCAGTCCTTTGCTGTAAAGAAAGCTCATGGTACTTATTTGTGTAAGCACTATTAAAAATCACATTTAGATGGAGTGAACGATACATATAGGTTAGCCCCCCCCCCCCCCCCCAAAAAAAAAAAAAAAAAAAAAGAGATTCAAAGTTTGTGCATCTTGTGTAGCTGACATCAGAGAGATAAAATTGGGCATTTTTTATCCATGCCTTATCTTTTGTCAGATTTTGAAACAGTATTTCTCCCTTAATGCTGTACAACAGATATTTCAATATATAGCACGCAACTGAATGAATCAAATAGTTGCATGCTGTTGCTCTCAAAATGTGAATAATAGACCTTTATGGGCAGTGGTGATGTTCCGTTTTGTTTTTAAACAGTTTGCTTAACAATATACTCTCAACAGTCTCTCTTTACCACAAATAAAGGAAGCTATTCTACATCAGATTTAGGTCAAGAGTTTCAATTTCAAGAGAAAATGCTGTGTGTCTCCTTTGAGGATGATAGAATGTGGGATTTTACATCTCTGAGTTCAAAGCTTTTAGGAATTCTCTCCAACCATCGATAAATAAATTAATAAGTAAGACTAAGACAATTGTTGGGTCCATTCAAAAGTATTTTTCTTAAAACAGAGCATCAATTTTTTTCTACACATTTGTAATTTTTTTTTGTCTGTTACAGAGGAAGGGAAAATCTAAGAAGAAGATAAAATTTCAGAAATTCATACAGCCCGTAGAAATTTTGCAAAACATTCTCTCACTTCACTTTATATTGAGTCACCCATAATAATGTTACTGAAGAATAATGTATGTCTTGAAAATTATTTAGATTTAGAATGACATCAGGAAGTAGCATACTAATTATGCAGATGTATGTAATTGACACTTCCATTGAAAAGAGTTCATTTCAGACTATCCTTTAAATCCAAAAGTAGTTTGCTTTTTTAAACTCAGGAGGATACTTATAAACTCTTTCTTAGAAGTACAAGGAACATGACACAGCAGGGCTTATTCATTACTAATAGATCAAGGGAATGATGATACAAATATTAAGAATTACAATAATTTATTATTGGATGGTCTTCAGCACCATAGTTATGATGCCAAGTTTGAGTCCTCTTGTAGATGGTGCTGCCTTTTGTTAGAAATGAGATAGTAGCAGAGGTTGAGGTGTTGGAAAAAGTAGTAGCTAAAAAAGGCTTTTAATTTCTGAAAAGGGAGCTAGTGGGCCATGAATTATGAAGTATCTCAGGAAAGAAGTGTCTCAATTACTAGGAGAGTACAGCAGTTTTGTTTAAATAGCATCCATAACTGATGGGAAACAGTTTTTCATGTGAATCATATTTACACTGTGCAGTAGTTTGATCCCCAAACCTGAGTAATAGAAGGCTGTGAATAACAAGAATATACGGATTATGAGAATTGTTGGCAGAGTACTGGAGGGAAATACAAATTATCTTTGAGATTAAAATCATGTCTTCCTAATGGCTGCCATCACTGAGAAAGGAAGATTATCTGCCTCTCTATGATACCTTTTTTTCCCAGTTTCCTGGAATGTACGTGGTTCTAGGTATGGTCAGCCATAGAGTACTAGATTAGATGGACCCTATATGTGTCTAAGAGTGGCATTATCTTTATGGCTGACTAGATCTTTACCATGAAATAACTTTAATATTCAATGAAGTGTGTAATTGAAGTATGCAATACTCTTATATCTGTTTTCTTTAGAAGTGATACTTCGTTTTGCTTCATTTCTTCAGAAATGATGCTTCATTTTATAATACATTGTGCACTTTTAAAGCCTTTTATTTCTGATTTTTTCTGTTTTATTGCTCCTTCCATTTCTACTAATGTTGTTAACCTCACATGTGTTCAGCAGGAGTAAAGCTTCTGTACCTGAGGAAGAACAGCGCAAAACTTGTGCATTTTCCTATTCATCTAGAGTGCAAAAATGCATCAAGTATTGGGATTTATTCCCTCAAAGCTTGGGGAAGTTGTTCCTGCACAGGGAGAAAGATATTAAGTGTTAAGCTTGGATCCATACCTATGCTGTATACTTAATATTACTGTAACTTGTCATCATCACTATTTTTTTTAATTTAGTATAAAAGTAGCATGAAATACTTTGCAGCCAATGCCTGCACATGTACAAAAATAAGTTTACAAAGTTTGACTTTGTATTGATTTAGGAGTTTTTGTGCTTTTAGGCTTTGTCTCTATTAACTTCCTGTCAGAACTTTGAAGGGGTTTTTTTGTATAACATGCTAAAAGTAAAGCTGAATGTTACTGACATTGTTCCAAATAACACTTAGAGAATTCTGAACTGGTAAGCTACAGAATACCAGTAATTGAGTATCTCTTATCAAGGTTTCTATTAATTTCATTTTCATCAGGTCTTTAAATCACAAGTAATTCCTTTTTGGTGTTGTATGTATCATGAAGTAGGCCTTTCTAATAATCTGGTAGACCTGTGTGTTATCTACCTTCATGAAATTTAAGATGTAATCTCCAAATAAGTTCACCTTTGATTCAAAATCTGAGATGGTTGCAGAAAATACCATCTCTCTGTGACTGGTATTGCTTCAGGAGTGTTTTTTCTTCACACATGTATCTCTGCCAGTCAGACAGGGAAAGAAAAAGTATTTAGCAAAAGAGGGGAAGTAGAGTGGTGCTACCAGCTATGGAACTGAATGCTTAGAAAGAAATAAGTTGAGCTTTTTGTATGCGATACATGGAGCTCTGTGTTCATCAGCATAGGCACAGTGTATATATGCTGAACTGGCTGTCCTTAGGGTAGGTTATACAATCAGAGAACAAATAAATATGTAATCAGTGTTCTTATGTGACCAAAAAATGTTGTTGTTAATCCTGACTTATGTTTTGGATGTAATGGAGGAAAAACAATATGGTTCTTTACATCAGCTTTCAGTGAGCAGTGTCATATGTTAGACCTGTACCCACATTGTATCTATCTTTTAGTTGTTAAATATGTATATAAAAGTAAACAAATGTGAAGCACATTAGTGTAATTAAGGACTGGAGGAAACCCATTGATCCTTATTTGAAACTGCTGATAAATTTAGCTTTACATCATTGCTGGATTGCTTCAGATGATCAGATAGAAATAGAAGTCAGTTCAGCTATGTTCTTCCCCCTATATCTTTGGGTTTTGCATTTCTGAAGAACACATGTAGTACATTTTTGTTATGTTATTTACTGCCTGGGAAGAAATCAGTGGGGAAGAGTATGGAAGCAGTGAGAGAGGGAGGAGATATGCTGTACATTTTTCAGAATCTGAAAGCACGATGTTGAAACCATATGCTTCTTATTTGCTTGTAGGTTTTCAGAAAAAGCGACGATAGAATGGTTGCAGCTCTTTGAAGGTAGTGGGGTTCCATATGGCCCAATCAACAATATACAGCAAGTATTCTCGGATCCTCAGGTTGGTTCTCACCAAGTCTTTTCTATACATTATTACATGTGTTTTACAAATGCTGAGTAATGATCACTTTTCCTGCCACTCAGGCCTGATTTCAGCTACTTTAAAATGGGATTTGAGAGTTATATGGTGGATTGAATTTAAGCCAATAATATGGCATAATAAGAAATAAATACATATCCTTAAATTAATTATATGCTTGGGAACACAATTTTTGCCCTTATGCATTAAACCGTAGGTATTCCATGTCTTGTATGAAGTCTGTCTTTCAAAAATGACTGGTAAAATGGGGAAAGAAACTGTATACATTATGTAATTGCATTTTGTCAGATAATATGCAGAAAAGTACCTTTCTTGCTGTTCACAAGCAACCGATTTTCTGTATGGAGTATGGATAACCAGAATCTATACCGTTTGAAAAAAAATGGGCAACTTTTTGACTGGAAACAGAAAAATGAAGCACAAAAGTTGTATGCAGAAAGATGTTAACCTTTTCTTGGCCTGGTGGTTTCCCTGGCTGAGAACACTTCAGCTTCTTATTTATTTTTTATTTTACATTTTTCATCTCAGTGAATTGCATCTATACTTGATTAGAAACAATGTTTTTACTTCTGAGTATCTGTAGATTTATATTATCTGCATATTCCCTGATCCCTACCCTTCTTCTCACTCTCTGTCTTATGATGGGTTAAAGGGCCCAGCGCAAACCAAATTATACTGTCTTGAATAGTGTAAAAGAGTATTTTACAGCTATTCTATTGGGTGATGAATCTTCTTTTAATTAATTTCTAATAATGAAAGTTACCAGGAAAATGGTTGAACATTGGAGGAAAAAAAAAAGCAGCCAATTCTGTACGTGTCCATGTCTACTGTCAAGAAGTGTTTGTCAGGAATGTGTATACAACTGTAGTCTTTGGGAAAGAAGAACAGGCAAAACTCTATCTAAAGGAAATATGTTTAATATAAATGTTTGTTATAAATATGTTTATTACACTTTTAGAGTTGTAAGACATGAGGTATAAGAGGTATAAGTTGGTTTTTTTTTTTTTAAATACGCTCTTTCTCCTTAAAATGATGTAGTACCATGCTGTAAAGTATCCATGGGCCAAATTTTTCACTTCATAACTTTCACAGGGATTAATGTTGGGCTTTGAAGAACATCCAGCAAAAGTATTTTACTCAGAACACGATTGACTTGGCTGTACTTGGAGCAACATTGGAAAAATAGTCTTTGCTTTTTTTTATGCTGCAAATTTTAAGAAGTCAGGTCCACTATGAAAGAGATGGTTTTTTAAAACATAGTATGTTGTGGGATGGCCATTACCTCCCAAATTGAAAAAAGGTTAGCTTGGTTACCTTGCTCTTGTTAGAATTTCCCTAAATATTATTTATATATTTAGGTGATCCATAAAAGGTATCACAGTGCTTTGCAGTCAGATACCACCATATGTCAGGTTTTTCAAAATATTTTCCCGTAAAGGGGCATAGTGATCTCTTTTTTTTGTTGTGGTTTTTTTTTTTTTCTTTTTTTTCTTTCCCCTCATGAAACTGCTTGAAAATGTCTTTTCTACACCCTTCTCTGAAATAAGTAGCCTTCAAACACTGTTCTTATTACTCTTGGAAATGAAATGTCAGTATTTGTGGCAATGGTGTAAGTTATACATTTGTTTCATTTCTGGTGCTGCCTGCCTCCTTCAGCATTTTATCACAGTTGTTCTGTTCAAGGGGTGGGTGGGTGGGGAAAAAGGCTGCAGTTCTTTCCCTTCTTTCTTGAAATATGGAAGAGTGTTGGCATTTTCAGGTATTGCTCTTATGGCAAGATATTTACTTATATAAATTTAAGCCCCCCACTCCACCTTTCCTTACCATAGAGACCAGCCAGCAGACCAGCAATTAGGAGAGCAGCATACTCAGCCTCTTAAGTATATTTTTCTAATTTCTACATAATTTTTTATTTTGATGATGAAGACTTCAGACCTTCACAGGTGGCTTCATTGTCCTGAGTCACTAATCCACAGCTTGGATTTAGAGGCTTAAGGACAGTTCAAGCAAAGCTTTTCACCTTCACATTTTTTTCTGAACTGCAGTTTTTGCTGTTGTTCCTTGCCCAGTCTCCCTCCACTTGTTCATCTTTCTGCTGCTGTACAGACAGCGTGCATCTGGGATAAACACACATGCTTGTGTATAGCTTTGCTCTTTCATAAGCTGGTCGGAAATTTTGGTTTCTGAAACAGCAGAAAGCATGACAGTGCCCTGAGACTATGTCTAAGACTAGGGAATAAGTCTAACAACACTTGAGAATCCATAATGTAGGTATGCTCTGCACTATGAAATCCCAGTTATAAGAGGGAAAAACCTGCCCCCACTAACAAGAACATACTGTAATCACAGCGAGACTTTTCTCGTGTGTAAAGCTGAAAGCAGTCATTAAGTATGAGAACTTTGTAAGCAATCTTCACAGTGCTCCCATTATAATATGGTGGGTTTTTTTCAGTCTCAGTTTAGATCAGAAAATATATTTCTAGGAAAGATGTCACTTAGCTTGCATTTAATAACCTTACTTACTAATACTGTAGAACAAGTACAAACAGTGTGATGTAAAATGATATAGTACACTAATCTGCTTTTCATATTAATTTGCTTTCAACCATTGCAAAAACTCCAGAAAAACATCAAGACCAGCACTACTTCAAGACAGACAAACTAATCTACCTCTAATAGATAATACTTAGGTTTTCCTAACCTCTTCCATTTTGGGCATTACCAGCAGAATTTGCTCTAAACACGGTTCCATTTTTAACTTCATTTTTTTTCCCTTGTCTTCCTATTTGATCTACGGATTTTGATATCTGTGATGCAACCATCGTTTGTTGTAAGTGCAGTCTCACACCATTAGTGGCCAAGATGCACTTCATGGATGTCAACAATCATCAAAGCATATACCAGCTCAGCTGTCAGTAATGCTGCAGAGGGTGCACCGGGCTGGTACCAGCCACAGACAGAAATCTTGGGAGGTTGGAATAATGCAAGGGAGGAATGGAGGCAAGTCTGAGGAGATAGACAAGTAAAGGAGATGAGTGAAATGGTCTAATGGAACTTAATCAGCTACAGGTGGGTTGTGTTTTCAAATTTTATTTTAACTAAAAGGACCTCAAAACTCTGAAGGCCAAGAGTGGTATGTATAACTTCTATAAACTGAGATAAAACAACACATTTTTGATCCCAGGACATTTTGTTAATACCATTAACAGCTTCAATCATACTCCAAGTAAGCTGCCAAAAAACATGAAATTTTTTACTAAGTTGGAGTGCCAGGTGATACTGTTTTTTCCATGAATGGAGTGAAATGTCCAATTTTCCCACTGATTATAATCTTTTATTCATTTGTGAAGTTAAAATGAATACCACAGACGTTTGTACTGTTAAGTCAATCAGTCTGTCGATAGAAGTGTATGTGTACTTGTGCATGTATAGTTAAAAAGGCTGAGAGAAAGAAGAGCAGATTTGCTAGTTAAGGGAACAATTTTCTTAAAAACGAGCGGGAGGAAACTATGTTTGTAAAAGTTCTTACAAACTCTTAATAGTACAGTATAGACTATTTTAATGAAGCTTTTTATAGTCAAACTTTTTCAAGCTATTTTTTAAAAATGTGTTCTTTTAACCAGGCCAAGATAGTACAAACATTAAAGGAATTCTTAAAACGTTTTAAAAAACTTACTAGTGACCTCAGCATGGTCCCATTTAACATACCCTGGGGAACATGTGTATGAAATACAATGTGGTTTGAGGTTTTCCAAACAAAACAAACTTAAAAGAGAATACCATTTTTAATAGAAACTATTCAAATTCTCCCAAAAGATAAAACAAAACAAAAACAGGTACGCGCTGTACTGCGGCTAAGTATGAAAGCACAAAGATCTTTGCTGGTTAACTGAGGGGACTGAAGTTTTATTTTTGTTTTAAAACAGTACCCTCCCCTTTTTCCCAATATAATTTCTTTCACTGTTCTTATATAGTGTTATTACTTTAATTAAATGACTGGCATATAGAAGAAGCAACAAAACAACACAGAACTATTATTGATAGTTTAATAAATTGTTTGTTATCTGATGTTTTATCAGACTAAATCCATTCATGTTGCCAGTTGAAAATAAAAATGGAAGCCATGAAGTGGTACTTCCCCCCCAATCTGTGTGTGTCCCCCCCCTCCACCCCGCCAACAGATACAGTCATACCACACAAGTTGAATACATCAGGTGTAAGACATCACCCTGATGCATCACTTCTGAGAAATATGGGGAGGGAAATATCAGAGCTGAAATATCACAGCTGGCCCTGATTTCAGCTCCTGCCAAACACCTGCAGACTCTAAAAGGATACCAAAACAAAACTCCACCCTGTGGCAAGAGGCCATCCCTTAACAACCCTTCCCTGACTTTGCATCACTATAAAAATTAATTTAACATTTTTTACAGAAACCTTAGTCTTCCTGTCCCAGAAGGCCATTACAGTTCCTTTAGCCATTTCTCTGAATATGCCTCAGAAAAAAAAATAAAAACCCACCATGGTAAATTGATTATTGCAATATTTGATGGCTGGAAATTAATCTGATGTTTTAAGTTTATTATTTGTGGAAAGTTATGAAGGTGGTAGTTTTTTTATTAACTTTCAGATCATCTCTTATTTTGGAAGTCATTTCATTTGAACACATCCTGGCAAAAATTTCCTAGCATCTGGTAAAAGCTTCTATAGTCAGTGTTGTGAACACACAGAACAGCAGAAGATATAAAATGTGTTGGTTTGTTGGTGGTTTGTTTTTTTTGTTTGGGTGATGGTTTGTTTTTTTTTTTTTTTTTTAATCTTATGTATGGTTGGTGGTGGTTTGGGTTTTTGCTTTTGCTTGTTTGGGGTTTTTTTTGGGTTTTTTGTTTTTAAAAAGATATGACCATATTTTAATTGTTATTCTTTGCTGAAATAGACTTTTGTGGCTCACTGAGGTCTGTCCCAAGCTGAATGAAATTATATTCATGTCCAGGGAGGTTTTTTTACATGTAGAGGTTTCTACAACTGAAAAGCAGTTGATGAAGGCCTGAGGTAATATGATGTGTCTGGAAGTAATTCCTAACAGACAAGAGAAAGGGAGGAATTAAATTTTGCATGTGTCTACTAAGTAAGTAATAAAACTGGTTGGAAATTTTCTGATGGATTTTTTTTACATTTAAAAATGCCTGTTAATTGAAAGTGAAACATCCACATGAAGGTGTCTAAAATTAAATTCTATTTTGAAACAGAATTTCAGCTTTATTCCTGCCTGTCTTGCTAAGTTGAAAATGTGCACTGCCTAGCTTTGATTTGGTGTTTCAAGCCAACTTTTTAAATTTTATGCAATGGAAAAAAAACACACCACCAACCATACCCAACCCTTTAATTTTGTCAAAAGTGCTCTTTTACACTAAATTACAAATGTTTTCAAGGTTTTGGTCTGTGGGATATTTAGGGAAGCAGATTCTGTTCTAAAGTGGAAAACATTAAGGATTGGAACATAGTTTGAAGAAGTGAAATGGAAAATCCAATTCTGAGATTGTAGTATGTGATTCCCACATATACACAATTATGTAGGCTTTATGTGTGTTATGAGATAGTTCTATAGCCAGATGTTATAGGAAGGGCTCAAAATGAGAGACCATTTGTATTTTGGTATGAGGAATATTGTAATAGGAAGTGTTTTTAAATCTTGGCTGTGGTGAGATGTGGTCCATGGTTATGCTGCGTTTTTGTGTGGTCTCTTACCAGTGATTAGTAGAGACCGTGGTCTCTCTACTAGTGACTAGTAGAGAGCTTGTAGTGGAGAAGTCTTTAAATACGATGGGGTTCTAAATAAAAATGTATGTTTATATTAATGATAGGCTTTTACACACATTTAATATAAATCTCTTGTTTAGATAAGAAAAATAATGATAAAGAAGGTAGTTCAACACTTTGTATTAAGAGGTTTTGTCTTCACTTGCCTGTAACTTTCAATCAAAATGTTAAGAAGTGGTCACTAAACATGCCTCAGCTTTTTAGTACCTGCCTTGTGATGCCATATGCTAAATACACAGCAGCCCCGAGTTCTCATGGATGTAAACAAAACTGTTTAAGGTATTCTTTTGTCATTTAAGATGCAGTATTGTTGAAAATGCTGTAAAATGTAACGTAGTGTTTTTACCATTAGTTTTCTCTGTACTTTGATTTCTTAGCCATGAAATTGGGACTCATCTAAAAAGCAGTATTGTAAAGATGCAGTAGTTATGCTTCTGGAAAGTATAGCTTCTAATGTGATAGCACCAGAGAAATAACCTTTGGGGAATTTTTTTTTTTTTAATTGTGTGATTTGAGTGATGTATATTAAAATAAGACCTGGAGCTACATCTTACTTACGAGAAATAAACCCACTTTTGCGTATCTCTTCTTCACTGAGTGAGGGAGGAGCCTGACAGGAAAAAAAGTCGAGTATGTGCTTAAAGATTGTACTGTATTTCTTTTGTGCAAGCAAGCAAATTATGTTTAGTAGCAGCATTTTTAAAGTTTTCTTTTAATTTCTTTTAAATGTGTACATATATGAACAGCATGTCTTTAGCTAGTATTATATGCATATGCATTCCATTGAGAAAAGATCAACATAAGTATTTGTTGGTTATAGAAGATATTAAGTTCTCTAAAACATCTTATTAGAGGTCTATTCTCATAAAATACTAAATTGTGTTTAAAAGTTACATTGCAGTCATGGCCATTCAAAGATATGAAGAGTCACCTTGTCTTCTGGGTCATTCCCTTCCAGAATGAGACCTGTTAAAAAGCCATGCTCAGGCGAAGAGCCTATTTTTGAATCCCCACAGTCGTTGTTAGGCCTCAGTTTTAGAAGTCTATAGTGCTTGTCACTTGTGCCTCAAACTCTTGGATTAGCTTCTGTTGCAGGAGTTACACACTGGTTCTGCAACCTTGCAGCTCATCAAACTGACATCAGTTGGTTTCAAATTTGGTGTCTCACACTGCTAGAGTATGCTCAGAATAAGGCCATCCAACTTTAAGGTGTACTGAGCTAGATGATGTGTAACTTCTTAGAAATCCTTAACAGACTGTGAGTCCGGCTCTCACTTCTGTTCATACAGACTGTACATATGGGGTCGAAAGAGTTTTTAATTAACCCAGTTGTTGCATTTATCTGGAGTTTGTTGGGTGTCATGTCTGTTATATGTAGGGGAAGGGTGCACATGTATATGTCTGTTTCATCAATTCTCACAGCTTGAAGAGAGTTTATATGCTGAAGCAACTGATTGAACTGATTCTTTAAAAGTTTGTTTTTTTTTTTTTTTTATATCTGAGCTTTCACTGAATCATTGTCACAAAGTAATGGTCAGTTAAAAATAGCTATTCTTTACTTTCCCCACAGTATGTAAATTGTGAGACCATCTATGCCTGTTGGTTGCCCGACTCATAAGATTGTAACAAATCGAGTAAGAAAACATCATTTTTTGTTCTAAAATATTTTTCTTTAGTAGATATGGATTTGTTTACTGAGCTAAATTTATACAACAATAATAAACACTGGGATTTCAGACTAAATTTTAGACATGCTTCAGTATGTAACTCCTTCTAACAAAAGGCCACTTTGAAAATTTCCTACTGTATTTTTATGTTTTCAAAATTAATTGCCACCATGTCTTGGAGTTTTTATGAAGATAGCCTGGATATATTTTTTTCTTTCTCAGAGACCATAAGATATATATTTTGTCATAGGTCTTCATTTGTAATCAATGTAAGTAGTATGGTGGAACTTTGTAGTGTGAGTTTTTTTGTAGGCATGAAAATACTAATGAATAAGTATTTGGCATCTTGCACTTCAGAATCTTTCAAAGGATAGTAGCTACAGATGATGATATATGTATTCCATCAAGACAGAAAATAAAATTTAAAATACAACAACAAAAAAGTGCAGAAACAGTGCAGATCAGGCTTCAGTTGTCATTTGATCTTCAGCTGCTTTTGTGGAGTGCTCAACTTAATTTAAAAATCTTAGCTCAAGCCATGACCCTGGCCCATCATCCTGAAATTACGAGATTTCCCACTCACTTCAGCCTAAGTTCATCTTGGAGTCCCACTCACTGCTGGAAAAAAAAAAAAAAAATCTTTTCAGATGAGATGCTGACATGTTCACTTTGCATTGTACTTATGCAATAACATTTTAAAAAATATACTGTTTTAGTTTTATGCCTCTTACTAACAAGGAGGAATATTTGAGCCATGAAAAGGCAAGTATGTAGGCTGAGTAGGAGTGGGTATTTGAAGATTTAGATTTCCAACCACCACAAAAAGGCATTAATTAGTCAGGCAAGCTTTCTCTGTCATTGCCATTTGCCTTCTCATCTCTGACTGGTTTCATGTAGGTTTCTAGTATGATTCAAGTAGACAGTTTGTAACGAAGCAGGAAGTATTTCCTCACTCTGCGTGGTCACTGAGGCCAGGAGCATTACCATTGTTTTAAAGAACTCATCCTAAGCTTAAAACTGGCTGCAGCATTCGGATGTCAACACTCTGAGCAGCCAGCCACATGTTGAAATTTTCTTCACACAACTTCAACCGGCTATTTAGCAACCATAGCATTTAATTACAACAATTTAAATCAGAAGGTGTGTAATTTTGTAGTATATGTTTTAGGGGTAAAACTTCTTTTGAATTACATATAAATCTTGATTGATGTTATTGATCTCAGGTGTTCTTCAAAACTTCTTTTAAGTCCTGAAAACCATCTAGGTGTATTGTTAATTAAAAAGAAAAAAAGAAAAATTTTTATCTGGTTTACACACAGGCCTTTGGAATGACCCAGCTAAATTTTAATTGTCTAGAATTACACCTGAAGCACATCATAGCTCACAGAAGAGAAAAATGTATTTATATTTTTATGCATGCCTGTAATGGTCTATTAAAATAAACATTCCTATAATCACAGAATCATTCAGGTTGGAAAAGACCCTTGGGATCATCGAGTCCAGCCATCAGCCCTCCTCTACAAAGTTCTCCCCTACCCCACATCCAAACGACCCTTAAACAGACCTGGGGATGGTGACTCCAGCCCCTCCCTGGGCAGCCTCTTCCACTGTCTGACCACTCTTTCTGGAAAAAATTTTTTCCTAATATCCAGTCTGAACCTCCTCTGTTGCAGTTTAAGATGAAAGAGCCTCTTCACTGTGAAGGTAGCTCATTGAAGATGATTAATGGTAGAATTAAATATGGATATCCTGACTCACAGGGGAAAAATGACAAAGAGAATTCAGGAATTTTCAGCCAAGTTTAGGAATAGCATGAGAAAGGCACAAGGATGTCGAGATGTTGCAAAGACTATATTCATCATCCATGATGAAACTTTGAAGTTTAAATTGGTTATGTAATAACAGATTTTGTAAAAATCTTCCTCTTATTCCCGCTACCTGTGAGAAATCATGAAGTCAAAAGAGAAGAGTATTTACTGACAATTTTAGTGTGCCACACACACACCCCCCTCCCCAAATTTCTGTGTCATGATGTTCCTTTAGATTTAGGGGCTACCATGTACAGGGTACAAGGAAGTTCTGGTGTCATTATTTTCAGAGGGGAGACATCATCTTTCAGGCTCTGAAGTTATCAAGATACTATCATATTATTATAATTATAGTCCTTTCTTTTTATACTGTTGGCAGATAAACATCACTTCTCGTTCGGTAGTTTGTACCAAATTCATCAAGCTCATGGTCTTGATAAAGGAATTTCTGTTACATGCCAGAGTTTCCCATATATGTTTGTTGTCTGACCTTCAATGTATGTATCTTACATAGGTAATGGACCATCTTTAGGTTACTTTCTTGAGCTGGTTTTGGATCTGTTATTTGTTTATGCTGAGAACTGCAGTAGCAAATTTCCATTTTTTCTTCTTACGTGTACCTTGATACTGAAAAGTGCTGACAGTGTTCAGCATACAGATGCTTTATTCCTACTACTTTCTATTTTCATGGCATTGCTTTTCATCTTTGTGTGTTTTTCAAACTCTTGATTCTTTGTTTTTAACATTTCCCTTGTGAATCTAACATTAAGTATGGAATTTGTGTTTCACTGTACATACAATGTGTATTTTCTGGATGTAGTATTTATACGCAAGTTTTCCTATTGTGTAATATATTCTAATGGGAACTTAAATTATATTGATGCAGTACTCTGGTATTCCTTATTCTCCACCCTAAACTGATATATTTGAAAAGAGAGATACTTTGCATGGCAAGCCCTACTGATTGTAAGAACTTGTTGGAGTTTCTAGTGTTATATCCTATTCTTAGGGTGTAAGAATATGCATTTAATAGGAATGTATACTTGAGGCTTTTGTAAGTCTTGTGTTTTGAAACAGAAGATTTGTTCTTGATACAGACTGATTTTTGTTTAATTGCCTTTTTTTCCTGTCTTAAGCTCTAACTCTAATAAATACGTTGCTACAGCTAGTGTCAGTTATAAATATGGGTTATTAATGAAAGGTTACATTCAGTGTCTCCATAGTGAAATTTCAAAATATTTGGAAATTTAGATAACATACTTTCATGTCTTTATCCTCTGAATATATCCTTCCAGAATCTAAAAACCTAAAATGTTGCTTGGCCAAACAGCCATTCTAATTGAAATTAGAGGCACAGCATGAGCAGTGCAATTGCTAATCAAGTAAGTTTCTAACTGTATCCTATATTGCAAGCAGGTTTATAAAAATAACAGCAAATAATAGGTTCCTTGTGACATATTTGCTATTGTAGAAAACTCTTCAGGCATTTTTCCTATTTTGGAGCAAAAGGCAAACACATTCACTCTCACTGTGTACGTTTTTACTTTTCTTTTTAGATGAGTGATGGGAAAATAAACATCAAATGAAAGCATGTGGAGATAGTTTGTATCTTTACAAGTCATCTAGGAAAGGGTGTAGAAAGAAGTGTTACTGTCATTTCACAATACAAAGCACTTTTTCAAACTTCTTGGCTGTCTTAAGTGAATTTTTGTTTTGAACATACCAAATTTTGTGGATACAAACCTTCAGCTGCTTCAGAAGGAAAGACAGATGCACTTACACTGTAAGTGTACATTCTTTGAGATTGTTGCCTTTGCCTCAGTTTGACCTGTGTCAAATCAAAGGAGCAGAAGCCAGTGCTGCAATCTTAGCTGAAGGAGCTAACTGACCATCTAAATAATCTCAGAGTCACTAGAATGATGTGTGCGCCTGAAATTAAGTATTTGCTTAGGTATGAATAGGGTTTGTATTTAGCTATGTCCTTAATTAAAAATCAATATAAAATATCAGTATCCAAGCAATGCGGATGTTAAAAACCACAGGTATATTACAGAAAAAGCAGTGCAACTGCTCTACAGATAGAAACCAAGTTTGGTTTATTAATTTTCTTGTTGCTTTTCTCTGGTGAAACTGCCAGTAGGTAGGCCAGCCTTTGGGTGTGTAGAAATAAACTTCGACATGAGTTTTTAACATTAGCTCACCTTTCATTTTTAGAGGACGCTATTTTTTTGGAGGGTGGTGTGGGGAGTTTAGTGCTAATTACTCAGTCTTGACTGCTCAGCAGGTGACAGCAGAAGTAACTAAGGATTCATAAATAGATTTTATGTTTTTAAAATAAAGTATTTTTTCAATATTTTTGTCAGGATTTTTTTTTTTTAAACTGCATTTTGTACATGTTATGTAATTAAAAGGGAAGAAATAAATGTTATACCAAAGTATAAAATTTATACATAGCAATTATAGGCTTGAAATTTATAAGTGTAATTAGGAATTATTTCACCAATTATAGAATAAGAGAATATAGTCTTGTTGCAGAGGAGTCTTGCCTGCTGTTCTGTGTGGTTACTTAGTAAAACATCACATTTGCCCCAAGTTCTGAAATAGTTTAAAATTGCACGTAAAATACAATGCAGCTTGATTTAGTTGTATTTGAAATGATGATGGAGGATGAAAGATAATGTTAGATTTGTTCATGCTTAGAAAACCTCCATCTTTTTATTTATGCTAAACAAAGTGAGTTACGATCTCCTCAAAGATATTATGTCCCAAATTCCTGTTTCATTTCTAATATTAGCATTTGTTCAAAATCTCCAAAGAGGTTACAGAAAGTAATAAAAGTATGCATAGGGAGATTGCTGTAGTTGATAGCGATTATCATGTTTTCTCTGTTTAGTGGCTGCATGTTTAGTTGTTTCAGTTAAACAGTGAAGTTCTCCACTCTCTCGCTTACCCCTCTGTATTGGAGTCATTGCAGCTGTTCTCGGGAAAGTAAAATACTAAGTATATTTGCTGGCCTAACAGTGTTTTCTGTTACCAAAGCAAAGGATTTTTCCTGATGCATGTAGCCTTGTACTGATATGTATGCTCCCCAGCAAAGAAGTATTCAACAGATAAAGATTTCTACACTGTTTCCTTGAAAAAAATTATGTATGGGCCTGACTTTTTCTCCTAATAGGAAAATACAGCTTAAAAACAGGTTTTTTTTTTCTTCTGTGTTCTCTGTCTTAGGCTTTTTTTTTTTTTTTTATAGGACAATTACACTAAACAGAATTGGACTAATACTTTTTTGGCGAATCATTCACCAGAAATGTGCTTCTGGAGTGGATAAAATTATTTGTGATCTGTATCAAATTCACCAACTAGTTTAGTTCACATTTAAACTTTTGACAATATTTAAAATGGAGGTCATGAAACATTTTCTTTAAATATACTGTATTTTGGATCAGAAGAGCGATCTGAAGAACTGTTTCCCTCCACTCAGAAGTATGATCACTGACTTAAATATTATTACAATAATCTATTGCAATAATATTAAGAATGGGATTTTTTCTTTTTTCTGTAAAGAGGAATGATATCAGCACCGAGGTTAAATTAATTTAAGTCATCCATTTTTCTGATCTAGTGAGCTGCCTACCAAACAGCTGAAAACTGCAAGATACCCACCAGCTACTTTGGACAAGAGAAGCAGGGAGAGGGTCTGCAGAAGGAGTCTGGAAGTGGTTCACAGCAGGGATATATAAATGGTTGTCTTTGGTTCAGTTAGAACATCTTGTACAGTCCAGTCTTCTTCATACTGAGGAAAGAAAAGCTTGCTTTTTTCTCCCCCCGCCCCCACCATCTAATTCTAGTTGGTCTGATTTTTGATCTGAGATTGGCTAGCAATTATTCACATAACTCTGGTGTTTAGAAACTTTAAAAGTAACTTCATGCCAAATATAAAGTTCATCTTGTAAATAAAATCTTGCTCACTTATTGCTCCGAATATTTTCATGAGTGTTCTGACTTTCCATACTCTTTGGAAGATTTATGCCAAAGCTCTCGAATTTTTGATTAAATATTACTTTTAGAACACAATTTTTAAATGAAAATTCAACTTTCAGATGGAAAGCCTGACTTCATAATCCAGTTTCTGTGTTGTGGAAGTAATACATGCTTTTGAAACAGTTGCAATTACTTTTTTTTTTTTTTTTCAGCTGACTTGAACTCTGTTAAATATTGCAGATTTAAAAATACTTCCCTGTTTTTTAAATTGGTGATATTTTGTACTGTGCCGTATATCAAGATGAGTCTAGTGATGAGTGACAGTAGAAGGCAGAATAAGGAAACTATTATATCATTTATATTCATTTTTAGGCAGAAGTTTTTTCATAGATTGGGTGAAGTTGGTTGTCTTGAGCAAGTTGATTTAAAGCCTCAGCAGTGTGGCTAACTTCATGGCTTTGCATACAGTGGCAAGAGCTGTCTGTCGATTTCTGTATATCCTTGATTCCAAGAACCTGAGAAGCAGAAATTTCTGCAAGAATGCTTTATGAGCAGTTTAGCATGGCCCATCTTGGGAATATGTTGTTTCTCAGTAGGTAAATGCCAAGACAGAGATAGCTACAATAGAAACAATTTATATGTGCTTTTTTCAGAGCAAGATGGGATCTCCACCTGCTTGCACTTATTTTGGACTTTTCCTAAACTGAAACAGCTCCAGAGACTTGGATCTGAAAGGTGCTGAGCATTTCTGACCCCAATCCATCAACCAGCATGCTTCTCGTGCAATGTTGCATTCACAGCAGTGTGATTACTCACGCTTTTTTTACCTCGTACTCGTGTACACTTCACAATGTTTAACAGTTTCAGTTTCATTATTGAATTTCATATATTCTTCCTCTTGCAAAGGGTTTTCTTTTCATATTTTTGTTTCTGTTGTAACTGCTTGCCTCAAATGGTTTGTCTGTGTTCTGTGTGGATGAAAAGCTAGGTGGTGTTGCTGGTTTGCATTTTTTTTCAGAATTGTTTGCGATGATGTTCATCCATATATGCTTAGTCTTTCTTTCCCTCTACTGGAAATACTGTCTGTTCCTATCCCTGCTTTTTTCCATGCAAATTCTTTGGGCCTTTTTTTTTTTTTTTTTGTCAGGAGAGTAATTATGATTTTAATATCTAGATGCATTCATTCAGTTCTCTGGTGCGATGGCTGATATACTGTCTTTTTGTCTAGTGTATTTTACTGACATTTTTTTTAAAAATTATTTGCATCAAGGAGTGTGCTTCCTCCATTCATTTACATGCCACATTTCTCCATAGCCCTGAATACCTAGGAACAATACCAGCAATGTTAATTAAAAGAAATGCATGAATGCAAAAAAGCATAAATGCCATTATGATATAGTGTGAGTTCTAGCCATTGTACTATGCTGACTACTACAAAATTATTTGTCCAATTTAGTGAATTTACATAATTTTATTAATTGGAAGCTTCATTTATTTCATGCAGTGTTGCATGGAACATACAATACAGTTGTGAGTTCAGCCTTTGTGAACCCAGTGGTATATACGATACAGCCTGTTTCCCTGGGGTCCATACTGGGGTCCACACTGTTCAAACTTCTCATTAATGACTTGGGACGGTGGGATTGAGTGAAGCTCAGCAAGTTTGCAAGTGACACCAAATTGGGGGAGAGTAGTTGATATGCTGGAGGGTAGGACTGCCATTCAGAGGGACATTCACATATTGGACAAATGGGCTAGCAAGAACCTCCTGAAGTCCAAGAAAAACAAATGTTGAGTCCCACACTTGAGGTAGAAACCCAAAGATCTTCATGGACATTGAGCTGAACATGAGTCATCAGTGTGCCCTCGTGAGAAATACTAATTCCATGTTGCACTAAATTAGTAAAATCATAGCACTGGAAGTGTGTGTTGACAAGATAAGAGACAATGGACAATGGTTGCAGCAAGGGAAATTCTGATCAGATATAAGGAAGAAATATTTTGCAGTGGAGTGAATTAGGCTTTGGATCAGAGGTGCTACGAAATCTTCATCCTTAGAGACAGTCAATACGTGACTGAACAAGACCCTGAACAGCCTCATCTGACTTAAAAGTTGGCCCTGCTTTACAAGGGATTTGGACCAGAAGACTACCAAAGGTCCCTGATGATCTAAATTACTCTGACTATGTATGTAAAGTATGATTGTGCTAATTGTTTCAAAGGCACAAGTGGTGGCATCTGACTAGACATGCAAGCTAAATTGTATGACTATGCAAACATTTCTTAATAGAGGTTTGTCAGAGCACCAGCACCAGTTGAAACTGAAAAAGTAGGGGATTATTAATATTTCAGTAGTTTAGAGCCATGTTCAAGCTGAAATTTCAGCAGGTCTCTTTTTATTTTTTCCTTTTTACTGCTATCATTCCTGCCTATTTCTACAGTGGATGACTTTTTTACACTAACAAATTGGATTGGGTTGCCAGCACCTGTAGAATAAGGAGAAAGAGAGATTTCCCTGCCCTAAAAGAGGTATTTTTGAATAACCTTTTCTAGTCTGAAGAAAAAAACAAAAAGAAAGGGGGGAGGAAGTGATTTTTAGGGTCTGTTGTAGAAAAAAAAAAAAAAGTTAAAGAAAAAAAAGGTGCATAAGCCAGACGGTTTTATTTAAAGCATCCAAAGCTGATAAGGGAAAAAAATGCGGATACAACACACAGGCTGCAAATGCAGTTCTCATGATTTAAATCTGGAAGGCTGTACAGTACATCTGTTTAACATCTTGCAGTTTCAAGAACTCTGCCTTGAAAACCTTCTGTCACAGTGACACATGAAATAAAAGGTTATGTTATGACTTTCAGATGCAAACCTGTAAAAGGTTTATCTAATAGCATACCATCTTTTATTAACCCATTGCTGCTGCTCACCTATAACTCCTTTTGCCAGCATTTTTGAAGAGATTCTACTGAAATGTCAGCTCAGACTGCAAAAATAATTCTGTAATGGAATTGAATTACTTATTTGCTATATGTAAATGGAAAATGTATGTATCTGTATACCTCCTCATCTGTTTTCTCTATTGCTCTTAGTATTATTCAGCCATTTAATTTTTTCTTTGATAAAGAAATGGAACAGGTCATTCTATTTCTGACATAAACTTTGAGAACAATTAGAGTGGCACAGAATAATTTGAGCAGTTTCAAGTTTTATGATTCCATAAGAGATAAAATACTAGAATGGCTTAAAAATGGTGTTCTTGATTCAGAGGTCTGACATTATGGCTATGAAATTAAAAGAAATAAGGGTGTAATGCTTGCCTTCTCACTAATATTTACGACTTCTGCATCTCGGAATTTGAAAAAATTATCAACCTTTGCTCATAGGACAGGTTGTGTTGTCAAAATCTTCTTGACAGAGCTGTGCTAGGAAATGTTTGTCAGGTTAGGCTGAAGTTTGCTTATAGCAAACATTTAGTGCAAGAGCGGTTCTTCAGGGTCCTACACAGCAATTATCTAGGAGTCTAGTGCAAAATACAGAGGGTGCTATGATCCACTGGAAGATTTCTTTTAACCTCTTAAAACAGAATTTGGGGCAAACTGCCCTGGCTTGCCTGCCCCTGGCATATTAGTACCAATATTGCTCAATGAGTCAAAGAGAAATGAGGGGCTTTATCTACTGCCCAGAGATGCTTCATACCTTGCCAGATCAGGTTATGCAAACTTTAATCCAAACCTAACGGTTCAAGTCTGGTGGTTCCAAAAGCAGAGTCTGGAGCTTGATTGTAGTGCTTGTCACTTCCATGTTTTTTCCGAGTGACTTCGGTGATATTATTCAGCTAGGTAGTGCTGTTGTTTCCATATTTACAAAAGTTGGAGAGCAATATTTACCTTGCTGACACATGCTTTACTCATTGTCTGCAAAGTACTTTAGAGATCCTTGGTTGAAATTTCAATGAGTGCTGCTATTTAATATGTTGAAGTGTGATTTGTTGGCTTTCTTTACAAGGCACAGATGCTCCCTGAGAAACAATGGTAATTTCTTTACCTCAAGGAGCTGATGCCACGCATACAGCAGACACATCACAACAGTGAGCTCTGCTGTGTGACCTGCAGTGAGTGGGTGTGTGAAACAGAGAGAGATAGCATTTCCTTCATAGACGTACACACCCTCTGACCCAGACTAGAGAAGAATCTGCTTTGCAGAAGGTTTGCTTCAAGGGATTTTCCACATGTATTTTATTATGTTAAAGCTGATAGTGGTGACAAGTTGCACATTAAGTAACTGTTTCTTCAAAAATGTGCTGTTTATATTCTCTTTAGGAAAAGTGATGTAATACTGGGTTTCTCAGATAAACAAAGTCATTCAGTTAGAGAATATGTTACTATTGCATATGAACCTTGCTCTCATCTGCCCAATACCTACTCATTTTAGGCCTCTGGCTTTATATGATGATTACTTGCATGTTTAGGGACAAATGTATTCATATACACTAAGTTAGTAGCCAGTGGTTTCCACCAGGGAAATAAGTTTAGTATGCTGTTAGTAATTTGGTTTCGAAAATATCGGCAAGATCCTCAACATAAGAGTCAGTGAAACATGTGGTCCTAATCATTCCCTTAAAAAGGAGACATGGTCTATTTTCCATTAGGAACGGTGCTTACAGCAAATGAGTAAATACAGAATGAAATTTACACATGTATTATAACTGTAGTGTGTGTGTACGCATTCAAACATGCATGTACGTGTGTATGTTTAGGCATACTCCCAGTGAGTGTAACATGATGACTGCTGTAACACAGCCAGGCTCAGAGAACAAGTTGGTTGGTAGGAGAATTGATTGGGAGGGAGAAACAAAATAATTGGAAAATTATTTTTTTTCTCCCTCCCCCCCCCTTCCCCTGCCAGCAAAGTTCAAAATTTACATTTGCATTATGTAATTAGCATAGAGGAGATACAGTAAAATTTCTTGTAGAGGTGTTGGGATTTTAATGTAGCTCTTACTCGGAACAGAGTTCATAATGGTAGAATTTTAGACGTTGGAATGGGCTGCCCAGGGCAGGGGTGGAATCCCCATCCCTGGAGGGGTTTAAGAGTCGGGTTGACCCAGCGCTGAGGGATCTGGTAGAGTTGAGAATGGTCAGTGTTAGGTTAATGGTTGGACTAGGTGATTTTCGAGGTCTTTTCCAACCGAGCTGCTTCTGTGTTTCTGTAATTGCAGCCCCCACCTCTCACAATGTTGCTGTGCCAGTACACAGGAGACCAGCCCTAGCTGGAGTGCTCATACAGAGCATGTCATCGGAGAATGGAAGGAGAGAACTATCTTTGTAGGTAGTTTTATCCCACTGAATCAGGAGGGCACCAAGGGGCTTTCTGTTGGTGCCTTACCCTCTTTCCTCTTAGAAGAATTGGCATAAGAGGGTATATTGCCTGGCAGAAACTCAGTCTGGTTTCTCCCTTGCCTTCTGGCAGTCTTGCTGCTGTGCATGGAGCCTTCTGGTGGCAGAACAACAAAACAGAGCCCTAGTCTACATTCCTCATTGTTAGGTTCCTGCTGGGCTTTGGAGCAGGGGCCTGGGTATTCCACTTTCTCTGGTTTTAGCTAACTTTGTCATACTTGACACTCTAGCATTCACAAGATAAAAACCAGGGGAACAAGCAGTGCTTGATTCTGCCTTGAGCACATTTTATGTAGGCCAGGTGTGAAGCAGAATGTAAACTACAGGTTTTCTAGAGAAGCATTCTTGCTTAACTTTTTCAGCTGGATTTGCTTCTGAGGTAGCCTGTTCAAAGCTATTTGAAAATGTTCCTGTTCTGATGCTGCCCCGAGCAGGACCTAACTTACAGATACACATTTAGACTGCGATAACAAAACGCCTGTGAAAGGACACTGGGGCTCCTTCATTGTCTTCTAGGCTCGGTAATGTCTGAATTGTTACATCTTTAATCGCTCTTGGGCGTTTCTGTCTCTTTATCTGTATACACTTCATACAGTCTCACTAATTGCTAACCAGGAACTTCCCAAGTGGGATATTTGCAAGACAAGAATTCACACTGACGAATGCTAAAATTTCATTCACAGAATTTTGGAAGTCATTGAAAAAAGGAAGCTTCCTTTCACAAGCACTGAAGCTGCTTCATATTTGATTATAAGTAAATCCATGAGCTGGATTTACTTATAGTTTAGTTTATTATTCTCATAAACTGTTTTTTCTGTGATTGGGAAAAAAAAACCAGATAGGAACCAGACCTGTGTTTTTCATTTAACAACATCCTTTTTTTTTTTTTACCTCCGTAGAAATGCATATTAATTATGGTTTTCAGGAAGAGCTCAGTTTTCCGTGTACCATTGTGAATTTTTGTCTTCCTCTCCTCTCTTGTGAGCGTTCTACTTCAGATTTAATTGCATGCTGAATCTGGCATCTTTGGAATGGGCAGGTCCAAGACTGCAATATCAAAATTTTTGAGAGGCCACTGCTTATATTGTGACTCGCCTTCCCAAATGGAGTTTTGTGGCACAGATTCCAAGCCATGTAATGGACCTTGTTTTGCTGTGGCCTTTTCCTTTCCCTCACAACTACTATAATTGTCCTGAAGGGTAACTCAAACATTTTTTCAAGTTGAACTTGTTCCTCACAAAGCTTCACTGCTGCAGTGTACTGTAATTTAGATGTTAAAGGTGTTGCTCTGATGACACATCCTTACATAGGTGCCATATATAATAGAGTCCCGCAGCTGGGGATTCAATATATACCCACTCATTACTATTTGTGTTTCAGCTTGAGGAAGCAGTTGTAATGCACATCAGTTCCTATCTTTAATCTAACAAATCACAGAGTCACCATACACCAGGTACCATCATTGCCTGACCTAGTTTAAAGGTAGGATATGCTTAGCTGTCCTGCAGCTGCACTGCAGGCTTCACTGTGGACATGCATTCCCTGTGTCACGTTTCGGAGGCTGAAGTCATCATTACCTTAAGGTTCTCCAATTTCTATTGCATTTATGCAAAGTCCTGCATCTGGCGCTTTTGGCACTGGTTAGAGTTATGCAGGTTTTCCTGCAGATTGTCAAGATAAATATCTCCCTTTTCATCTGACACTTGCTGTATTGTCATCACCGATCTCCAGTCTTGTGTGTTATTCATGGTCTTGTTTTCAGATGAGGGAGGACATTAATTCACAAAAAGAAACGTGTTCATATAAACTTCACTCAAGTCAACATTTCCCATTCAAGAAAACCGCTTGGGCATGTCTATAACTTTGACAGGACTTTCAGCATGTACTTAAAATACTTAAATGCTTAACTGGACAGGGATGGACTAAATCTTTCCTGAATCAGAGCCATAATTTTTGACGTGTCAGTTACACAACCTATTGCAGAATCTGCTTTGACAGATGGATCTAGGTAAGGTGGAAGTCACAGAATGGCATCTTTGTGGGGAAGCTGGGTATTTCTTTTTTTTTTTTTTTTTTTCCTGTGTTCATCCAGGGAATAGCATTTACCACTGCATACTTTATTTATATGTGTACACTTACATATATATATGTGTGTATATGTAAAGTTTGTGTATATTTGTGTATACGTACACATAAAAGTAGATTCCTCTACTTGCCTGTTATTAGAACTTTAGCTGTAGTATAGCAGAAAATGTATTTTCCATTTACTGTTTAGTACAGTGTGCTAATGAACTCTGAATGATTTTATTTTAAAACAAATTGCTGTTGCTTCATCTTTTGTAAGTCTATAAGTATATACTTTAAAATAAATTATATTCTAGGGATGATTATTTTATCAGTTCCCTAGAACTTTTTATTTGTACATCTCAAAGCTCTTTGCTGAGCAGCTAAGTGTCAGTATCCCCATGTAACTTCACAGGAAGTGGGAGCACTGGGGCACTGCACTGGCTTTACATCACGTGTGTGGTTGTCAGGACAAGAAATGGGATCCCCTATGTTATGGAAGAATACTGTTTAAATTTTTTTGCATTTTTAGGATTTCAGGAAGGTACGGGAATGTTTCAAACTTTTGTTTGTTGTTTTGGTTTGCTTTGGGGTTTCTTTTGTCTGCAAACTGGTCGTTTTTTAAACCAGCAAGATGAAACGGCTGTGAGCTGAAATTTTGGCAAGTATCACTGATTTTGATTGTTCATGTAGTAAAACTTGGTGGTTTCAATTTTACCATTTATTTTCAAGTTTTCTTGCATCTGAAGCTTGAAGCAAAACAAGAGAGTATGAAAAAACTGGCAGAAAGATTGATTGGGGAATAAAAATACCCAAGCCTCACTCAACTTCACAGTATACCTTTCTGTTGGATAAAGAAAGTGCAAGGGAATCAAAACTATTCAGCAGAGAATTCTGTGTTCTCAGTTCATGTCATGAAGGAAATAAAGAGAGAGCGTGTTATGACAACTCTGTCAGGCAGTGACTGATTTTTAACTTTTTCTACATTTTATTTTATTTTTTTACTGTATTTGAATGGAGGCTTTCAAATCTACTTTCCTATGAGAAACAGTTTCTCAAGGAATTGACTTGACTGTCTAATGCTGGACTGAAATGAGAAACCTGTGCTTGGCTTTGGGCTAATACATCACATAGTGCTGAGATGACGCTCCAGTCCAGCTGGAAATACTCAGTTCATGGTTCATCCATCGCGATCAGGATGTGTCATGGGGGTTGCCCTGTTTGTTCTATTTTTGTTTCTTTCCTTTTGCCTGCATGGTTAAATAGTTATAAGTGCATAAATGATAACTGGGGCTTTATCCTAATACGTACATCTGTCTGTGCAATGTTTTTATCAGTAACACTCTTTTAGCTGGAGGAGAATGTACCTCATTCTGAATCATATTCTAGCTTCCACTGGGTTTTCATCCTGCTCCCTTTTCTTCTCCAGGCTATCGCATTTTTTTCCTTTCTTCAGGGGTTTGATTGCTGTATTTGTTTTCCAGTTTAGCAATACAGACAGATTATTACTGCATGCTATTTAGGGGACTGTGATATCTGTTGGATTAAGCATAAATCTGTGGGGGAATATTGTGGGTTCTGATTTGGTTCTGAGGGTGCTGTACTGTTTAGCATTAGGAAAATCACTTAACAGTGCACGCCAAAAGGTAAAAAGGTGTGTTAGTTAACAAATTAATTTATGATGAGATGCTAATTGAAGATGTGGCAGTTTATGGCTGTTTATCTTTTGGGGTGGGAGGAAATGTAAGATAAATGCTAATCACGATTCAAGGGTTAGCTCATATCATTAACATGGTACCACTGATAAAAGCTTCTTAGTCTTTACTGTAGTTTTTCCATGTGTTAACTACCATTCATGAGCAATTGGAACATAACAATATTCTTTATGAAGATATGAACAACTTGTGAAATACAGTTTTCCCATTGTAAAATATATACAGTACTTCATAACTCAGTTCAGTTTTTAGAATTTATACTTGCATATTTATTCGTGTATATAAAATACTAATTATAATATGATATATAAAATTTGTGGCAGAGAAGAAAAAAGATTAATTTCTTGATGTGAAAGCCTCTTAAATTCTGTGGAGAGGAGAGTGGTTGGTGGAATTTTTTTTAATTTTTTTTTGAGGTAATAACTATCTTTCTCATTCTTTTTATTACATTTTTCATTTTCATGAAGCACACGTTTTTAAGAACTATAAAAATTATTACTTTTACTTTATACAAAAGCAGGATAGATCAGAAAGCAGGTAATAAACTTACATAATTTATTTCCTCTGCTTTTGATGAGAAAAAGAGAAAATTTACAGCCAAAGTAAATGAGTGACCTCCCCTACAGTGGAAATACTGATAAATCCTGACTTCTGAAGGTACTCTATGAGGTATTGGTATTAACCTTTTGGGTAATGTCCTGCATATGTTCATGAGTTGGTTAATACCAAAGGAAGGAAACAGTGCACAGTTGCATACTGAGTAAGAAAATAAAAGGAAAAAAACAAAAAAGTGCAAATTATAAATGTGTGGCCGGTACCAAATTTATGCAAGAGATGAATTTAAATGTATAAATGATTGCTAGCATAGATTTATAATTTAGTTGCCAAACATTGTATTGAATTAGTATGTTAGCAAAAGTGTAGATGATTAAATAATTCTAGCAGTCTGTAGATGTAGGACATAGAAAACTTTATTGGTAATCTCTTTGCCCTCTTTACTAATTCTAAGATGCTTTAAACCTTTAGGCTGAGAGTTGATGCGTTTTTCTTGTGCCTTTGAAAGAAGAGATTAATATACTACTCTGGTGAACTTAATTAGTAACAAACCAGTTTTTGTTATGCTTTATAATATTACATAGCAATCCAACTGAAAGTGGAGGAAAATTGTGGGTAAACATGAATAAATAAGGAAGTGATTAGATTATATGAAAATTGTTTAGATTCTGATGGAAGTTTCTGTAATCTGCTAATGGCAGTAAGTACAGTTTAATTACTAATGCCAGAAAAGGAGGCTGAACATGGAAGGGAGGGAATTTTTCTACTTGTTACCACTTATGATTTTCTGAAAGCTATCCATATGGGTCCACTTGGTCTGGACTTATAGGCAGGTTGGTCTCTAGCCAGATGCTCCATCTCCTTGAGCTCACACCTCTATAGAGCTCTAACGTTCCCCTGAAGAGTACTTTTTTTTTTTTTTTTTTTTTTAAAACTCTAATTTAGATTTGGCAGTTGAAACATGATGGCGATTGAATGTTTTGAGAACGAGCAATAAATAAAGCTTTAAAACTTCCATTGTTTTGTCTCTCAGTTGCTGTGCTATGCAGTTGCATAAGCATCCGTAGACTAATGTAGTGGAAATCAGATTGGATTACATCTGCTAAGGTCACATTTTGGTTAAGATTTCTTTCCTTTTTTTTTTTTTTTCTTTTCTTTTCTTTTTCTTTTTTTTTTTCTTTCCTCCAAAGCTCCAGCTATCCTCATTTGTATCATAAATAGAGAAATATAAAGGACGAGTCCTTTATTTTATGAGACAACGTTCAACAAGGAATTGGTTGAATGAAGAAGGTAAAGTTTGGCTAATCTGAACAACATACTTGTAATGAAACATGATTTCTTTACCACCAGCCCTGCCCCCCCACTCCCGTATGAATACCATGTAATCCTCCTCTCTTCTTCCACCATGGTAACCTGTTGTTGTGCCTCTGCCTGCTCAATGTTTGATCTACGTGTCATATGGCTCTTTCAAACTGTGCAAGCCCCAGTAAGCCACAGAGATTTGTGCCTCTTTGTCGAAGCAATCTAACGAGGTAAAAAACCACTATCTTGTGGAAAACACAGGGTATCTCTAGGGTGGCACTGTGTTCTCCACCCTCCTGCAGAGCTTTGAAGGCAGCAAAGGAGAGTGTGTGGGTTTTTGACTACAGGTAGTGAATATAGTTGGGTCACAGACTCATTTCAAACATCCCGATACTGGGATTGTAACAATCACAGGAGTTGCTTGCGTAATACAGAGCCAGGACTGAGAGAAAGCATGTGCGGATCATTGTATGCGATGTGGACATTAAGTGTGTGCCTGAAAGACTGGAGGTTTCCTGGATGGTTGTTTCTTCCATTCTTGTGTGCGGTGGAGTCTGACTATGTAGATATCCACAAGCTGAAAAATGCTGAGATAAGTCTGCAAAGCAATACATGCAAAACCAGTTCTCAACTAAAATCAGATCACAAAACCTGGGCACATACAAAATAATCCATATGCTGCCAAGTAATCTCTAAACTGTGTCTATCTTCAGATTCACATGAAAAAACCCAGAAATGCACCTTAAAAAATACCTGGTAAAATTTAATTTTATCCGATTCATACATAAGATCCAAACTGGGAATCATCAGGGTCCTTCTTCCTTAATATTCTCTAGAATACTCTAGTGCACTTAGTCAATGCCAAAGGGTAAATGTTAAGCATTATTGCTTTATTATTATTAAAAGTTTGGATCATTTTCCAAAATATTTAGACTCTACAAAGTTTGCAAAAGCATACTGGAAATTTCATAACATACTTTCTTGTAAGGTTTCTGACCTTTTCTTCTTCTGATTGCACTGTAACAACCATTCTTATAGTATTCTGGGAATTCTCTTTCTTGTTTTATTTAGAAGCAGGAAATACACGTTAATTTTGAAAGGGAGGGAGAATGATTACATTTTCTGAAATTCCAGAAACAGTTCAAATTAAGGTTTGACTGAGAATCCTTTTTCTTCCTTTCCTTTCAGGAGTCTAATTCATTTAAAACACATCTTGGAGTTGGAGCAAATTATGGCAGCAGGGGAATGCAAACTGTCCTACAATAGAGGGAGGATAAGTTGAATACATGCTATCGTGTTCTCCTGTGCATTGTGCAGGCAAATAAAGCCTTCACACTTTGAACCCTTTCTACCTCTCAACAGATACTACCTGAGGAATGATCTGGGTGTTCTTGATGCTTTGCTTTGATCCTTGTTCAGCCAGCATCGCCTGTGCCTTCACGGCAGCTTTCTTCCAGAAAATGTTTGTAGTTTGATTGTGCCATCTCTTCTGCTTTTAGCCACAGTGGACCCTGGAGTGTTTTGAGCCTCTTGAGGTTAGTTATATTACACAGCTACAAGTCCTGTTAGAAACTAAAACTGTTTTGAGTGAAAAAAATTGAATCTTTTTTTTTTTTTTTTCCTGACAAGAAAGCTGTTGGCAAAAGAAGTGACAGTAAAACTTCATAAGTGTTTCATTCTAACATGCCATGTGGATGCTTTTATTCTCAAAGGCAGCCATTTTGTGGTTTCCCTTTCAAAGGGACTAAATGAAACAATATAAAGATGCACTGTTTGAAGTAAACATGTCTGCTGAGGGAGGTACTATTCAATAATTGCGCTTTTTTTTTTTTTTTTTTTTTTTTTTGCCAGCTACTGGCCATTTTTCTCAAGCCCTAGATCTTCATTAGCATACTTCGTCTTTTTTCTAGACAGATTTTCATTTCACATTTCTTTGTCATGTTGTAAATCTGACCACAGAAGGTTTTGTCACCTATGGGCTTGACTTCTGTTTCAGTAACACTATCGATTGGTAGTGACCAAGTGAATCAGGTGAAGGCTCCAGCTATGTCAGTGAAGAACGTCTGGACATCTACATGTCACAAGACTGTGTTTACTCTTAGAGGTGAGGTGCAGTGTTAGAAAACAGATAACTGTGAAACATCTGATATGCTGTCAGGTTGAACTGACACTTCCTTTATTTCAGGACCAAAGGCAAGCGAGGGCAGACCAGAGGTATCTCCAGTAGTTTCATTGTTTCATTGTGCTTGATTACTTAAGGAGAGAAAACCTCATTCTTCTAATAATTTCCAATGATTTTATATGCCATAAGATTCTCCTCTGTATATGGAAGGACTCTGCAGCAAAGCAAGAAGGCAATTAATTTTGATTTTGAGGTTTTAAAATTGCCTAAGAAAGATGGATTGGTGGATATAGACTACCACTGTTGAGCAGATGAGAAAAAAAAATTTAAAAACAATCCCAGGCTTCAGAAAAGCTTCAACTTTACTGTCTGAACTCTGTGCACATAAATAATAGGCTTTTGTTAAAGCCCCAAGGCTGCTAGGTAAAAACTGCAAATCTTGATAAATTAGTTATAATATATAGTCCTCAGAATAGATGACTACAGACTTGGAACTGAAACATTCTAGCATTCCATTAGCCATTTTCTTTTTCTTGAATTCAGAGGAAAAGCACATCAGTCACAAAAAAATATACTCTGAATATTTCTTAAAATGTAAGAGAATTTTTTTCCCGCTTCGGAAATGGCTTTGAAGAATGCTGGTAGTAGCCCTTTGTTGGCTGCTGGACCCTATGCTATCCTGGCAGGATTTAAATTTTTTTTCTACTGTATGCAGAATCTTCTACCTTCTTTTTTGCTTAACCAAGAACCTTCCAGTACAACATTAAGCAAAGTGACTAACATCTGCCACGTGTTTTTTGCTCTTTATCTTCTGTTGAGGAAGAGATTGGTACCTTAAGAATAATGTACAATTCCATATTTTTGCTTTTGGCCATGTTTGTCATACTTTTAGGTGTATCTTGGGGAGGTAAGGTCAAAGAAGTTTGTTTTCATATGTAAAGTGGTGAAAAGGACTAGAGTTAGTTCTGCAGAGTGACTGTTTAGCTTCCGCTGACTGACATTCTTGCAAACTTCAGGTTGTAACTAATTCTTTGTGTCTTCTGTACACATTAGTTCCGGCCCAAATAGTGCTGAATGCTGCTGCTAAACTATGGCAGAAGTAGAAAAGGGATTGTCAAATCACCCTTCTGTCCTCACCCTTCTATCTGCAAGTTTACATGGCTGGGCACTGCACAGCATCTGTCAGAGTTTGGCTTCATATTTTAACAAGAATATTTTTGATTTATCTGAAAAGATAGGAAAGGCATTCCTTGGATGGATTTCGAATTTTTGATTTTTCTTTTCAATGCCTTTGAAGCTGCTGCTTTCCATGCCAGAAGTTTTTTCTGGGTAATGCAATAGTTCTGGTTTTGAAATTCAGAATCAATAAAACACAATCTGAGAAAAATAACCAAAGAGGATTAAACATTGTGTTGTTAAATCCACTTAGAAAGTGTATTTTGGTAAAATTGGTGTATAGGGAGTGATTAGTGAAAATGTTAAAATTCATTTTTAGTAGATGTAAGACAGTTTCAAATAGGGTGTTACCGTGATACCCCTGTGAAGCTGTGATACCCCACTGAACACTGTTGTTCAGTGTTGATGTCGATGGATCTCCTTCTGTAAAAGCATCTGCCTTTGCAGTTCTCACTTCAGGGTGGGAGACTTTCTGTCAAAAACATTTAATCTAACAGATTATTAGAGATGAACTTTGTTATTCATATGTCTTTCTCTGTTCAAATCCAGTTCATACTACATTCATATTTAGGGGAGATATGTTAGACTGCACGATAGTAACTACCATGTGAGAGGTTTCTTTGCAAATACGGAGTGGATCACGGAGCTATTTGTTTCCCCTGAATGTTCATTGCCTTGCTGGTCTTTCAGCTATTGCCAGAATCTTTTCTGTTCAGTGCTAGTATAGAATGCTGAACATGTTGTTTTCAGTGGCGGATTTGTACAGCAAATTTGGGTGATCACACTTTCCCTGCGCCGCCCCCCCCCCCCCCCCCAATGTTCCTGTGATATTTTCTTCAACACAAAATGGAAGGGTAAAGCTAAGTATTAGTACAACTTTTCCTGAAAAATGGAAGATTTCCCAAATATTTATGGTTATGGAGCTTCATTTGACAGAACTCATGCCAAGGCACTCATTGACTTTTACTGGCTATGAGGTAGAGGAATGGAGACCAATAGATTTCAGGCTGTCATTTGAAAGGGTAGAATTGGATCTAATTCAGATAGAGAGTCTGCTTTTAAGTTTTGACTGTAACCGGTTTTGTCAGTGAAAACTGTATGGTTTTGATCAATTTTTAATTTTTCTAATGAAAAACATCATCAATATGAGAAACTTCAGCCAGAAGTTTGTAAACTCCCCAACCACTCTTGCCAAGTAAATTTTCCAGGCATTTAAAAATTTAAAAATTCCCCCCCCCAAAATCTGAGAATCTAAAAAGTCATCTGTCAGAGAATATAGCTCCATTCCCTCAGGTGTGAGAAGCAAAGCATCCCTTCAAATAGCCTGATAGTCTGTATATCACCCCTCCTACACACGTCAACAGCAGATCAGTGAAAGGAGACTTTGTTCAAGTCACCATTAAAGTTCCAGTTGATCTGTTTATGCTTTTTTTTGCCTTAAACCATGTTTCTATATCTGTTGCTTTCTGAATGGTAAGGAATTTATAAAGTAAAGTTGGGAATTAAATAAAATCTAGTTACCATTTTATTCAATGTTTTAATATATTCAGTGCAGAGAGTGCCCCCAATTAGCTGTATTTAATGGAGCAGTAATACAAAAGTAGCTTTGCTGGCAAGTGTGACGCCACAGTTTGTGCAGTGTACAATGTGAAAAACTAGAAAATGCCTTTTAACAGGTGAGGAGATGGCCCTTCATGGTCTTAAGCAGCTGAATTTCAGAGGACTTCTGTTTTGTATTCTATACTGTATATATATTGTATATATTGTAAAATATTATTATATTGTGGTCCAGAAAAGTACTTGTCTGAAATATCAAACATCACCCCTTTCAGTCCGTCTCATAAAGTATTGATCTTCTGCATTATTTTACATGAACCCTTCTCAGCCTTGACTTCGTTTTATTTCTGATGAATTACAGTAGGTGATCTGAGAGTCTGCATGATAGGCAGTGGGTTAGGAGCTGAGAAAGAAGTAGTGTTCAAAAGAAAGAAACTAAAGAGATTAAAGGGGAGAGTCAAGAGAGTGGTGGAAGTATTCCCTGCAAACTTTGGCCATTTCGTAAATATTGTCACTGCAATAAAAGTGGTTTCTAGGGGTTTAAGAATGGGTCTTAAATTAATAAATGCTTCTAAAGGAGAGGTGGCTACTGCAAAATTTTATCATAAGCCACTTGCAGCTTGAGTAAATGTGGAGTGGCCTATAAAACTAAGTTGCTGTCTTACTTCTCTAAAGTGCTATACTGTTGCCAGTTAGCCTGATTTATATTATTGGAAACTACAGCTGTTCTGTTCTATTACTTTCTTAACTGAAATTTTTATATTGAAATCATTGTTTCAGTTAAACTAAGGTTGGTTTATTATAATGTGACTGCATAAAGGAAAAGAATTACCATATTTTTAAAATAATAAAAAAAAAAATAATCCTTCCTGTCCCTTGTGTCCTGAAGGCAGGAACAAAATACTTTTAAAATCTTTTATTTAAGTAGCATAGAGACTGAACTATGTTTACCTGTTTTTCTAAAGTTAATTTTGCAGGCATTATGGCTATATCCGCAAACTGTCCATGTTTGCCTTTTCAGAATGTGATTATTGCTCATAAAAGCAGTTTTAATTGAATGCTTATGTCATGAATGGTTTGTAGCATGCTTAAAACTACATGCCTCTATTTATATGACTAGAGTTTATTTTTTAGAGCTCCCTGTATAACAATACTGGGAAATTACTAAAGGATTTTTGCTATTCAGCTGGGTGATTTTAAAAGATACTGTTGTTATATTGGACTATTGGCATTGTTGCTTAAGAATAAAAACTTAAGAAAATTATCCCTTCCCCCTTTCAAACAAAGCCACATCTAAAAAGGTCACAAAAGGAAACACACAATTCATATAATCTCCTTGCTGTATCTGAGATTAACTTGGACACAGATGTTTCAATTTATAGTTTGATCTGGCATAATATATACATTTAACAAAATCCTGTTTTGTATTGCTTCTATAAACACTAACGTCTGATAAAAGCATGTTGGCTTTTCTGCCATCTACTTGAATCAGAAACCTCTTAGCCCAGTGCTTAGAAAGCAGGAGTCTGACATTCAGAGACCTAAATTAACTCTTTCAGCATTTGGCTGCAACTTTTCTTAGCCTTTTCCCGGCTTTTTAAATGGCAAATATGTTTGTGGTTTTCTCAATTTAAGCTGCTGTGGATAATTATTAGACTTTGTTCTTGCTGTATTTAAAGATGAAATGATTCAACGCTGTTCATTACAGCTCATTTCCTGGCCACACTGTAGCCATTAAATTTCTGAGATACTATCTGAGAATTCACTGACATTATTCATACACCATGACTGCAGTGTTTTCCCCCCCTGCTGTTTGCCAGGCATTAGCCCACCTGTCTGTAAAGGGAAATGGCTTTGGCATGATCAGAATCTTTATGGAAGGTCATGAACAAGCAGTCTTTGTCCATTTTTGCCAAAAGCGGTTTTCCCTTTATCCATAAATAGCATTATCTACAAATGAATTGCTTCCTCAGAATCGCAGATATCCCTCAGAGATCAGCTGATTTCTTTTTATATCTCAAAGGTGAAGTTATCTTGCTTCTGATGGTGTGTGTCCCAACAAATTTTGATTGCCAGAAGTGATATTAGGTTTACTTTAGAAAAGAATTAGTGGCTACTTTACTATTTCCTGCTAATTGTCCTAATGAAGCAGGGCACAATAACCAGAAAGATCCCTGACAGCCAGGCAGCGAATTCTGAGAATGTGGAGGATCATATCCAACCTCTTGAGTTTATCCTCACAGTTTAATTAGCACCTGCAATAAGGAGGTAAATATTGCTGTATAAGGATATTTTTATATGTTTTGGTAAACACATGCATGCCCACATCCTGTGTTTTTGTTATTTCTAAAGTTGGAAGATTTAACCTTGCGAGTTTCTTGCTCTGGCGCAGGTCTGTTGATCTTGGTAGCTATTACATTTGGTAGTAAGTGCAGAATTGTTCTCGTATTCCCTCAGCTAGGATACGATCATGGCCTTTATGAAAGTTTAAGCAACAGTTGTTCTTCTGAAAGGAAATGAGGGAAATCCCACATCAGTAACCAGTGAAAGAATTATAGACTTAATGCAAAGATTAAAAATTTGAATCTGTAAGGTACAGGTTCATGGAGCGGTATAAAACGATACTTGCTTAGATATGTTGTTGGGCCAGGGTGGGGAGTAAAAGAAGGAAAAGTGTTTCCCAGGTTGCTTTGCAAAATATAGAAGTACTCTGGTAGTACATTTCTATGGAGCTTGGTTGAAATGCAAAACCTAAGGTAAAAAGTCTGACAACAACTTACTCCTGTATTTGTAAAGCATGGGTTTACTGTGCGGCCTCCTTTAAAACCCCGAGTAAGTGATGAGCCTTCTGAACCTGCCAGCCTGACACAGGCAGCAGGTGCAGGGGTGAGGCAGGCGGCAGCCAGACCCATCCGGTTCAGGCTTTTGAAGAAGGGTAGATGTTGGTACTCTACCATGTTGCTTGGAGAGCTTGCAGGAAAGCAGTCCATCTGTCCTCCTTCCCCGCCCGTTCGCTCTGCTTGCTCTGCCAAAGTCCAGATCCAGATGTGGACATGTGCAACTGGTGTGGTCGGTCCAGGCCCTGTAATTAAAGAGCCATTGAATTAACAGCTGTGCTGACAGCCAGCAGCCTGCCTGGCAAGCTGACCATGAGGAGGAAGGGCTTTGGAGGCTGGGGCTGGAGGACGTGGTCTAAGAAGTGCCAGGAGGGATTATTTTTTTAAATAGATTTTGCTGATTTTTCTACGTATCCTTTGGAAAATGAGGGTGGCCTTATATGTGAAGTCACCTTATATTTGGGCCAGTATGGTAGTTCTGGCTAAGTCCACGGGCATGGCCAGAGTCTACAAGGATAAACCACAATGAGGTGGAAAAGTTAATTAAGTCTGTTTAGCATTACACAAGACCTTAGCTTGGCCAGCTTAGTATCTTTGTTAAATATGTGGCTTCCCAGGAGTAAATCTGGATGAAATGTCTTAGTATTGTTTAACTCACTTTCATAGGGAAAACACAAAAGTTGTGCAATTGCATATATTAGACTAAAGAGATATATATGTTTGCATTTTCCCATGAAACTTTATTTTCCAGAAAGAAGAAAATCTATGCATAGAGTTATTAGTTTTAAGCCCTATATTGAGGGAAATGACAGTGTTTTGTTATGCCCCATCACCCCCAAAACTGGAACACAGATTCAAACAGCAAAAACTGAGAGTGATATATTAATGATAATGTTCTAAGAACATTGATATATCAAGAACAGTAAGTCAAGACCCTCTTCAGTGTCTCAAACAGATGACTTGGGACAAATGCCCCACATATTCTTCCTAGTTCTAGAACCAGCTGTTGCTAGACCTAGGTTAGCTCATATCTCTTCAGGTATTAGTCAGGTGATTTAAATACATTTACTGAGGTTCAGAGCAGTATTCTATGACTGTGGAAAAATCTTTCCTAGAGGAAGAGTGTGATTCTGGGAAGCCAAATGGACTAAAAGTGTATATGGAAGACCTCAGAGATACTGGTGAATGGACAAAGGCATACTAAGTTTCTTCTCACCACTATATTGCATAGCTTCCCTTTAGCACACAGTAGATTTAAGTAGGTTTAAGGTCTATTCTTCTTCCCAGATATAGGAATAAATTAATAAAAATACAGAAATAATTTACATTTAAAGGAAATTATTGGTACAGGGGGAATTTAGCACCAATTTTCTGTCTCAAAATACAATTATAGAGGTAATTTACAAAAATCATTTAGTCAATGGGGGAAAAAACTCAACTCTGAGTTCATTTTTTGTTTTTAAATTCTGTCGGTTAAAAATGGAGGCACACTCAGTGTGAATAAACAAACTAGGAACAGTGGTTTTAAAGTAGTCTGTGGGCTTTTCAAGGTAGAGAATGTAATGAAGAGGTTATCAGCAAGTCAGTCAGTTTAAAAGACTTAGGGCATAATTCCTCTGGCCTGTCTTGTTCCTATAGCTGTGCTAAGAGGCCAAAGAGCTGGCCTTTATATCAGCCATGGATTTTTGTGGTATAAGGGAAAGCCTTATTGTAAAATTTTCAGTTTCCAGGTCTGCGCAGTCACGTGTTTTCTGCCACTGCACTCTAATCAACTGTTAGGCAGAGCACAGCATGTGAACGCACACATTGTGTTACTCCAGGTTGCACTATGGGCCAAAAACCCCTCAAACTTGGAATATGATTCTTACAAGCAGAAGATGAGGGAGGAAGAAAGCAGTGCTATTGATTGGTACTTTAAATCTTTTATCATTACCTTGTGAGAAGTCCAAGTTTCTATAAAGTTGACCAAAGTCTTGGCCTAGGTTGTGCTTGGTTTGACTCAGCTTGGGAGACTTTACCTATCTAAGCTTATTGCTGCTTTTTTTTTTTTTTTTTAAATCAGCTTAATGCTCAAGGTATTACAAAGAACTTCAAGTAAAACTGAATGCAGTGATGTAATGATATAACCATAGACTTCTATATACAAATGAACAAATTGCTTTGGTAATACTCTTGGTTGCAAATGTAAACGTAATGAATGGCCACTGTAGTCTATTTCCCATCTGGTTTTAACAGTTGGTGTCTTATTTTCCAGAATACGCTGGTTTCTAAGAGCTTAGCTTATTTAGCAAGCTTTTACTTTGGTAATTAGTGAAACACTATTATTTTCTAGTATATATCTGTAAAGCTTTTTGAACCGTTATTGTGTTGCCATGCTTAGGACAACAGCTTGAGTTAAAGCCAAAGATAGTTTTGAATCATTTGGTATCAAGGTACTAATGAGCTCTGCAGACATTTCAAATACAATTTTTCCCTCTTCAGCCAGGTGTGGCTTAATCCACTCTATTTTTCCCATAAGCAATATGATGTCCAATATATAACTTTCTCCTTATACTGCAAAGAATGTTTCCAAAAGGTTAAAGTCATGCTTTTTGCAATACAGAAGAGACTTTGCTGATTTCTTTTTTCCTGATGTTAGATTACTATCCATTTCCACTCTGAAATTTGATGGCCTGACAATTAATATTTTTTTCTTCAAAATCTCAGATTGTGAACTACACTAGTTTCTGTGTTTTGATTTATATGTGTGTTTCCTACCCTTAAAAACTGTTTATGAATCAAAGTAAAAAAGCTATTTCTACAGGGTTTATGCTCAAGGATCATTTTTCTAAATTCTAGCTGTGACAATGCTAAGAAATCACATTCAGTTTCTAAGGAAAGAAATTAAGGATTTAATACTCTAGTAAAAGCATTGGAGTAATTACAAATTACTTTATCAGGAATTCATTCCTCTTGATAGATGTGCTAAGTGGAAGCACGTAGAACATTAAAAGGATCTTGTATAAATCTTGATAGTGTTTGCTGCTGCTTCTTAGATAATGTGTACATGTCCTGCTATTGATTTGTTTGCAGTTACATAGTTAAACAGTAAGATTTCTGGCTAGTAAAATCCTTGTGCACATATCACAGGATTTCTGTGCTTTGCTCCACTCCAGGAGAAGAGTGCCAGCTTTTGACTCAGTATTTCTGACTCATTCGGCAAAACATAATTTTGTCAGCACCCAATTACCAAAAAGTGTCAGCTCTGCTATTTAAAGGAGTTAGTGAAGTTTTTTCAATACAACTTGCATACATTCAGTATTTTCAGTATGCCCTTTGTAGCCTGTTCATTTTCTTTAGAAAATGTTCTAGTTACAGGCTGGCTTCTCTAAGATGTCACCCAAACTCATGCTATGGCTTTATTTGCCTTAGTGTTGGCAATGCTATGATATTCATCGTGGCAATAACTCCAAGGGTGATGAAATTTGGGATTCAGCTTCTCTTGTGGAAGTCTACAGGTTTTGCTTCAGGCCAAAGACATGAACCTCCACTTGTCTTGGTGTAAAAACGTAATTCCACAAAGCACCTGCACCTGCTAGAAATACCTAATTGAAGCAAACCAGACAACAAATCCTTTGATATGCAGTCAAGAGGATAGGTGTCCTTTGGATATATTTTCCCAACCACATTTCCTTTAGTATTGTCATTTGAAGGGTTAAATGTAGCAGAGAGGTTTCTTTCATTTCTTCCTTACCAGCCAAGGTGTCCATCCACAATGACAAATGCTTTGTTAAAAGGATTGCATGTACAAGTCACTGTCTTCACAGTACTAAAAAAATCTTCTTAAGTAGCTCCATATATCAAGAAATATTGTTATTTTTTAATCAACTACATGTCTTAAAAGAGGGGTATTCCCACCGAAGGAAAACCAATCTTACATCATGCTTATTTTGTGTTACCATCGTCATGCATACTTTTTTCCATAGATACAAGGTTCATGTCTTGCAATGCAAGGTGAGATGTAGTTCTGGTTTGTATTGTCAGTGATAATTCCACTGATAACAGAATAGCATAGCCTTTCTTTGGGTGGGGAAACATATTTGTGTTTCACTAGAAATGTTTGGTTAACAGAAGCACAAGAAACTAAACCACAAAATCTAAAAAGGGAAGTTTAAATGTATTTTTTATAGGAGCGGATCTGTAATAAAAACAATAAAATCCAGTGTTTAAGCTTTATAGAAATAATTTAATGACCAGCTGCAGCAATAAACACCTTTCCGTTTTGATTGGGTCTTAACTCCTCCATCCAGTGATTAATTGCTCCATGAAAGACAAACACATTACATTATACCTTAAGTATAACATCCTGTTTTAAAGATTCCACTAGTGCAGTTTAAATGTTTTTGATCCTGTTCAGACTTTAAAAGGGTATTTCAAGGATCCTCCATTTGTCATTACTTCTTGCATGTATTCAGGACCAAGGCAGTAACTGGCCAGTATTTCCTTTCTCATATTCAGCTTTGACCTTGCTTGCGTTTGTATGCCACTTAGAGAGTAATGTAATATTGTGGTGTCACAACTTGTTTTCATTGGAAACACCATGGAAAGTACAGGATGAAGATTGTATTTTATTTAAATTGTGGGAAAAATTAGAAATTTATTAAAAAGTTCTGTTAACTAGTTGCTATGCAAGATGGGGCATGCGTTAATGTATTATTATTATTATAGCCATACTCACTGCAGATACCAGAACAGCCACTAAGTGATTTTAAAATATTTTTGATATAAACTGGATTTTATCTGATGAGCTAAGAGGGAAATACTGATGGTAGAAGCGTTTAATTAATCCACTCCTCCTCTTACACAATTAATATTCCTTTCTTGAGGAAACCTGAAAAAGGGACTGTGTGTGACAGTAGCATCAAGGAATCTGTACCACAGCAAAGGTTGTATCTGCATCAGAAGTATGAACTTCATTTATTTTTTGAATTCCATGTTATTTCACTTTGTGTTGTAACCTCCATTTGAGAGTGTTACCTTGAGTTTCATTACAGAATCACAGAAGGGTTGAGGTTGGAAGAGACCTCTTGAAGTCATCTGGTCCAATCCTCATGCTCAAGCAGGGTCACCTAGACCCAGTTTCCTAGGATAACGCCCAGCTGGCTTTTGAATATCTCCATCCAAGGTGGAAGATTCCACAATCTGTTCCAATGCTCAGTCACATCCTCACACTAAAAAAGCATTTCCTGGTGTTCAGATGGCACCTCCTATTTGTGCCTGTTGCCTCTTGTCCTATCACTCAGCACCACTGAAAAGATCCTGATGCTCTCTTCTTTATACTCTCCCTTCAGGTATTTATATACATTGATAAAATTCCCCCTGAGACTTCTTTTCTCCAGGCTAAACAGTTGCAGCACTCTTGGCCTCTTCTCACATGAGAGATAATCCAGTCTCATAATCATTGTAGTGGTCTTTTGCTGGACTGTCTCCAATAGCTCCATATCAAGCTTGTACTGAGGATTTTATTTGATTTTATTTTGGATTAAAACATTTGTTCTGGGATGATGCCTTTTATGAAAAATGAGCACAATCTAGCACTTCTTCCTTTAATGGCTTTCTCTGATGAGTCCATCCAGAGAAACAAGAGATTCTTGAATGGGAACAGGAGCAGAGGCAAGTTCAGGACTGTCTCTTCCTTTTAGTCATCGGTGGTTCTGAATACTATTGACAAGATGTGGTAGTGGTTAAGGCACATTCCTTTCCTAAGCTGGTAGTCTTAGCTCACTTGCTGTGTTTTCCCATGGCCACCCGAGAGCCCAGAGTGAGTGGAACTTGACAAAAATGTTTATGAACTCAGAAAAATGAGGCACTAATGTCAAGATCCAGAGCAGTGAGGTGACAGCATCCTACTGGAAGGGAAAGGTGCCAGCTGTAAGATCTCTCAAAAAATCCAGAGCTTAAGGGTAGGGTTTAGTCACTGTCCAGTCCCAGGAAGCTTGGCCACTGGGAGAAATAGTTCAGGCTGAGGTAAATCTCTCTAGTCATTTAATGATGTGAAAGAAAAGACTTGAACTAATTTAAATTGCAACTAGGTGAAATCAACCATGTTAAGGCTTGCAGAGTGTATAGTAAAGTTAATGTAAAATGAAAATCAGATTCTTTATTCTTTAAGGTACAAGATTTTTAGAGACAAAGATGTAACATTAGGCTGAATAATTTTTATCATTGGACTTCAAAAATTTGTATAAATTTACAGTTGTTAGCACCCACTAACAGGTGGTGTGATTTGTCTGCTTTATCTAGAAGAGCCAATTAGGCAATACAAACATGAATTGAGATATTTAATGAAAGTACTCATTTAGGTGTTCAAATAAGAAAACCTCAGCCAAACATTTAAATGATGCTAAAGACAATGGGCCAAACTTTTTCTTGTGATTCTCTTGTACTTGGTGACAAATTTGACCCCGTTTGAGTCAAGCAGTACAATAGCGAACTACTCAGTATTTCTCAAGGGAATAGCTGTCAGATATTTAGCTACTTCTTAAAAGTACAAACTTCTTGTTGTTAACAGCTGTTTATTGGCTCCCATCACAAGTGCAACTTTATTTGGGATTTCTGAAATAGGGGGAGCAATGTGAAACATTCAGATAAAGCATTGGAAAAATATAGTTTAAATAGGCGTACAAGAATTTAGGGAGACAATGAGAAATACAATATGGCTCATGAAAATTCAGGAGAGAAAATGATTTGAAGTCATAAACAAAAATAATCTGAAGTCAGATTACCAGGTAAAAAAAGTTCTATTTTTTCCAAGTTTCATTTTTTTGGTAGAAGCTTGTTTAGATAGTCTTTAGATATTATTTTTGCACTTGATTTGGGAGATGGAATAGAAAAATTGGTTACTTTTTATGGTAATAAGGACAGATTTTATTTCAATTTTTTGCTTTATTTACTATATTTCTATATGGGAGTCTGTAGGTTACTTTATTTATGCTTCTCAATTTTCCATCGTGATCAAAGTAATAAAGACAATCTAAAACTGTGCATGTGCAAGCTCAAGATATTATAAATGAGCTTTATCATCTCAATCCATGTAGTTAGAGATCAGTAAGACACGCATGGGACAGCATGTATAGCAAGTGGCACTCCACGTTTTGCTTTGTTATTGCCTTATTTGGCATCTGGTGTTCTACATATGAAATAGTGTGTCTGTGCAGATAGCGTACCATTCAGAAAAAAATTCACTGAATTTTGATACACATTTTATTACTACTTGCACAAGCAATCCTGCAGGGTACATTATCCTCTGTCAAAGAAGGGGTTAAATAGGTTTTACATGCTCTGATTTCATCAGTATTAAGGTTTATATGTTAGACCCTAGACCTTTAGAAACATCATTTCTTTTGCAAATTCTTCCTTGAAAACGTTCTCTGTTTCAGTTTGATTTTTATATCTTTTCCTTAATGTAAAATAGTCATAATGTTAAAAACCAGCTGGTTTCAAATGTAATAAATAAATATTTAATAAAAATTAAATAAATAAATAAATGGAGGCCTGTTTTAGAATTTCAATCATTATAGAGAAGTTAAGACATGTACATGTTTACATACACCATTAGTATCTTGATCCTTGTTATTCTTTTCTTGGGTGCTTGTCATGTTTTTGCCTGATAATTTTTGGACAGGATATCAAGAGCGATAGACTGTTGATAAAATGATTTTTAGGTTAAAGAATTTCAGTAGTTCTAATTACTATAGATACACCTGAACTCACATTCGTTGATTATTTCTGTATGAGGTCATGGTGGAATCATCCACTTAATAGTATGCAACAATAGCAGTGCAAAAATAATTATAGCTTTTGAACTGATATGGAAAAACTGCTGAAAATAAATAATCCCGTGAAGAGTTCTTTAAAGTAGTGCATGGAAAAGATGAAAATATAAATTGACGGCAATCAATTCAGAGAGCTTTCAGAAAGACTAACTTCTATTTGTCCCTTTTAATATCAGGAGCTACAGTATATAATGTAAACATGACAGGCCTGAATGTGAGCCAGCCTGTTGCCTGCCCCCAAAGCAGATGTGAAGGACTGGTCCAGTCCCTGAGACTTCCATGGGAATCCTCAAGAGGCTAGGAGAAAAAAAAAAAAAATCAATCATCATCTTGCAGTCCCCAGCTTCTGGGGAAGTGGGGGCCGGAAAGAACCTGCATACCTGGAGATGATTTCTGACTTTGTCCAGGACTGTGGGTGTCCTTTTCCTTCCACTATTTATTTACATTCAGTAAGACTCAGATGCAGCCTAGGATGTGGGCCAGTTACTGCTGTACTGGAGAATACTATTAGTCCATCTGATGGTTTGGAGGAAGACAAACCCCCTCTCCTCTTTCAATCCCTTCACAATGCACCTGGCCAGTTGTGCAATGCTAACCAATGAACAGCTGCTAACAATGAGGAAATTGTGCTCATAAGAAGTAGCTCAGGATCTGATGGTTATTCTCTGGGGAGAAATTGAAGCACTAGGGACTTATTTCTTGCCAGGATACTCCCCCTCCCCCCCCTTGAAAAAAGTTGTCTCTGTGTTGAATTAAACACTTCTGTCTTCTCTTTATGACTTTGTGGAGCTGGTTTCTTTAGAGGGACTCCATTTCCCCATCATTTCCTCTTCCCCTCCCCCTTTTCCCTCTCCTGCTCTTGCTTCCCCCTCTCAGTCCATCTGGGAGGATTAAGGATTTTACAGCTGAGAAATAGCTAGGCATTGGAATAGCTATTTATAGTATGATAGATAACTTTTCCTAGCAGTAGCGTTTGTCTGCATTAACGTTATCAATATATCTGTAACTGGGTATGTGGATGTGAATTAGCATACGGGGTACATTTTACAGAGAGTGTGTGCATGTAGCAAGTATCTAGTATATCCTCTCAAGACATTCCCATTTACTGAGGGTCCTTCCTACAAACATCTTGTAGTACTTTAAAAACAAAAAACAAACAAAAAACCCAAACCACCAAAAAACCCAACACAAAACTAAACAGGATATGAAAATTCAGTGCCAGAGAGGCAAGTCTTTAGGCGTGATTGAAACTTAGCTAATAACATAAAGAACTCCATCTATGAAGGGAAGTCACTTCTTTGGGCTTGATAAAATCAGCAGAAACATCTAAACTCTGATTTTGTTCTAATTTGAAAAAGTCTGCCATCCTTTACAGACAGAGTTAGGCATATGCCTCTGGGAGTGCAGTAAAAGAAATCTATAAAAGTAGTGAATGCAATGAATCTTTTTCTATTGTAACTATGAAATTCTTGCATTGATTCATGTCTTCAGTCTGGTAAAATCCTTTAAGAATAAACAAATTCAATTCAGAGTGGCTAGACAGAAATTTCAGAAGGAGCTAGCAATACTTACACTGCTCTATGTTAAAATTGCTTGTCTTTTTTTAAACAACTTCAGTTGATTCAGATGCTATCAAGGGACATATAGCAATCACTATTAATTTATAAACATAATTTTGATACATATTTCTCTATAGGCCTTCCTGTTTCATCATGAGAATGATCGAACTAGAATGCTCTGTCACAGTTTTTACTCATGTTAAAATAATTCTTACCGACTCACTATACTTCTGTATTGGCATAAGAAAGCTAAAACTGTTTCTGGCTTGAAACTATGTCTGTTATAATACAAACAAATGTGTATGCTCTTCTGTATGAAAATATACAAAAAAAGATCATCTTCACAAATCTGCTATAGTCGAAAGAGTTTTCATGAGTGGATAGAAAACAACTGATCAGTAGCAGGCATGATTCATCGATCTATTTAGCAATGGTCATGATATTTAGCAGAAAATCTGCTAGGATCACTTTAAATGAAACTAATTTCCTCTGTTCTTCATCTTGAAATAGCCTACAGACCTCACCCAACAGAACGTTGAAAAACAATTAAAGTAAAATTTTCTCTCCTCTTACCTCATTCTGCAATGAGGAAGCAAGGAGAACACTTGGGCTGATGCTCTGAAGCTCGTCACTGGGGTACCATTAAATGGAAGTCAACCCAGAGGGTAGTGTTTGCCTGAGGGCCTTGGTATTGTGCTTACAGGCTGGATTTCAGCGAATTTGTGACCCTGCATATAGACAGTCCTGAAATAGCCAGGAACACTTTACTCACAAACTGACACTGAATCTGATGGTTTTAGTCATAATTATGGCCACCAGATCACAATATCTGAAAGTGTTCCATACAAAAAGCAGACATTCTTGGAACACTTCCAGCTGCCTTCAAAATTGGAATTTCTGATCAGATCAGCAGAATCCATGAGTTATCTTGCTGTGACCAGGGAAGCAAGAACTAAAACCTTAAAAACAAGCATCTCAAGCCTATCTCTGTTGACGTGGTTTGGGCCAGTCAGAGAGCAAGCATTTGAAGCCTTGAGGAAGTTCTGGCCTACCACATAGCTGATGAAAAGTAATGAAGACCATCTGGCCTTCATAATAACTGAAATCATCTATGCCAGCTTCAGAGAAGGCAGCATTCCATCATTCCTAAGCATCCAACAGTCTAGCCAGTTTTGGGGAAATGCACATTTCATGCTAATGCCCTCATCAACTATGCTCATGCTTCTTTCTGTCTCATCTTATCTCACGTTGTGTCTCTTTGTTTTAGCAAGCTTACAGAGTAGTTGATGACAACTCATCCTCTGTAGTACCTTGATTCTCTTAGAACATGTATACCACAAGGTGACAGAAAAGATGTAAGCTCCAGATGAAATACAAATGTTCTTGTTGCTAGATTTCACTTCAGGCTGTGACAGATTTAAATACACAGTGCATGTACAGCCTATGCAAGGTAGAAGTACAACATAAAGTCATTCCTTTGGGAGGTATAACATAGCATTTCAAAGGCTGTGCTCTTTACCTCACCTGGATATCTTTTTTCTTCTTTGTTTATCCAGCACTTGCCATACAGCTGAACTTCACAGAAGTGATGTTGTAGAATTTAAGCTTGCACTGGGAGTTAGATACAATGTATTTTCATTAAAATATGATTTATTAATGATAATTTGTATGAAATTTAGCGATTTGAAGATATTTTAGTAATTCCGGGCTAGATTATTCCATTGGTTGTAAAGGTGCACATCTAGTCTAACTTTACTGAGATTGATAGAAGTGCTTTGGAATTCTTTAGTCAGAATCCAGTCTGCAAATACCACCAGCTACTGAAGCAAAGGCAGCTGTTACTTTTATACTGATCATGCTAGCACATTAGATGACTGTACCTGCTTCCTGATGTATATACACATATATTTTTTTAGAGTAATTTTATTTTGCTTACCAAAAACCGGGAGCTGCTTTTTTTCTGTTACAGCAGAGCAAAAAACATTTTAATGAGGAAGGGAGAAAGTTGCTGTGAAAGGCTTGAGTGAGAGAGATGTCTTTTGCAAAACAAACCACTGTTTAAACAGTTTTCAGGCACTTCTGGAGTCATGACATGGTGAGTATTCATGCTGAAGGATTAATCTCAGGATTGGATTATTTGATAAACATATGTTAATTTCCAAAGTCTCCTGCATGGAGAACGGAAATAATTTAGTCATCAAACAGCAGCCAGCCCTCCCTTTGCCTAAGTCATGATTTCATGTTGGTATGGTGTTTTTCAACCATATGAGCCATCTTTTTGTCTTCAACATTCCAACTTGCAAATTTTTCTACTTCATGGTTCATTCCTATTGCTGTTCAGTTGCTGTACTAGTCTTTCTGATCTTAATTTCCTCAAGGGCTCTTGTTAAACATATATTAGGGTTGGGTATATTTTATTATGCCCTATAAAGGCACCTTTACATATGCAAGCTCACGAGTCATCGTTATTCATGCAGTTAGACCCACTGAAGTCAAGGAGACCACTTATATCAATAGAGGCATGCAAAATCGACTCTAAAACATCCCAAGGTATGAAATTTAATCTTGTTAGCACAAATCTGTTATGGGACTTTATGAGAGAACCTCCATGCATCTGTTTAATCCCTGGAGCTTTTACATCATTTCTCTGAATTAAGTTAATATGATCCACACTTCCCCCCCCCCCCCCCCTTTGAATCATGGGAGATTTTAGGATTTGACTTACAATACATTTAAAAGAGCAATCCTTAGTAAGTCTCCTGAAAGAAGTACATTGTACAGTATATTTCACAACATTTGGGAAAATAAACAAATCTATTTGGGTATCCTTATTAGAAAAACCTGGTGACAAAAACATAGCATCTCCTTTGAAAGAGCTCTAGTCTTGCAAGTCAAAATGTTGGTTCTTCCAGTTGAGGCCTTGGATTCATCAGTCTCTGGTTATAGTACAGTATTGAAGTAGACTTTTTAATATTACCATTGTTTTGAGAGGTTTTGACCTTTGTGAAAGATGGCAGACCTTAAAGTAGGCTGTGTATTTCGGCAAAGATTTTGAAAACTGAAATTGTACAGATTATCTCCTCAGTATGAGTGTAGGCACTAAAGTAATTGCTGAGTTTGTTAGACAACTGAACACTAGGAGATCCATCAGCATCCCTGAAAAATTCAGATAATGATGAAATTAGGGTAAAAGTCTTTGTCTATGTCTACATTTAAGACAATTTGAAATAACTGTAATTCAAGATATAATCTTCAGTTTGCTTGAAGCAATGCAACTTCAGGGATCGATGTCAGGGGTTAACTTCCAGCCCTGTTGATATTAGAGGTAAAATTTCTATTGATGTTTTACTCAATGGGCTTTACTTTTAGTCACTTGAAGTTTGCATTATTTTAAAATACAGTTAAGTAAAGTACCTACCTAAAATAAATATTACCTTGCAGTGCTGGGAACAAAGTACAACTTTGTTTTGTTACTGAATCAGAACCAAAGGTGGAAAATAACTTGTCTGCCTTGTTCCATAGTCCAACCTATCAACATAAACAGATGTTAAACTGGTGTTTATACATGCATGCTATATTCTTATCAGTGATCTGGTAATACTGTTTTTAAAGTAGAAGATAAGATGTACCCGTTATACAAACCAAACATCCATATGGCTACTCAACTAAGAGCAAGGCAAAACCAATCATCAAAAAATTTCACTACCACCCAAAAGATACCCTTCTGAAATGCTTTCAGTCTGTAGAGCCCTGTTTAAGTCACAATGACTTTTTTTTTTTTTTAAATCAGTTAAAGCAGAAAACCAAAACCAACACACACTGCTAATGAAAGACTTTAAAAACGTCCCTTCATTTGTATTTGTGACAGAAAAAATGCCAGTACTGGTGGAAGGACAGAATACTTGAGGTTTCTACTAAATTTTTATGATCAAGTGATAGATCATACACTCATGATTTTTCTTTTGTTGCTGCAGAGGATCAGGATTCATCTTGTTACAATTTTCTCTTGAGGTCCCTTTCAGCCCAGCATTTGCTCTCTGTTTTAATTCAGGTGCAGGTTAGGGAACGAGCCATCACTGAGCAGGTTTGAGATACCAATCTGGCAACAGTTTACCTCATTCTCCTGTCATTTTGTTATGATGTGTTTTTAAGAACATCCAGCTTTTATTTGTGGGAAAACCATTTCCACATACAAAGTAGAACATGCAGATCTGATTTGTTTCTCATTTCAGCTGTAAATCTGTTGATTTTTTACTTAGAAGAGTTAATGTCTTTTTTTTTTTTTTTTTTTTTTGGCTTTTTTTCCCCCCCCTATCTTTATTACAGACCAGACTGTGACCGCCCTTCACAGAAGTACACAAGACATGAAGGGAGGGCTGGGAGACAGAATTTTGTTTGGTTTTAACACCATGTATGGGATCCAGCTGTAAGTTTACCCTTGCAGCTCATACATACTCCTTCAGAGGGAAGTGTTCACCATACTCCCATATTTCTTTTTATGCAAGTCACTTCGTTTACAGTCTCCATTTAACCCAATACGAAAGAGATTGCATAATGTGGTTGGTTACTGTAGCAGAGGATTGAATGTAATGGTGTAGAAGTCCCTTCCCTCTGTTCTGTTTAACAGACTTTTTTTTTTTTTCCTAAGATAGTGGCATATGTGGTGAGAAAACTCCTCTGCTTTATATAACCAACATGCTCACCTATTGCAATATTCACTTCTTCTACATGATGTAGCGAGCACTCTGCTTGTTTTTTCTTCTTCCAGCCTCCATCGGATGTGCTGTTTTTAGGATTCTTATGTTTCACAGTGGGAGAGAGATTTCTTGAGGGCCCATTCCCAGATGCAGATTTTTTGACCATAAAATTCTTATGCTCACTGGTGGCTGTTGGTATTTTTCAGGGAAATGAAAAAGTGTTCTCAATTAATTCCTCATCAGCAAAGTCTGTGCAACAGGGGTTACCACCAGCATATGCATCTACTGGACTTTCTAGTAGTAGTAACTCACCTTTAAAAATGGTCTTTGCAGGACAAAATGTCATCACTTGAAAAGGAGATTATGGGGAAGTTTGCGCTGCCTAGCTTTGTTGACAGAGGATTTTTTTTTTATTTATTTTTTTTTTTAACTAGAGAATACTGTCTTTTTTAAAGCCTATAATTGCACAATGTCTGTGTCCATAAATTCTGTGGTTCATTTAATATATGTATACACAGTCATGGTTCCTATTTCATCCTTGGGATTACAAGACTTTCAAGTAATTGAACTGCACAGAAACCTTTACTGGGATATCAATGTTAAATCATTGATATGAAGACCATGTTGTACAGTATGATCGTTTCAGCTGTGTGGGCAGACCAAGCAAGTAGTGTCAAAAAATTCTATTAACCAGTAGAGATGTTAAAGCTCTAACTGTCTGTAGGCATGGGAAGCTTGTATGTGTGTGTAGGCACTGGAATCTTGTATGTGTGGGCTGTTCTGGAAGGGTAAGGCAATGGACCTGGAGTGGATATGAGGGGGGAGTAAATAATTTAGTTATATTTTTTTTTTCCCTGCCCTGTGATCCCCTCTTGTTAACAATGTGATAGGTAGGTTTCAGACAGTACTGCTTTTAAAGATGCTACAAATGGTTGCAGATGGAATCATTAATGCCATGGAGCAGTAACAGGTCAGTCTGTGATACAGCCAGAGCGTGTATTAACACAGCATTTACCCGTTTAAGAATTTACCATGGGAACTTGGAAAAACTAACTGGGTCTTGTCCTCTCAGGGACCAGGATAGATGCCCTCTGCAGCGTCTGGTGTCGGCTACCTCTATACTGTTCACCATATCCAGGCCGGGTTTTTTAATGGGCTCTGGTTTCTCTTTGACTGCAGTATGGATTGGCCCACGGTATGTAGCTTCAGGTAACTGAATAGCCAGTCTTTTCAGTATGCAGAGGTCTACTGCTCAGGTTCTCAGATGGGTGTATCTCCCAGTATTCCCCAAAACCCTTCAGCAGTGGAAGCTTTTCTGGATTATCTGTTTCAAAGAATGGGCTGAATTTCCTCTCCTAGTTATTGCTTACTTCTTGGAAGAATGCTTGTTTTCCAGCTGTCAGGAATTCTATACTTGCCATAAAGATAATCTGAGTGGACAGAATTAGTTTCGACAAGTTTTTTAGAAAATACAGGCATGTGAAAAGGAATGAGGCAAATTTATTTTTGTGGCTAAAGAATTAAGTCAAATTGCTAATATTTTATGGCAACAGGATTTGTTACACCTTAGAGTGTTTATGCTTTCAGCCCTTCTTAGTGTTTGAACCTGACCAGGTTTCTTATGTTTCTACATTGAACAATACTTTATCTTCCTTTATTAACAGAGATAGACCTGAACCAAAGCTGTAGATTCCACCATTTCCTGTGTTTTTTTCAGAAACCAAATTTCAACCTGAATTTTACAAATGTCCTTCTCTCCCAAAGTTGCACTGTTTGTGGAATACATGGATTTTATTAGTTGTCTCCTGTAGTCTGAGTCTAGTAATTGTTTTGCTCTTCTTTCCGTTGTTATACTTCTCATTTCTGTATGTCAAAGACATCGAGGTTTTGTCCTAGTTTCAGTAAACAAAAGAAAATTGCTAAGACTTGAAATGCAGTGGATGACAGAAGTGGATCCAAGTAAGCCATTATTGTACACTTAGAGGTATTTTGTTTACTTCAAGTCCAATGGAGCAGCGTGTTAGCTCTCAAATGTGGATTTTTGGGGAGCTTCCGAAATTGGCACTTGTTTTGGCAAAGCAACACACATGAGATGGGTTTGAAAACAAGCAATAAATAGATCTGGGACATGTTACTAGGTATGAGAAAACTTCAGGGTATTTTTCCAGAATCTGGCAGGAGGCAAGGCAGGCCAGGAGCCTGGTAGGACACACTGTTCTAATTCTTTCTTTGTCTTCCTGATTGTTGCATCGTATTGAGGATTATTTTTACAGTAAGAGGTTTCAGAGCTTTAGCTTCATAGTCAGGTGACTTCAAAACTATTATGCTTAGTTGTTTATGTGTGCATTCAATCCCAGGCTACAGAATTCCTGCTGCAAGGAAGCAGTTGCAGCGCACCTCCACCTTGCACACGCATGGCTACCCATCCCTTTTCCTCCTCCTTCCCATCTTTGACTGGCTGTTTGCCAATTATTAGGCCTAGCATAAAGGACAGAGCCAGCATGAACCAATAACTAAATTGTATTTGATACAAAAGAGTACATGGGTGAGCGCTGGGGGTACAAACAAGTCAGTCAGATTATACATAACCAACATCAATCCCACTGACCCCAACAATGGGTGGAATAAATAGTGACATGCAGTTTCCCATAGAAGGGATGGGAGACAACCGAGTCAACAAGCCAAACACATAAGACCAAGGAAGCCACACACTGAATCTCTACACAGCCCACGTTTACAAAGGCCAGACCTGACTGGAGCCCAGTCCCAGGGAGGCAGGAGGTCCTTCCCCAACAGGGAACTCTGCACAGGGCATCCACCTCACAGACAGACACTGCCCCTCCTGCAGGTGGTCCCAGCTTTTATCCCTCAGTGGGACACCTGACCCTTGGTTACTGAATGCAGACCCCTGGGGCTCATTTACCCAATGGCTCTGTCTGCCAGGCCGGCCCCACCCTGGAGGGAAGCCTAAAGGCAAACTCACCCCCCTTTGGGAAGGGCTGTGGGAATCACCCATATGTCAGCCTTAATTTGGGGCTTGGGGTTGAAACCCCAACATTTCACTGGCCTGGGTGGGACCTGGATGCCAGCTGAATCCTCCCTGCAAGGGAATTCTACCTAATAGGGTAAAGCTAGGTTTTATTTAATTTCTTGCTACTAAGAAGTAAAAGCACAAACAATGATGTTCTGTTCAATAGCTAGGAACGCTTTTGACACCTTTATTTCAAGCAAGACTGCAGAAAAAGTAAAGCATCATGCAAATCATTCCACACTGTGAATTTGTAACAAAATTTGGAATAACATCTTACTCTTTACAGGCTTCCTTTTTATAGCTTTTTGTAGGATTCAATATTGTGATATTTCAAAGACATTTAAATACACAGGCAAGCTTTTGTATTGGCACGAGAGTACAATAAAAATGATCATACATTGGCAAATAGGTGAATATTAGATTACATAGAGGTAAGAATTTGCCATTCAAAGTCATTCAGAATTTTTAATATTAATGTTTACCAGTAGGTGTTCTATTATGGAGGATTCAAATTACATCAGTCTTTCTCTTTACCTTGTAATACAGGTCTGAGCTGAAAATTATGCAGAATTTAAAATAAAATTCGTTTTTTTGCTTCAGCCTCCTAAGTATCAGCTGATTTGTGATCACATACTTTTTTCTGTGTGGTCACCCCAAAGCTGCATACGCAGAATAATTTTAGAACTCCGTGTGCTCATCTTTCCGAGTATGAATGCATTTCATTTATTGAATAATGTACTGTGGTACTGGAAGCATCTGGAATCATAGATCTCTGGCATCTTGAGGCTTTCCCTTTTTATATTGTCTGTAATAGGTCAAACACTGAAACCCACTGTCCTATGAGTATGACAATATAAAAAACATCAAACATTTATTTCCTGCCTGTTTTGGTAAGGGACAAGTATATAAAAAGTAGCTACGGCCCTTTTTCTTCTGGTCAGTTACTGGATAAAGTCTTCAGTGTCTGTAAGAGATGGCTGATGTTTTTTAAGACAAGCTTTAAATATCACTACTTACTGCTGTGAAAGACTTACTAATACACTCATCAGTCTTTGGGGAACTATTCATATGGGGGTTATTTGAGCAGTGTCACATTTTCATGAATAATACATGTATTCATTTTGAATGCAAGGTGCTCTCTGGCACACTCCCAAAGCACGAAACATGTCAAAATTATCTTCATTTATTTGCTGAGTCCCCAGGATCTGTGTTTAGAAGCGTGGCTTTGTTACTTCCTAGTACACTGTATGCTCTTGCAGTCCTTGACTGGGCAAAAATATCAGTTAAGTAAGCAAGTTGTACAAACTTCAGGATATCATCAAAGCATGGGGAGAATCAAATGAGTGTTCAAACAAGAAGAGTTGTACTCTGGGCAAAATTCAAATACTACATCAGCTTTATTCCTCTTGAGGCCAATAAATGTCATTTAAAAATGAATTGGTATTTGACACTTATGGGAGTTGTCCTCTCTCTGAGTATATTCGAGTGCAGTGTGACCATTTAGGGCTGTTCTCATGTATGAATATGTTTGGCATTTGAAAAATAGCTTTCATATTTGTATGGGTATTTATTAGCAGTTCTTTTTCACATTACTTTGAGATTCCTATCTGATATTAAATTGGGAAGCCATCTTAGATGATTTTTTTTTCAAACTGAGTTGCAAAACGGCTTGCAAATGCCACTTTTTCACATTCTTGCCCAGGGCACAGATTATTCCTGTCACCATATCTTTTGACAGAAAAGGAACAGTAAGTCAGCCACTTGCTCACGTTGTGAGAAAAGAACACTTGCAGCATTTCCCTTGTTGCTGGAAGAAATAAATCCTGCCTTGTTTCATGAAATCTGACTGCTTTTGCAACTTTTAAATTTACAAAATAAAATGCCTCTGGAGTTTTTCTGAGCAAAACAGTGATTTTGGTGAGGTTTTGAAAGGATGCAGTAATTTGTTCAACTTTCACAAGAAAAAGTCCATGTGCATTTGACCTGTAAGTCAGAACAACTTTTTCCTAAATACTGTAGTAGCTTTTCCAGATGAAGTCTTCACTGACTAATACTGCTAAAAAGGCAACACCTGGAAATAAGGCTTATCTGCACAGGAAGTCAGAAGCTCTGTTCCATCTATTTATTTCGGAAAGGCCTTTTCTCTTTGACCATCTTTTTTTGGTTCTGTTCTTTTTTTCAGCAGCATTGCTTGTCGTGGTTTCTTTGCTGAGTTTCTTTTCCACTTGATTTCAAGCTCTCAGTCTGCAAATTGGTGATCCATGATGAAATGTCTTCATGGTTGTGAATAATCTAATGCTCTAATTAAAAAAAGAAAAAAAAAAAAGAAAAAGAGAAAGTAACTGGTGTCTGCCATGTTACAAACTGCAACTTCATTTTATACTTTCCAAACCACTTTGATTAGTAAGAATACAGCCAGGCAGTGCAGTAGATGCAAGTTGAAAAGTTTAAGAGTGAATGCGGTTCTGCAAAATGATACACAGGATCAATGCCACATACTGCCTGGTCTTCTGCTCTCTGTGTATTAGCGCACATGCGAGTGTTCTGGCTGATCTTTCTTGGCATTTTCCTGATCACGGTCCCATCTCCCAAGACTGTGGGGTCCTGCTCCTTGCCCTTTTTCTTTTCTCTTTTCTCCATACATTGCTTACACAATAATTGCTATTCTTATAGACAGCACCAGTGTACATGAACTTTTCTTGTTTAAAGCAACGGTGTCCGTTCTTGCTCTGAAATGACAACTCGGCACTCTCAATATCTGCTCTTTTCAGTCTGCTTGAAATGTTTTCTGTGTCTTGCATGAAGTCAGAAACAATTCTTTTGATACTCGACCCCGTAGATTACTGACAGCCCAGTTCTGCTTTACTTTCTGATGTTGCGTAACACTATACTGCTCAAAAATTTCTATTCAAAATAACGTGACTACTTAGCACGGATCCTGCAGCTCACAGCCATGCTAAGTAGTATTCTGTTTCACAAGTGGTCCCTTTGAAGTCGGTAAAGTTACACATGCTTACATCATGTCTGAACTTGGTCCACTGTGTTTACAACATGCATATTTGATATTGCACAGTGGGTGTACATAACTTTGGAAATAATAAAATCTTTATTACTTTGAGGAGTGTGCACATTAAAGAACAGATTTTCATTTATATCAAGGCTCTTTACACTCCTCTAGCTATGCAAAAGGCCTTAAAACTAGCATAAATTCCACTAAAGACCAGCTGAAAATCCCTTTTCACAGCCAATGTTGTGTAAAATGGTGCTGCATGTAAACCGAAATGGAGCCCTTCCCAAAAGGGATTTTTCAATTTCAAGGGAATATTTTAACTTTCTTGTTTTGTTTTCCTGTTGTAAAAATACAATAGAATTGATCACTGTAACTGTCTATTTTTAATGTACAGTATACCATCTTACAATAAATCTTTTATAATGAGCAGTTGACCTTTTTTATCCCTGTGAGTTTTAAATCAAGTGTTAACACTTTTTCTAGTTACCTGTATAGCAGTGATCATATAAACAGCAAAAAGGTTGCTTATTCCCTGAATTGCTCTGATGAACTAAAAAGCAAAAAGGATTAATCCAAATACATTGTCAATTAGAATCTGGTTTGTTTGGGAAAGGAAGGTAATGCATAAAAACATATTTTGACAAATGTAGAGGTGGCTTTCTATGTCTGAACTTTCTCAAATCTATTCCTTCTTTGTTTTTAAGCTCCAGTTCTGCTCCATCTGCATAAAATAGGCACATAAAGGGCCACAAAAATAATCTACTGAAGCTTCAGCTTCTGAGATAGAATAATAAACAGCTAGAAGTAGTATAAATGTATTAGTTGTTACCTGGTAAAGAAGTATTGCTTTTTGAAGATGACCTTTTATTTGAAGCACTGGACAAGAATTTGGAGAATCTGGATCCATTTCTCGACTGCAGCAAATTCCTTGTTTGACTCTTGGTAATTCACTTAGTCTGTGTACACCAATCTATTGGTCTGTCTATCTGTCTGTTTATCCATCTGCCTCAGAGAGGTGCCAAGGAACTGCTAGAGGGGGGACAAATACTTTCTGCTATTGTCAGTACTCTTCCCTGACTTTTCATCTTATTCTTGCCACAAAAGAAAATGGCTGTTGCAAATCTTAGGGGAGAACACATCTATATGAAATCAGTGTATATCTGTACAGTCATGTTTGAAGACATTTTAGTAGGGAGATTTCCTGTCTTGGCATAGAATATTTTGTTTCTTTTGGACAGAAGGGCATAATGTTTGTCCATATACATCTAGTTTACAGCTTTCCTATATGGTTCCTGAATGCATCCTTCTCATCTTCTTCCTTTTTCTTTTTAACTGGGAAAATAAGCAGTGTATTGGAAATTTTTCTTTATGTGCTGTAGGCTACACTTAAACACTGAGGTCTCAGTAATTTGTGTTTTTAATGGATAGGGGTTTTTCCTTTTGGGTCATTTTCACAGAGCAACTTAGGTTGTCCAAACATATTCTGAAATACATTGGGGATTATAGTTTCAACACATGCATGCCTAGGGCCAAAGTATGAGTAACATGAAATTTTGTTCCATTCCATGAACAAACCACTGTTTTGTGGTGTAATACAAAACATATCTAAGCAGTTTAGATCACTATCAGGCATTACAACGTTAGGTTTTCTATTTATGTGACTACCCAAAGCTCATTAGAAGCTCATTTTGTAGCTCTAGGGAAGTAAGAATAAAAACCAGTGAAAAATAGTACATTGTATTCTGTTCTAATTATACTCTATTTACAGTACTTACTAATGTATATCAAGTGTATAATTTTATAGTTGCAGAGCCCAACTTCCAAAACTTGTGAAGTCCAGGATTGTTCATAAAACTGTTGTGCATGCATTTTAACTGTGCAACTTTGATTGCATTGACAAACTAGCTGTTTGTGCGTGCAGGCAGACTGCTTGTCACTGGTCCCTTCATGCCATATGGGTACCCTTGAAGTGTTTTCCAGGTCCTCTTCTCCACCTGCTCTTAGACCTGTAAGAAAGACAGGCCCAGAGGGATAATCAGGAGGGGATGGACAGATCTGAAATATCAGAAATAATTTGCAAATGTAAGAGATCAGATTCTGGATGTGGATTTTGACTGTTCAACACTATACTGACCGGTTGGGTGAGTCTTTTTAGAGACAGCAGTGCTCACCTTGGTTGTGCAGGCAGAGGTTTCATGTCTCCATCAGACTGTTAGTGCATGTGGGAGGAATCCTGATGGGTTGACATAAGGTGCTAATGTATGAGAATGGGATAGATAGTAGAGTAAGGAGTGGAGGCAGGATGTGTCCTTTGTAAGGGACAATAATTTTAATTGATTGCTGCTTCTTGTCAAGTTCTCCTTTTAAGTTACAACTCTGTAGCCCCTTTGGCGTATTGGTCTCAGCTTTTAATGAAAGCATGAATGCAGAACACAGCCATAGACAAGTAATAAATCTTCTGCAGCTAAGGGTAGAGAGGGGGAAAATAACTCCATTAGGTAATAATAAAAACAAGGTTTTGGACAACCTAGATAAAAAACAAGGATAGTCTTCACCTTTCCATGCTCTTACCCCTCACTGGAAATTGCTTTCTGTAATAAAGGATAAGTTGCATAAACCCAACAAGAAATGAGTGTTTACATTTTTTCTGTAATGTAAAATTAATGAGCCATTCCCCCAATAGTAAAAAGCTTATCCCGGGTGTGCATTAGTGGATTATAAGCACACTTCACAGGTGGTTTAATACACAAGGCTGAAATACACCCAAGACATACACTGAATCCTAGTGAGGCACACTCAGTCATGGCTTATACTATAACAGAATATTTAACAGCATTCTGGTTTATATAGCACTTAGTTTGAAGTAAGATGTGTAAGCTTGTTCTAACAGAACATGTGTTTTAAAAGAAAAGCTGAGCATGAAAATATTCCTTAAAATCCAGATAGCAGAGTCCCTTCTTCATGCTCGCAGTGTAGCATATTACAGCAATAAAATGAAAGCACCATGCAGTAGACTGAAAACAATATGCCTGCCCCACAAAATAAATGTCTATTTATTAGTCTGTCTCCTTGCACACTTCAGTGTCCATACACCAACAGATAGCGAGAAGATGTCACTAAATTAAACCACAGACATTTGTCCCCAATTTAAAGTCACTTTCACTTCTATACTCTCTTGTTATTTAATTAATGAGTACAAGCCCTGTTTTTCTTCATCTTTAGCCTTCTTTCAGGTTTGCTTTATGCACCTTGTTATAAATTCCTTGGCTTCCAAGCAGAGTTTTATGAGCATGGAGCATTGTATTTAAAAATAAAGATTCTGAACACCCATATGTTTTGAGGTACAATTCCTTTCCTCAGAGGGTATATAACACATAAAACAAAAAAGCCCATTTTATAATGGAAATCTGAAAACAATCAGTGAGCGTCTTTTTCAAAGTAACACCAGGTTTGCTTTAATTTCCAACAAATTCAATTTTCTTTAAAGTGCCGTTTATATGCCCATGTTGAATTATAATAGTTAGGAGTAATTTATTGGGGATATTATTCCTTGAATTTTTCTATCTTCTACCTTTGCCCCTGGGGATGTGATAGAGGAGGATAAGAAATGTATGCTGCAGCATGACAAAATATGCAGTGCAAGAAAAGGAGGATTACAGCAGAAAGCTTATCTAAGAAAGACACATCGATTGCATTATTTTAACTTAAAAAATCACTTCCATTGTGTTTATGTACTATGAGGTTGCTATCTATCACTGATTTTTTTCCTTTTTTTTTTTTTTTACTATTAAGCTGTCTTCACAGACACTGTATTTTCTTGCATGATTCTAAGAGAGGGTCATTGTAGCACAAAAATTGAGCAATTTTGTCCCAGTTCAAAGCTAGTGGTAACAAATGGAAAGTCTCTGCTGTGGGTTTTGGATGAAGGCAATAATATTGTTTCTCTGCTAGTTCCTCTGTATACGCTAAAGGCTTTGTGACAGGGTTTGGGATTTTCTTAATGCTTTTTAAATCTTGAACTTTTTTGAATCTTTTTGAACCTTTTCAAGCAGAGCCTTGTCGTTATTTTCTTGTAAACTTTTTGTTTAAGTCAAATATTGTGAGACACTGTTCATGTTTTCACAAAAAGAGCATCCACCAATAGTATTTCCAAGACTAATAGTGTGGAAAGGTTGTACTGAGCCATATTTTGTTTGTTTGTTTTTTGGTAATTGCCTCCAGCAGTATGAGATCTGATATAGAAGTGCAAGGAAACTAATAGTTACAAATCTATCTGTAAGCTTTATGTCTGGCATCAAGGACTTTGCCCCATGTCTTTGTAGTAAAGTCTCAAGCAGCACTGATTTAAGTGAAGAAGTAATGCATCTTCCTTCCCCAGCCTTCATCATGTGACTGGGAGTGAGGCTCTTTGATTCAGCAAAGTGGAAATCTCACCCCTGTAGTTAATCTTGGCCCTTGTATAAGTGAGACTGACCAAGTAGAGCTATTTTTTCTCCTGTTTGGGGGATTACTTTGTTCCTGAAGGTAGATCGCGTTGATATTTGATGAACATGTTACCAGGCACAAAGAGGGTGGTTTTGAGATCTGAGAGATATTTTGAAAACACTGAAAATAACAAATCAAAAGATTTATACTAAAATATTACCTCTTAACCTCACACATCGATTCAAGGGAAAAGATATAGTATTGCCGGTTATCAGTCCCCCTTTACAAAGCACTATTGTAGAAAAGGCCACAAGCCCTGGGACATGAGGTCTGTTTTCTGTGGCCTGACAAAAATTTGATAATTCAATTTCTCTTTCGTCTCTCCTCAACTGGGAAACCCTTTGCCTAACCTTTATCTTTGTGCATGTAAGACTTGCCATTTTCAGTTGCCAGAAACGGTAGTGCCAGGGCAGCTGATTTAGCAGTTTCATTCCCACTAGGCCAACCCAAAGAGCAGTTTCCATTATATTGTGCCGTGTGAATTGGCTGTCAGCCTACAGTCAGGTGAACTTTGCTTCTAGATGTGCTCCTCCTATACCGCTGCCACCTTTCCAGTAACACATCATCACTCCTGCACTGTTTTGATGATACAGCATGTTTACAGATTGCTGGAGCAACAGAGCCCTTTGACAATGTGTTATTGCAATACATCATGAGAGACAGCTATTCTGTCTTTTACTCCAAGGGTGCTTTCATCTTAAGCAGTACGGCTGATCTCAGGGCTGCCTTAGAAAAATGTTGAGACAAAATGCTATCTTCAGAATGACCCATAAATGATAGAACTGTGTAGGTACAGTGTCCAAGTCACGGAGAACTGTGAAGCGACTCTGTCTTTAATGGGATCTTTTCATACAGCACTCTCCTATCCTCCAGGATCCCTGAGCAGCAATTATTTGCGTTCTCTCTCATTTTACAGTGCAACTGCAAAATCACTGTTTATTGGGAAGTATTCTTGTTTTGTTTTAATCATTAGGTGGCTTTTAAGATGTGGGCAGAAGCAGGCATGGAAACAAAGGGTGTTTGAGCTCTGAAGACGGGGAGCATGGTAGCAAAGAATAGCACTTTGGCACAGCGCATGATGGTACAGGATAACACTTTATGTAACAGGATACAGACCTCACGGCAGGCAATTGGCACTGCAGGAGAGCACTTTATGTAACACGAGAGATAATCAGCATGTGACTGGCATCACAGCTTAGTAACGCATACAATGGGATGAGGAACAATTGCATTCTCTCTCTCACAGAGGTTATTGAGAGGAAATCCCTTCTTCCCACTCTGAATAGGCATGTGATATTAGATATATTTATTGGGGGAAGACAGGGATCCAATTCCATTGTGCTAAGTTTTTTATTTGTCTTAATTTATTTTTTAAAAACATGCCCTTTGCTCATTTGCTACTGTTGAGGGGTCAGGCTAAACAATTCAAAGCCATCCTAAGAAAGAGAGTAACGTTTTAATCACTGCAGTGAGCAGTACTCTTTGGCAACACTACAATGCTACCAAGAGGCAATTTTAATAAAATAGTCCAGTGCTTCAGAGGCTCCTGAAGTACTAGCAATTTTAAGGAAATAAGAGGATATATTTCTTTCACCGCTTCTCTTTTTTAATCTTTAAAAGAAAACCACATTGCCCCTTTGGTGCCTCTTAAGTGGGCACAACTGTTGATTTAAAAGAAAGACGAGCTGGTCTTTATGGTTAAGCATTTCAGTCCAACACCCTCTTTTAAAAAGCAAAGCACTTTAAGGTTTTGTTTAAGGTTGCTCATTCAGATCCAGAGGGACTGGAAAAGGTTGGCTGTGGAAGGCCAATTTCCCCACACCAAAGTTTCTTTGGTAGGACTCCAGGAAGGCTTTGGGGCATCCTGATTTCTGTCTACTCCTTGGCTTATAGTATTTCCTACTCATCTAGTGAATAGATGAACTATTTTTGCTTGCTTATGAAGAAACGGCCTGACGTATGTTTTGCAATAGTTTTCACGTTGATGTAAATTCACGTATGCCAGAGCCAAGGAAAACAGAGTGAATTACGCTGCAATATCTATAATTTCTTATCACACCAATCATTCGTCTTATTGGGTATCATGTTCTGATGGAGTCCTGCCATTCAGTGTGCCAGAACCTTTCATATTAATTTGTTTTATGTGTAGTACTGTGGATTGCAGGGGTAGGGCAGAAACAGGGAATAGTTTGTAATTGTCTCTGACGGTTTGATGGCTATCATTGAATTAGTTTGAAGCACGTGGTTTATAGGCCTTATTGCCAAAATCTGAAACTTGTGTGTGTTCAGTTTTACATAGGCAGATTATTAAACATGCATTTCCAAATTTACCGACTAACTATAAAGTTGAGAGATTCCTGCAATTACAGCATTAAGAATATTGGTTAAAATACGTAAGTAGGTAGTGCAATGCCCCAGTAGTTGCAAGTACCTAATGCTGAGCCTAGTGAAAGAAATGTATGAATGCCTGCTTGAAGTGCTGTTTGCACTGTTAATTGTAAAAATGCATGTAAAAAACTATGGCAGTTAAAATTTGAATCAATAGAAAATACTAATGTAAATACATATTACATACATGTAATATAATACTAATATATGTATCCAACAGAAACAAATCTTGGAATATAAGATGAACTCAAAAGTGGCCAACTGTAACGTGAACAGTAGACTTTCCTGAGAAGTTTTCCAAATGTGCTTAACAGTTGGGATCTATAGCTCATTTTGGGTAGACTGCAACTTCTCTTCAAATTGAAGATTTCCATTCACTTGAATGAAATGTAGATTGTACTCTAGGACTGAAATAATTTATTTTCCCCCGCCCTTCAATCTTGTTTTGGTTTTTGTACCCCCAAGTATCCTGCAGAGTATGTATACATGCATGTAATTTATTGTACACAATAGACATGTTTATTTCAAAGTTATCCAAAAGTAGCCTCTATATGAGTAGGCTACAGTAGTGAAAAAAGAACTTATTCTCATGGCATGTGTGCAGCTGACACTTTATAAAAAGGTAACACTAAAATTTTTCCCTATTCATAATGAAGTCTGGTTTAGTTCTCCTCAGAAATCGGCCTACAGGTGATTGTCACGGTAGTGACAGTAATTGCCTAGTGGATGAACTATCCTGGTTTTAAATGAAGCTATGGCTCGTTTGTGAGGTATGCACTAGAGACAGAAAGAGCAGGAAAAATAGAGATTATAACTTTATTACAGTTCAGTTACTTACTGCAGTAGCCTGTCTGTCCTGTTACCGAGAAGGGAAATTCCAACTCCTGCATTAGGCTTTTGTCAAAGGGCTGATGACAAAGCCGTCAGATATCCTGGCTTTGCTGGGAGAGTTACAGAGTACAGAACCATCGCAGCAACCTGGTGAAAGTGTTTGGGCTGAGGATTTGTTCTGGATTTTTGCAAGGTGCATAGGATTTGCTCCTCTTTCAGTCCAGAACCTTTTAAATTAATACATATCCAGTATGGAATAGCAGACAAGAATAACCAGTTCATTCTCAGTTTTTGATAATGTAGCTCTGCCATTCCATATACTCCACTTCCATCTTGCTCTTCCTGTCCTTGTTTGTTTTTCCAATTTTTTAAATAGGTATTTAGAACACATTTTCTTGACTGCATTGAGATCTTGGTTGGAGTCAGCAAGTACTGGAAGAGTTACCATATTTCATTTTCAAACTCTGTTCTGGTTTATATTAGTTTTCTTTTTCTAGCTTCAGAAAAATTATTTTCAGTTGAATTTCAAAATTTCTGTCCATTCTAGTCGTGTAATGTCTGTTGATTGAAATCACAATGAAGACAAGCAAAAAGCACCATATATGGAAAGAATTTTCCAGTTTATGAAATAGGTGCATCTGTGCACTTTTGCTTAGACTTAAGTGTGAGATTTGTTTTACTTTCAGTAGTTAAAACAAACTAAGTTGCTTTGCAAATATGGGAAAGATAGCACTCTTCAGGCCTTGGGTTATTCAAGGCAACTATCTAGGGTTATTTCTGAGTAAAATATTATAGTTTTCTACCTAGAGCTAAAATATCAGCTAATCTATGGACTGTTATCACTCTTGAAGTGTGGGGTAAGTGACCCTTTATATCCTTTTTTTTTAAAACAAACGTTGAGTTTTCAGACAAAGGGTGGGTTCCCTTTTACCCAGTGAAAAATGTCCACTAGACGTACAGCTCCAAGGATCCCGGTGCTGATTCAGAAATGAAAATATTCCAAGATGGAGACACAGTGAAGCTTTAAAAAACAGCAATCAAGATTGCTTTTTCTTAAAAAAACATAGGGAACATACTTAAAAATTTTCACAAGTGTTCAGTTGCGTAGGGGATTGTAACTTCATATACACTACAAGCAAAACATTCATACATTAAAAGGTATTTGCTCATTTAGCTAGGTGCTGTCTTGTCCTAGATTTTGCTTCCAACCATATAAATAGTGTGGATCTTAGTTGAAAATTAAAGTACATCAAAGTAATTTTATGAAGTTTTATTAAATCTATTTTTACTATGACATACATTTACTGTTAGAAAACAGGATCTAGTGGCTAGCTATGTTCTTCTCTTCTAAAGATTTCGCACAACTCACATACCTTCTGTCCTCAGCTGTACTTCTGCAGTCCTATTCTTTACGGTGTACGTAAATAAGAGCACCAATTTTGTATTTGTCAGTTAATTTAAAATTCTGTTGATTGGAAACTCCAGAATACACCTTTTACAGTCTGTTGTTAGAGTTCTACAGTTGACTGTGGAGGGACCTGACCAAAAACTTTTTTAAGGGATGTGCTTCCAAGTGAAGTAGGTAAGCTTAGGTATCAATGTCCTGGACGGAGCCAGTGACAAAAATTTATGCATAACAGAGTTGTCTCTGAAGAACTAACAACAATGAAGTACAGTAAAAGCTAGTTTCTTGCAAACCGATTCATTGTCAGTTAGAAAGTATGATCAGCATTAACCAAAAAAGTACATCTTTTGAATTGGAATTGGCAGCTCTTTGACTAATGAGGAGCCACATTTCTCAGCTTGCTGTGGGTGGGAATTTCTAGTTTCTTTTTTGTTTTCAAGTGAAGGAGGAAGTGTTAGTGTCGGCAGGATGAAAAGGTGTCTTGGTGTTAAGTCAGCTTTGAAGCATGATGGGCAATAGCTGCATCTTTGGTTTTGGTGTCCTGGTTTGTTTTTTATTTTTTGGGTTGGGTTTTGTTTTTTTTTTTAATCTAAGAAGAACCATGAAATTTAAGAGGTTTTGAAACTTTTTGAGTCCTTCAACATTGCATAGTGATTGAATGTTTTAAGGGGGTTTCTGGTTTTAATCATGTGCAATTTTTGTCTCTATTTTTGTCTCTTTAATCTGTGTGTTATTTTGTAGGAAACTCCTAAAATGCCATTGGCAGATAAACATTGTGTAAATAAAAGTATTGTTTGTTTTTCTTCTAACTTATGATAATGATTAACATTTTAAGTTTTTAGAAACATGTTCACCCAACAGCTTTGGACAGGAAGAGCAGAATACTTTTTCTCTGATGAGCCTGTCTGGTTTATGCTTCTTTTGGTTGTGAATATTGCAGCTGACCAAAGGCTGTTAAAATGTCTTTTAATCTGTTAAAAGTCTTTTAATCTACATTGAGTTCATCATTTATGCAAATACTTGACCAACCTGATGAATATTTATAAGGAGCACTTCAAAACTTGAAGTATGTTTTTTAAAATTGTTTTTATTTTCCTGTCAAATATAGTTACATATTAGAGTGAGTAACTCCAAGGGCGTGTTTATAGTATAAAAGACGTCCTGGGGCTTCTTTCCTTTATTGTACGAGCACCAAAACACAGCACAAATCTTTATACTTCGCATGCTTACATGACTTACTGTTTTTCCCTTTTTTACTGTAGCCGTAGCACTGAAAAAAAATGCCATTTTTTTCTTAAGATAGAATAAACTGTTACTTCAGCATCATCAGTATACTCTTATTTTCAGTGACTCTAAGAAATACAAAATAAGAGCACTAGCATTCAGGGGATCTTACAGTTGTGTGGCAAAGCGTCTGAAACAGGACATGTGAGGCTCTTGTCCTTCCACAACCAGTGTAACTTCTGTATCATTTCTGTATCTGGGGCTAGTTTGAGAAAAAATGCTTGTAGCTAATTCTGATCGTGTTTCTGGTTTGTTGGGGTTTCTTTTTGTTGAGGCTTTTTTTGGGGTTTTTTTGATAGCCTAGTACTAATGACCACAGAGTCTCTGTGGGAGAGATATGGGATAATCCTACTTCCTTTTCCACTTTTTATCCATTTTATTTATTGAGATTGACAGCTCTTCAGAGCAGTGATTTCTTTTATATTTTTAAATATTTTAACTGTACCAAGCTCAAATATACTCTCGATAGAAGCCACCAGATACAACTGAAATTATTTTAAAAACCAGCAGTAATACAGTGTTCACATAGTAGTGGACAAGATTTATACATCTGTATTGTTTCCTCCCTCTATGATTTCCCTAAAAGATACCGAGTTACATCCGTGTGTGCCTTGGAGCACCATCATATGAAAAGGCAGGTTTCTGCCTGAGCTGGCACTTGTAATGTTTAGATATTTCTTGGAGAAAAAAAACATAGCTGTCATAGAAAAAGGAAATTGTGCTTTATCCATACAGATACATCCTGAAGACTGCATTACTGGTACTTATACTTTTGTGTTAATAATGATTTTTCCTGAATGATGATTGATTGTCTTTTCCCCTTCCACATTTAAAATACAAGGTCAGAGACCACGTTACACAAATCACTTTTTTTTTTAATCTTTGCTAGCAGCGTTACCAAGCTTTTTAAATTTGGATGCTGGTCAGGTGGAAGTAGGCAGATATGAAAACTCTTCAAGCAATTGCCATGATTTCTGCAGCAGAGTTAGCTAGAGGGGATCGGGAGATCCACACCTGCAGAATTCCATGAGTCCTGGCTATTCATTGCCCTTTGAACCTTTGCTTTTGCTTTTTTCTTTAACTGTTTTAGTTCAATTGAGTGTGCAGCCACAGTCTGTGGAAATGGTCAGATGCTGCACGTATGACATTATGTTGCCAGAAATGGAAAAAACACAAGAAAGGGCAGCCTTGGATGTTGTATCCAACTGCCTGCTGTGATTTTTCCACTGAAGCACTAGAGGGATTAACCAAATGCACCGCCAGCTTTACATGATCTAGAACAGGCTTTAAAATGGAGATTTTTACATTCTTCTGTCTACTCTCCTTTCCCTCCTCTTTTCCTTCCCTCTTTTTGGGCATCCACTTGTACCACTGACATTGAAATTGCTCAGCTAACTTAAGGTTTATTCTTATTCTTTCAAGTGAAGTGAAAGCTAGGGGAGAAAGGATCTTTTAAATGAAAAACACTGATTTCATTTGGCCCTGTAATACTTGTGTTCATGGCAGACTCTACAAAATGTCTTGGCTAGCAGGAATGTTTATTCTAATAGTCAACATTAAGAGAATAAACTGGTAAAACCGGAAATCAAGCCTTTAGTGCTCTTATGGGTACAAGTGGACGACTGACTTACATGTGTGATATAATTCCAGATTAATTTCCCTGTTCTGTGTGCTAATGCAGAGGGTAGGTAGGATCTGGGCCTACTTTATCTTTCTTCAGGTTTCTGGGGTTGGGAATACATGAATAAATGGGCCTCACATTTCTGAAAACAAATTATTGTGAGCAGCATTTACATAGCTATGTGGAAAGGGGGTAGCCTTTTGCTCACCTCCTTGCAATTGCCCAGTGACATCTTACAACTGTAGCTGTAAGAGTGTCTCTGGATAATGAAGCCTGAAGAAGTAAATGTCTTTTTGTGTGTGAGGCAGTGAGAATTATGCTCTTCAAATCAGAGAACTGACAAAGCATCATGCAATATCTGTGTCTGGTATCAGGTCACTAGCTCATCTCAAATACCAATATTACATTTGCTGTTTGTCCTTATAGACAATTCTGTAGTTCCTGGGGTGCCTTCAGCAGTTATTGGTGAAGAGCCCCAAGCAACTTGTATATTGTTACCAGACACTGAACAGAAAAAGAGTCTGTTTTTAAATTGTTCAGGGGTTTTTTGGATTCATTTACCGTGTTATGGCGGGAGTGGTGGTGGTGAAGAGGAATAAATAGGGAAAAAGTGACCAAATCTGAAATGAAAAGTTTTAAATCTAAAGATAGTCTGAGAATTCATATACAAGCTAAGTATACACCATGCAATTGTGCTGTTTCTCCATGCAGAGGTCTTCCTGAGGCAATTGCTCTTCTGAGAGCCTCTGATCCGATATGGAAGCACGATACAAGAGTGAGCATCAGTCTAATACTTACATTAGTGGTCACTGAAGTGAGTGGGTCTGTATTAGTAAAGTTAACTGTATCCATCACTGCCTGTAGGATGAAATCCTGTATGTGCTTTGCTGAATGTAAATATATTTGTCTGAGAAATGGATAGAAGCATGTAAATTATAGTGAGTGAAGACTGGCTATTTGAAGCTTAGGTGTTTGTACTCAATGTGTAATCTGCTTTTCACTTGAATAGACCAAAGTTTTCTGCCTGACTCTGTCCTTCAGAGAACACAGAGAACAAGTGTCTTCTTGAATATCTTACCAATTTTTTGCTAGAATGTAAGAATATAACCAAATCTTTCTGAATTCCAGTGCTTTGAGTATTGCATGAGCAGCTCTTTTAAATGCCTCTTTTGTGTGTTGTGACATAGTTACCCTATTGATTATCTATTCAGTCTTTTTTGCAAGTTATATAGATATTGTTGTGCAAGGTGTGGTAAGAATCATGTGGGACTTCTTTTTTTTCTTTCTTTCTTTTTTTAATCTCCAGGCCTCTTTGGGTAGTACACAAAATATGATTAATATCAGACAAATCTAGGTTAAACTAAGGACTTATTTAAGGTAATATTCTATTTTCATGAATGATCAGTGGGAGATGTTTAGGCAAGAAGTGAAAGTAGAGGGTATACAGAGAATGATCCTTCCCCCTGTTACATCATAGCATCTCCTCATAATATGCATCTTGGAGGCATGGTTGTGCTTCAAAACTTTCTATGTGCGGGGACTGGGAGGGCAAGAGTACAAGTTAAAAAGTGTTCCCTGTATGTTTATTATAAAATCTTTTACTGGTCATTGGCACTGCAGAAGTGGCAGCAGAGTTTTGGAGCGCTGGGGAAGGCATGCTTGGTTCTAACTTTGAGAAATCAGGCCATTTTATGAAAGCTACATAAATTTAAAAGTATTGACCTGGTGACCATTGCTGGTAAATTCCCATTAGTGATCTGCATAATGGCCACATTTGTTTCACAGTCAACAGGATGAAAGGCAGGTATTTGCATAGTTTTGGAGGCTGAATACTCTGCTTCTGGCTAACAGTGATTCCTCCAGATCATACCTGAAGCTTATGGGCAAGGCAGAGTAGTAAATCAAGCTCTTGTTGCTGATGTTCTCAGGTGAACAGAAGTTTTCAGATTTTAGGGCTGTTATGCTTAATACTGTAATGAGAACCACCTTGAAGCAAAGGGGATAGAGAATAAAATCAGTGTCAGTCATATGCTTCATTTTGCCAGCATAACAATATTTACATTTTGTATTTTTTTATTTTTATTTCTGAAGAACTTAATTTCTGTGGACATATGAGTCAAGGACAGATTGTTACAACTGTGGAATGTCTGGAAAACAGTTCACTTCAAATCAGGACAGTTTTGCAATCCTGTCAGTTGAAAATACTGCCATTGAGTGAAAAATCAGGGACATTTGGGGAGTCTCAAACTAAAACTCAGAAATATGTCACTGTCTTGAAGAAGAAGTGTACATATATAGCCTTAGGAATCAAGAACTGCTTGGCTTGGGCTTGTCTGGATATTTAGAAGCTGGCTACAAATGTAGGAGGAGAAAAAGAAGTATGAGAAAGGCACAAGGGGAGATAAAGGAATCTTCAGTTGCAGACCAGATAGTTTGTCACTCTGAGAAGAGCATCGAGGAAGTGGCTTTCAGTCAGATGACAGAACAAAGAATTTGTAGGTTTATGAATGAAGAAAGGACTTCTTTGATCTGATCTGTCTGAAGTTCAGGGAAATAGGAATACATGGTTTTTGAAATAACAAAAATGTATCTGTACGTGACTATTAATTTCCCTGCTTAACTAAAGAAAAATTCTGACTTTAGGGATAGCTTTTTGGGTCGTAATTAAATATATAAGACAAATGAAAGTTATCTACTAGTAATAAAAAAAATTATTAACAACAAGAAAGATGTATATCACTGCTTGCTCTTAGTCTTTTGTTCTCCTTAATATATTTCCAACAGGTACAAGAAGGAAATTTATGCTTTGTGTACAGAGAACAAATGACTTGAATGTCAGGTGGATGAGAAAATAGGGGAGTCTTTGTATTTCACCTTCTTTTGAACTACAAGCTGTTAACCTTTGCTAAAGCAAGCACAGCAGATATGCAAGAAGTCTAACGCTTTGCAGTAAGGTCTATGTAGTGCATACTGTGGAGGTGGAAGAGATGCAAGTGTTGGTGTTATGTCTAGCCTACATTTCTTCTGAGAGGTGCATCCCTGTCACAGCAGAGCAGCCAGGGCTTTCTTTGCTTTTAGTTTCAAACTCCTTAGAGCCATGGAGAATCCTGCTTGTGTATGTCAGGCTAGCTGTTAGAGTCCATGAAGCACTACCGATCCCTAGAATGGTGTGGTTAGCAATACTATGAGTTCTGCAGAGATATTTAGGAAAGATGGAGCAAAAGAGTGAAGCGCAGGAGGTGTAAGAAGCAAAGGTATGTCCCATGTTATAGTGTGTACCTGTCCTTTAATGAAGCAAACAACAGAACAACTGTTATTTGGAATAGCTATGTAATGGCCATCTTGGCAGCTTCTGTTATTTGTACGTGATCATGATTACAAAGCCTCTGTGAGATAAATGTTGACTTGTTCTGCTTAAAGCAGGTAATTTGGACTTTTTTTTCCCAATTTTATATCCATTCCGTCCTTTTAATTAGTTAAAATTGAGAAAAGAATTAAGTGAAGGTGTTTGCCATGATACGTGTCTGTGCTGTTCTTTCATATTACTGGGTGGGAATATGTGAGGCTAGTCCTGTTATTACACTGAAAAATATGTCCAGCTTGCCCGAGCATTTCTTTGCAAGACAGATGAGAGGAAACCATTGCTTTTTGGATATGAATTTTATGAGTTCTGTTCTTAGTGATATATGTTATGTTGCTGGTCAGTGAACACAGTAGCTTTTTGTGGCCAGAAGGAAAGGGAAATTGTCGGGGGTTTCTGCATGCAGCCATGTATCATGACTTCTGGAGCAATGATTGTGCTGCTTAGCAGATACTTAACATATACGGAGTTAGTTTCATTTAATCACCGGTATGGACAAAAAGAATTTCTGAAACGGAAAAGTACATCTGAAACAAGAAGATGGTTCTTTAAGTTTATTACATCCCCTCCTGCCTGGTTTGTATCTACTGTATCCTTCAATCCCCTTTTCTCTTTCTCTCTCACCATAAAAATGTCCAAGTATCTTTTAAGTTCATCTATATCATTTACTTTGATGATTTCAGTTGGCAGCTCTCTCCATGTGCTCGGTACTCTTTGAGTGATACATTTTAATGGAGTTCTAACTAAATTCCCTTTTTCTTCCTGTAGTGATTTATTTATTTATTTATTTGCATTCCAACCTGTGCCAGTCAGGTTATTCCTTTTTACTTCATCAAGCTTTTAAGGAATTTTAAATAAGATTGGCACTGTGTTAACTTGAGTCATGTCCTCTGTTATTTGCTTTTGGTTTCCATGTGTCAGTTCCCTCTATTTGGAATTTTGCTTTATTTTGTATCACTTCTGAAGAACAAATTCTGGCCATCCCTAGTAGGAGTGCAATGGATTCACCGCTTGTGGTCCTTGTCCCATTGCTGACAGAGGTCAAAATCTGTCCAAAATCCCATTTGGGTAAATAAAGGAAGAAGTTGTAATAGAATTACCTTCCACATTCAGATCACGTGCTTGTTGCCATTGTTTTAAATTCCTTTTCTCCCCCGTGAATACATGCAGACTCATTTAGTTTCATACCTTCCTTTAATAGGATCTGCTTTATTTCACACATACTTGCAAGTAAATCCTTGTAGATTTTGGTGTTCTTTCCAAATACAGGTCTTGTTGCTTTTCCTGAAATCTTCCCCAGCTGTAGCTTTTCCTCTTGCTCTTGATGGGTTATCTACATCTGGCTGATGTGGAAGCCCTCACTCACTTCCGTTCCATTTCTTCCATGATTTTAAAAAATTTTTCTATTTTTCTCCTTCTTTAATTGCTGTGGTGTTGCCTCCAGAGGGTAACCGTGTGATGACGCCTGGTCTCACGATCCATCTGTAAGTGGGATCCTCAATAACATTATGCTCACTAGGGTCTCAAAGTGATGTGGTACTAGTGAAGTCTTTGGCAGAATCTTTTGTGAAGGTACCACTTACTATTTTGCACATCCTTGCACTTATAGTACTTTAGATAGCACAATAGCCCCTTCCCTAGGAGTATTTGACAAGCAGTAGATGCAACAGGCCATATTCAGAGTTGGTGAAGATGGAAACAACCATGGAGGCCCAGCATTCTACAAAAGGCTTAGATAACTGTATGTAAAAGATAGTAAAAGACTCATTTTTTCCATATTTCAAATTATTCCATTGTATTTTGAGAGTGCATCCCAGAACCTAGTTTGCATCACTTTCATTCTAGCCATAGCTGGCTGAAATGTTGTGAGTGAATATTTAGAAAATGGACTGAATAAAAGAGCTGAAGTACATGATTCATTTTCATGTTTAATATTATCAAGAAATTTCATCTGGTAAACTGCAGTGCCTGAGGAACATCTATGGATGATATATATACATATATATATATATATATATGTAGTCCTGCTTTCTTTTGCTTGTATGTTTGCCAAGCCTAACACATAATTGAGCTCTAACTAGTCATTTAGAACTGTTAATATGTGTGCAAACATAACTTCCTATTGTGGTTAGCCTCCTTTTCTTCTGTAGTCCTCATTTGCTGAATACATTTGCTATTTTTTCATATTTTCCCCTTCTGCTAACACTCTGCATTCCATTCCTACATCTGTGTGCTTTGGTTGGTTTTTGTTTTTTTTTTTTTTTTTTTTGTCTTTTTTTTTTTAAACATCTATGTCCTCACAATTTATGTGATGCTGCAACACTAGCATTTTTGTTGTCTTTTAAAGAAAGGAAGAACTGGAGTGGGTTTTTTTCATTTCACTGCCAGCTCTGGGCTGTACAGAAGACATGTATATTTTGACTCACCACAGTGCTTAAATAACTATTAAAAATTACATAGTTTGAGAGTAAGGCAGACCTGTGATCACCAGTTCGTGACACAGGAATCTAATAAATTCTAGAAAGGTAGGATGGAAACTCTTAGAAAATTATTGTGCACTTGTTCAGCAGAGTCCACCAGTGACAGGACAAGCAGTTATTTCTTTTTTCCTGTTAAGAACACTGAATGCCAGAGCAAGGACAGTAAATGTTCTCCATTCTTGTCATATTTTAAGTTTTTCCTTTATATTGCTGTACAGATAAGTCTGATTTGGGTCAAGGCTTGGATATAAGGTAAAGTAAGATACCACTAGAAACTAATACTAAAATTACATAAGCAGTTTACTTTGATTCAGTTTTGTATTAATGCTTCTGCATACACTAAGGGTCGTTACTGAACTGAAGAAGCCTTTCTTTTTTTTTTTTTTAAGATAGAAAGCCCTCAATCTTTCTGAATATTTGTAGTTATTAGGGAGTTTCTAATGCTTTCCTCAATACCTAGACCTTCGGTGTTAATAGGGTGTATAGTAGGTGGTAGATTCTAAGTTTTCTTTGACGCTGTAATTGGTATTTCTAGGATATGGTCTTTCTCAACAGAAACACCAGAAAAGCCGTGTACAGTATTTCCTTGTTTTGCCTTTAGGGCAGGGATTATATTATTTTTTCACTTGTGCATAGCCAAGTATAATGATACTGTAGGCATAATGTGGACTTTGGAGCATTGCACAAAAATATATCTGCTGCAAATGGTATCACGATGTTCAGCTGCACATCTTCTGTTTCTGACACTGATGCTATACAAAGGTAATGATGCAAATTAATTTCCCTTTTGCATACCTTTTCGGACCGCCTGTGAGTGAATGAAGCAACTATGTTTTCTTTCTGCTCTCTTTGAATTATGTAGTGAAAACATAGGACTTGTAATTTGAACGTCAACAAGTTCTCTGTGGACATCCAAACATCTCCTGTTATATTTATAAAGTAGGAAATTTTGTAGCTGAGCTAGTTATTCTGAAACTAGTTATTCAGGAAAATACTCAAAAATACTTAGTTATTTTGGCTTTTGCTGTTGAATTACCATCTTGGATATTTTACTGTTCTACTTCAAGGAAAAGTGCTCTATGTACAATCATTTATTTCTCTCTCTTTTGCAGAAGTATTCAAATTAATTCAAATCCCACATCTGTTCATTTTTGATTTTGGAAAATCACCCAAGAAAAGAAAGTTACTTTCTGACAGAGAATTTAATATTTATATTTAGGATAACCTAATTCTGCTAGGAGGCTATTGAGTTGATTTTGTTACAGGAATTGGGAATCAAAAAGTTCTTTGTCTCCCCTTGTTCTATCTTTGGCATGCCTTTAAGCCCTTAGTCTACTCAACCTCTGAAAAATCTGAGAAAAAGCTATATCTTTATTTCAAGGTGGAGAAATAAGTCACAGAGAAAGTTATGTCCAGATCCACAATGCTGGCTGGGCACATGATTGCTTTTGAAGAAAATAGAAACTGGTTTTCTGGAGAGTTAGTAAGTTTGGATGGAAGTGAAGTATCCAGAGCAGTCCGTGACAGACCGTGGCCATACATTCACATCTTTCAGCTTCCAGTACCAATGTACTTTTTACCCCAGATGCCATCTGTTATCTGGTAGAACTTTGTGTGGTTTTTCCTGAATTTCCTGCAGCATTGGGACCCAGTCCAATCACCACTGAGGCTGTTGGTCAAGAGTAAAGTGGTTATCACTTAGTAGTGCAAGTGCTGAACTGACCACAGCGGTCCAAAGGAAGGATAAGCAAGGTAGTTAGTGTGTTATTATGCTTCGTAACTGAAGTGTTCTGAAACAAACAAACAAAAAAGTGGAAACAAGTTATTAAAAAATGACTTTTTAATACAAATACTTTATATTGAATGCCAAAACTACTATGCTCTTGGCAAAAAATGTTACTGTAGTCTTATCATCTGCTGTATCTTTGAGTTAGTTTTCAAACCCTATATCCATTTATTTGCACATTAAATTCTGTTGGTGTTGCTTTTATACATACTGATTTCTACGAGAGCTTTTTTAGCTGGCTTCGTAAGTTTTTTGGATTATGATCTCTGTTAAAAGATGTTATTTTAATGTATGTTGCACTATTTTTTACAGGACAGTAACAAAAATAACTTCAACATATAGGAATAAGGAATGGATGTTCCCAAAGATGCCACATAGAAATGCTCTTATATGAACTGTTGATATTCTGCTGGGTGCTATTTAGCATTTTGGAAGCCAGTTCCAAACATTTTTATTGGAATGGAAAGAGAAAAACCAATGTCATTATCACTCAGTGTCAGTTCTAGTGACACGAGTCCCAGTAATTCTGTTGGGCAGTTCCTTATTCTGCAGACATCTGAAAAGTCTATCATTTTCCTTAAACTTTCACAATATTTACATATCCCATTACAGTACTTTTTACAGAATTCAAAGAAACTGAATTAATGTTTGTTTCCTTGTTTCCTTTCTCTGGGCCAGTCTGAGGCCATTATTCAGTTTTACTAATTTTGTAAAGAAATACTGAATAAAAGCTGGAATTTTCTGTTGTATGGGTACACAGTGTGCCTCATTAGCTTTCCGAAGTTACCAAAACAGATTTATATGCCGCTCTGGAAGATTATTAGCAAGTTTTATAATGCCTTTTTTAACACATATGTAAAACATCCTTTTATATGTAATTGTTAGCTGTTAAATTCAGGTGAGGTTGGTTTATGTTGTGCTGCCTTTCTTTCCAAACAGGAAACATGACAAAACTTCTGTGTCAATACATTGACACAGCTTAAAAATGATGTGTGTTTACACAGACAGTGCCCATGTAGTCTGTGTTAACTTCCTACATGTGAAAGAGGAAACAAACCATTTTAAAATCATCTTGGTTTTGCACCTGAAAGAAAAAGAGCAAATAGAAGCTTGAAATAGTTTTCTGTGTTAGTAAATGGTTATGGTTATCTTGAAACTTGAGAGGGACCGATTTGAATGCTGGATGCTTTACCTATAAATGTTATTTGCTTCTTACTTCTAGCGTGTTCTGTAGATACTGATACGACATTTGATAATTTAAAAAAATCTAAAAGCTCATGGTAACTGGAATACATAGACAAATTAGTCACTTTTTTATGATTCACACTTTTTTTACAATTCCTGTAATACTTTCAGGAAATGCTTCTTCTCAGATTTTAATAAAATTCTGAAAGAATTGGAAAACAGGTGTTACATAGGTATTTTATGAGACCTCTTTATGTTTTAGCGACATGAACATGTTGCACTTCTTATTCAGTTTTTTATCTTCCATCCTTCTTCCATACCTAATATCATCTTCCACATCTAGACTTGCCTTCTTGAGTAGCATTAGCCTGACCAAGAGTATATCTATACTGCTACTGGGATGCACTGCAGAGATAACTAAACTTGCCTGATATCCGTAAAAAGAGCAGCATGTCTTCAAAAGCATCATAACCATTATAGCTATTTTCTATATTGTACAATATCAGCACATTTTTAAGGTCATTAAAATTTGTGGGAATCTTTCACCTGCTTTCAGTAGTCTTAAATCAGATTTTATTCTCTGCTTACCCTAATCCTAATGCTTTCTCAAACCATGCTTTTTCTGTAGTCTTCTGGTTGTTTAAGAAATATAACAACACAGCAACTGAATCAAAATTTCTGAGCAGTGGCCATCTAAAGCATTGTGTAGTTGCCCATTGCAAGCTTCCTGTGGCAAGAGATTATTATCTCCCTGTAGTACTGTATGATACCAATCCATTTAGCAGTGCTCATAAATAACAAGCATTTTTCCAGATGAGCAAGGCAGTAAGCTATGCTAAACTGCAGAGGTGAGTGAAAACATTTACATGTGGCCTGTCTGTTCTATGTAAACTGTATTTCATTTTGAAAGAGAATGGAAATGGCAACATTGCAACAATTTCAGGCTATGTACAGCTTCCTTCTGTTCAATGAACTTCCACCGTTGCTGAGGGGACATCCATATTTAGTTCAAGAAAAATACAGTATCTAGTTCCCAGTGACCCAAAGTAATTGTAACTAGCACATTTTTCACGTGCATCTCGTTGTGTGATTTGTTTCATGGTACATCACCTGCCATCTTTTAGTTTAAAAATCTATTTGGTTTAAGAAAGACAAATAATTCATGACTGGAGGTTCTTGCCTGTAGCACTGTCCAGTAAGAAACGGCTTCCTTGTCTAGTCTGCAAAGCAGGGGCTCAGTACTGCAAACTCTAGAGAGCACTGTGCGGAGTGGCATCAGAATTTTCACTCTAAAAGTCTCTCTTTAAGTTTCCATTGGTAGAACATTTCTTAATTTAGGTGCTTTTTTTCCAGTTTGAAAAGATTGGTTTGACTGACATCTTGACTTTCTCAAGAGAAACAGCATTTAGGTTTTGGGTACAGGCAAAGGCCTTTGATGCACCATTCCAGTAAAAAATATAAAAAACTTAAGCTGATATAGATCTTCTGTCTTAATAATTGCCATAGTATACCTAGGAGGTATGCCTCTCTGCTTTATGGCGAGAGCCATGATGGTATTCATTCATTTCTCAAACTTCTCCAGTCTGAAGAGCAGCAGTCCTCACTGACACGAGAGCCCTGACATTTCTCTTAGTTACGCTTAGACCCCAAATCACTTCCCTCCATTGATAGCATAGAGAGGTGCAAAGTCACTGGTATTGCCTTCCCTCCTTGGTGATTAGGTTTGCTGGATTTTATTTCTGCATATCTGCAACCTGTGTCTGATCTGCTTTATGAAGTTCTGTGAGTTTTCAGCTGTGAAATACCCACTATGGTGTAGCTGAAAGTGTTTCCCTTAGATATCCTTTTCACTGCTTTTATCTACTGTGTTTTTAAACTCAAAGTTTAGATATTTAAGCCTCTTTTCAGCAGCATATGAAAACATTTGCCTAAATAAAGGTGTAGACGTATTTGCACTCAAGTTTCAGAAAGTAACAATTATTGTCATGTACCATGAGAAGTATAATGTGGAGACCTTGCAGTGTCTCCCAGCACAGGCCAGTTTGGGCAACAAATACACAAACCCCATTCAGATCTGGTGGTTAAGGCAAAATGATGACTTGTGAGGTGCAGCAGCACAGCACTGGCTTTGTTGGGCTTGGGCCAATTCCTGAAAAATCCCAAGGGAGGCTCTGCAACACATTTACCTGCAGTACAGCAAATACACTTATCGGGTCTGTGATAGAGTGGTATCTGCGTGACTGCATCCAGTCTAACGTGAAAGGCAGAGCAAGGGGAAATGGATGCAGGGCAGGTCCGTAATGCAGCAGAGCTAGAGCTCATGGTCTGAGATGCACCTGTCCTGATGCTTTGTAGGAGCACAGGAGAGTTGCTGTGCTGAATTTCCTTGTGCTCTGGTTCTGGCGAAACAGTGCAGAAACATTTGGCCTATGTATGCATGGAGCCAGATTGAGGTTGGCAGGTTATTAGTTTCAGGTTGGAACTCCTCCAGGAGCCAGCTTTGGATGCAGTTTAGTAATATTTGTCTGGAACCCCATACCTAACAGACCCTTTCAGATTCCTGGTTTCTTGCATCCAGGCTTGGATAAAGTAACCATCCTAATGTGAAAGGTGAGCAACCAGAAATGTTGGTAGAACATGTGTATTCACAAGCAGTAGCATTCAATAAATGCACAGATGAGTCAACATGTATATTTTTTTAATTGAGAATCTTATCTGTGCTAAAAGGCTACTGCTAATGGAACTTAACAACATACTTCTGATTTATATGAATTTTAGGATTTTTTTCCTAGCACCTTCCTTCATTTCACATATGTTATGAGGTCATAGAAAGAAAGACTCAGTTGAAATGAATATACACAATGGGAGAGAGCTGACATTGCTGTGGGAATGTCAACCCTGAATTTCCTGCTTTTGCTGTGATCAAACTATATAATGAAATGTTTTGTTAATGATAGTTTTTTAACATTTTTTAACGTAATTAAGAATAATTTGTTAAACTTAACCATTTAAATACAGGTGCCTCTGTAACAGTCACATTTTGCCTGTGCACAGTCTAAAGAGATTTCTTTCTAGCTCTATTCTTAATAACATCATACTGATCTCTTACTGAACCTGGACCCAATAAATAGATTGTTACTTTTGCTGGAGAAAATAAATGATCAGCAGTAACAGAATTAATGAATGCTTCTAAGCCATGTATATTTAGAATTTAGTATTCACAATTACACTGTAAAAATGATGATGAGTTGCTGTGGAAAACTGTCTTTTCTGTATAGTAGTGGTATGGTTATTGGATTTTCTTGACTGAAATAAAAAGGTAGAAAAAATGTCTAGCAATGACCGTATCAATTTCTTTGGATGTTTTCATTTTTCTGTTTGTATAGTGCTTAGCTGATGTTCTGATGTGATTGAAAAGGTAGCTAGTATAAATATTTATAGGCACCACAGACAGCATTCCTGTTTAGTGCTGACATAGTTTCTGTTAAATTCTGTGTATCTTTCTTAGTCCTAATGAAATGTATTTATTGGTGGACTTAGGACAAGAGATGTGCGTCACATTCCAGCAGAATGAATAGGGGACAACAGTTTTCATGTAGAAAATAGATCTCACTGGAAATAGGAGAGTTAAAAACCACAAAAACAAACCCCAAAACAGCCCCAAACCAAAACAAAAGCCAATATGTTTATTTAATGCAGATTTGGTTTTGCATTATTTGTTCTGTGTTCTGTTGTGTTTGTGTCTCCAGATATTTGGTGTAGAATTTGAGCTTCTCCAAATACCAAGGATGAGATCTGGCCTCAGGAAGTGGTCAGTAGAGACTGACTTTGGTGGAACTAGGGTTTCACTCGGAACAGTTATTCTTAAATTCAAGTTGTATGATTTAATATCATTTGATAATATAGATGAGCATGCCGGTTTTGGCTCATAATGAGTGAAATAAGAATAGATACTGTTTCAGTGGGTGTTCTTTTCAAGTTTCTCAATTGCTTTTAGACCTTCCTTTCCCATAGAAGTTGAACCTGACTTGAGGAAACAGTTTAGCTTATCTGGCATGACCCCTTTTTGTGAAAAAGGGTAGCCAGTCTTTCTGATAGGAAGATGAACTCGTGGTTCAATTCAGCTTTACAGTTGTTCTTCTGGAGAGCAATCAATCTGCTCTAATTTGGTTGTACTTATGGCTGGGAGGGAGATAAGTCTCAGCATAGATGAAGGTTCTGTCAGAGTATGCAGTTATTGCAGCTTTTCTTAAAACTGTTTCCACATTCACATCTTCCCATTCTGTACAAAATGTGTAGTGACCCCATGGATTGCTGCTTGAGATCACATAATGGCTGAATTTTTAACTTCCCAGCCAACAAAGAAATATATTTGATTTTTTACATGGCAGTTACAGTATTTATTTCAGCCTTTAAGTTTGGGAGATGGTGCATTCTTCTTACCTTGAGATAAGAGCTGAACTGCTCCTGTTTACATAGAGGTACATTGGAAAGAATTTCTGGTTTTAATTCAGGAATGAATGCTAGCTCTGGCTTTGTAAACACCTGTTGAAATCATTGAGTGTTTCATACTTTGGTGCCTTTTTTTTTTTTTTTTTTTTTAATTTATTTCCATCTCAAACCCTTTTGGGTGTGCACGTATGTGCCTTCCAGATCCTTCTCTTTGCAGAAATTCTACATAGTGGATTACTAGAGGCCGAATGCCAATTTTGCTGAAATTCATGCTATGTGCATTTTGTGTGACATGGAGATTTGTTGACAGTTGGCAAAACTGGGTGTGCTCAGAAACATGTTTTCAAAGATAGTTTGCTTTCTCTGCTCAGCAGAAAGGGGCTAAAAGCATTCTGCATTGCACATGTCTGTGCTTATAACCTTTGCCTGTGGAGGAGGTGAGAAGCAGAACCCCAGGTTAAGCAGCATCTGTTGTTTCAGCTCTTCTCCAAACAGCCAGACAAAACTTTCAGGGGAAAGAAGAGTTTTCTTTATCTGGATGCCTGTTTATCTCTGCTGTAACATTTCTGACAATATTGGTCATTTGAGGGTTGGTTACTTAGGGCAAATGTACCATGTACAAAACACTTGTCATGTGATGGTTAAAGCAGATCTGAGACAGAACCTGCGCCAGCCATGGAGGATGGCAGCAGAGTTGTGGGAAATATTTTCTATCACTGTTGAGGTGAGAAGAGAGTTCTACTTCTTGCTGCTCCTCCATATTTAAACTCTGGTTATGCTCTGTCATAGTCACCTCATCCATGTGAGCTTAATTAAGAGCAGTTTGGTAGTTCATAAGTGCGTGTGGACTTTTAAATACTAGAGACTGAGTATTTTGCAGGTTAACTTCCCCTAAAGAAGCAGAACTTTTATAATAACAGCCTGGCTGTTGCTAAATAGCAAGAACAAAACTGTGCTAGTGAGGTCATTTACCAGATAGTCAAAAGACTTCTTTTTAGTACCTGAAATGATGGTAACACTTTGAGGTGTGGACGCCAGCAGAGTTAGTGGGGTGGATGTGTTGTTTATGCATATTATGAGGAAGATGTTTCATTTGTACTGATCTTTTTCTATGAACTATTCAAAACAATTGCCTTGTATTTGGGAAGGCAACTAATGCATGCATATTTGTGTGACAGTTTGCTCCGATGCAAATTTCCAGCACTCTGGACTACTTCCAAGAGCATTTGGGAGCAGGAAACTGTACTTCTAGGACTAGACTAAGACCTCCTTCATTAGCCTTGTCTTTTGCATACAGGGCATTATATCATGTTCAGAAGATCAATATGTCTGTCCATCTATCTATCTGTCTAAATAAAACATCTGTATACACACGTAGCCCTAGCTAGCAAAATATGTTGTTTTCTGGGACAAAACCTTCAGGTTTTGATTGGCTGCTGTATCAGTAGACTGGAATACTTACTTACAGCTGTCCTCGGAGGCCTTCTATAAAACTGCAGGTGTTCAGCTTTAGCAAATAGTTCTTATTATATGGATAGACTTTTGGCAGCTAGTAATGATGTTTCCTGAAATTGAAAAATGATTTTCTACCTTACACACTGGTTTTACATTACTGGAATGTTGGAGAGGAAAACAAATACCTCTCATCAAGTAGAACTGAAACTGTTTTTGTTAGTTGTATATATTTTCTGATTTGTATATTTTATACTGGAGTGCAAGGTTTTTTCCTTAACTGTTGTGGTCAGATTTGAAATCTCTTCCAGCAAAACTCCAATTATGAGGAATTAAGGAAGCGTCTGGCAACAGAGGGTTGGTTAATTCTCTATACAGAACCAGCAACTGGTTTGCAGTCAGTGTACCACCATACCCGGAGGTAAGGGGGCGTTGTAAAGCCTTTAAAAGTGTTGAACAGTATTGTAGAATACTGTTAAGAGCTTGTTTGGTTTGGTTTTTTTTTTTTTTCCCCTATCACTGAGTAAGGCACGTAAAATGATTTGATGAATATATGTTTAACCCGTTCTGTACCACTGTTATATAGAGCTGGAAGAAAATGGTGGATCATTTAGTTACAGTCATTCTTTTGGACAATGAGATTGTTGGCATACTGTATGTCACTTCTGGGGAACTGTAGTTTAGCTGCATGGGAATTAAACAACTCATTTGGATTGTATTTAATTATCCAAATACTTGACTGGATAATTTAGTGCTCAGGCTTTCTTCAATGTGCCTACTTAACCTTTACAGTGCTAAATCAGTAGCTGAAGCCTGGTGGCTCAAGATTCTCCTCTCATAATTTTTATTTATTTTCAAAATAATATGTTGCTGAAGTAGGGTTATAGGAGTGTTTTAAGTGTACTATGACATATGACATGATTAAGTCTGTGTTAGACACTGTAGACACAGCTCAGATCCGTTAAATCATAATGCTTCCTCAGGGAAAGCATCGGTCCCTTAAAAAGCAATGCTGGGAAGTTGGCAGAGTCCTCTCATGGGTGTAGAGGACCCTAAACCCTCATCATCCATTTCAGATGGAGGTGTTTGGATGTGGTGTTAATTGTTATATTTATAGTATGGTCCTGAAAATATAGCACAGTTGGGCAGCAGCTTCTACTTTTTTTTTTTTTTTTTTTAATTTTGCGATGGAACAAAAATACTGAATACGAAGTAAATGGGAATTTCTGACTTCAGTAAACAGGGGTTGTGCAAGCCAACTCAGTATGCCCAGGAGACCATCCAGTTTCTGGAAGGGAATACCAGGACTGAAGATGCTTTTAATTTTTTTCGTTATTATTATTTGTTTGCTAAATCTTTGAATAGGTAGTTATTTTGTTTGTCAAATACAGTCCAGGAAAGTAACTCTATTTCTATATATCTATATATCTAGCTTTGCCTGCTATGAAAAAAACCTTTACATAAACAATGTATGCATAAAAACTATGCATAAAAACCTTTACAGAAACAAGAAGACACCAACTGCAGGCATTAAGCTTAAACCTCAAACTCTAATATCATTTTATCTCGTGTTAATCCACACTACTACAGACATGAGTTATTGCTGATGGCATAAGTATGTGGCCATTTTCATTGGAAAGGTTCCTCTTTATCTCCTTATCTGTGTTCCCCCTCACATTTCTCACACCCATTTGAGCACAGTTCTCCAGGTTTTTTTCATCATATGAAAGTATCATTTTCAAAGGCTTTTGCTTTTCACATCCATGTCAGTACTGGAGATTAGAATGTGACAGGGAATACCTGGTTGCATACTTCCTTTAAACCTGAGCCAGTAGCACTGCAAAATGTTAGGGGGAGCACCCTTTCATCTCACACCATCCACCACTTTAAAGTGAAAGGTTTGTTGATGTAATCCTATGTCCAATCTATAGAGGTCACCTGTAATGCACTGCTCTGAAGATGAATGCCTAGTACTGTTTGATGTTAGAGGTTTCTTTTTTTTGAGGCAAGTTTAATGATATTTTGGTTTGCCAGGATACTGTGTTGAAAATTTTGAAGACTTCAGCTGTTTTTAAACCATTGTTAACCTTTCATTCAATTGTTCACAATCCTTTCTGAACTGATATTTTTATTATTTCAATATGGTTTGGGTCTTTTTTTTTTTTTTTTTTTTTTTTTGGCAAGAACTGATAAATGTGAGGTAATCTGTGATGTGAGATGCAGTGACTAGCTTCTAGATGATTGTATGCTAAACCAAGTTTATACCCCTTTGGCAATCAGTGACAAGGATAATATTAATTTCACTGGGAAGAAGGATTGCATCCCGCTAGTGTAGTTCATAATGTAGTTCTTAAGCAGTTGTGAAACTCAAATCCAGGATCTTTTTTGATCTCTTTAAACACACCATTGGTTTTAGAATTAAAAATAAAAAGCTCTGGAGGCCTGTTTGAAATGAATCACAACATCAAAAAAAAAAAGGAGCCAGAACTGCATGTTAAGCGTTGTCCATGTATGTGTGGAATGGAGTCTACAAGATGCAATAATTTTTTTTTCACATGTGTGGATAGTTCTGGTTATCTGAGTCTAATTACCTAGGTCACAAACGTTAATATATTGTTTGTGGATTTATGGGTGAAAACTTACCCCAACTAAAGTTAGTGACAAAACTCTGACCAAAAAGTACGATTCAACTTACTGTTTTCCAACTTTCATTAATGTTGTTAGTGCAATATCTTACCGTGTTTCACAAGTTTTTTGACACTGAAAAGTATTTCCTGGCTAAACTGTATTGGCAAATCCTCCCAGAGAAACACAGTTTATGAGTTTTGTTTCTATAGGTCATACTATTTTTCCCCAGTAAAAAGGTAGAATTTTATTTCCTAGCTTAGCTGCATCTACTTTTGCTAGCAAGGCTAAGTGAGATGGGCTTTTTTTCTCCATGACCCTGACTGATGTCGGTAGATTCAGGTTGGCAAAGGTTTGCTGTAGCCCAAGTGGGTGAATCTAAGCCTTTCAGGTACATGTGAGGATTTGGCACATTATAACAGGATTTTTTTTCTATATTCCTGTCTGGTTTGGTAGCAGAATAAACCACTGCACCTGGAAATCGGTCAGCAGACAACTGCTAGAGCTGCACATGAATGTGAATCACTTTTGTTCACTTTTCGGAACCAGGCTCCCATTTCCAACCCTGTGGAGCTTTGCTGCAGAGAGGCGAACTGCTTACCTGGTGTGGAGCAGTAGCTCTTTGCTTGTAATCGCTCCATTTCCTGACCCAAAGTAGTCATGTGGGGAGTTCAAGTTAGGTTAACAAGAGCAGGCTGACATACAAAAGGCTTCATTTCTCTGGATCTTATGCTGACTCCTGTCTTTTTATTGTTAATGCCCTTTTGTTAATTTTTCTTGCCTTGTTTCATCTGCCTGAGAGTTCAGCTGGCAGTAAAGAAAGTTCCCTGAGCTGACTTGGCCTGGTATGTGGTTTTTCAAGTCCCTTGCTGCTTCAGGAGGAACCCACTTTCCAGGGCTCTGTCACTTTCCCTCTTTTGCTGTTTGTATTCAGTCCCTTCCCATTCCCCACATATGGTACGCACAGTTGCAATGACTTGCATCTGTCCAGAAGTGTGACTTTCTTAGAGCTGATTCTCCTGTTCCTTTGTGCATGAGCCAAAAAAGGACTGTGTGTTACACAAGGCTGCCAGCACCCTTCTCCCAAGAGAACATGTGTGGTCCCTCCACATTCATCTGAATTCCCCCTAACCCCAAAGATCAAGAATGTTTAGACTTCTTCCTGTCTCTGGTGGCCACCATTATCAAAATTACTTTGTCTGCCCAGAAAGTTAAAACCAATTGTCATTACACTTCCAGTTCTATCGATGATAAACTATGGAAAACATCAGTGTCATATATTGTATTTAACATAAGGAGCTGTTTGACACAGTGTATCCTTGAAATGTTTATAGTGAGTAAGCAAAACTTTGAATTCACTTTAATAAAAACTCCCTTTAACCTCAGAAATGGAGCTTGTACAGTTAAGTTTTATCTCTCTCAAGGATGTTCACCCTTCTCATTCTAAGGGCTAAACACTACGTAATAAATGGCAAAGAGCCTCTCTCCATTTTCTTGTGCCCTTTCCTTTTGCTTTGTGTGTTCAGCAAGAGGAAAATAAAGATCCTTCCTTGAATTCCCAAAACGTGGAGGCCAGTTGGCATTGCTGACCTCTTTGTTTCACTTGCCATAGTCCCTGTCTCAGAGGAGAGTACTGGTGACAGGAAGAAGAAAGTGGAGTGTGTTGCAAACTGATTATACTTAGAAGGTGGATTATTACCTTCTTAATCCCCTTCCTTGCTGGTTTTTCAAGTTGTCTCTTTGATAAAGAACACCTCTTCTTTGAGCTGTTATCTGTGAGCATCTTGAAGCTTGTTGAAGACACAAAGCAGTATAGGAGTCAGCGTGACCAATGTAGGAGTCAACTGTGACTGGAGACTGTGAGAAGGAGAGCTGCTTAGCAGCTCGGGGGAAAGAACTTGTTTGTTATGAGGGGAGACAAAATGGTTTTAAGAGAATGTGGCAAAGTAGACTTTTTTTAGTCCTAATTTCACCTTACTGGTGTATGTCATTATCCCTCCCTGACCTTTTTCTAGAAGTGTAGGTGGGCCACTGGATGGCCAAAATTTCCATGACCATCCTTAGATGCAGCTGAACTGATACTGATGGCAGTTGTGTGAGTGCTCCTTCTGGCCTGCATTCTGCCCTGCTTCACCCAGCCACAGGATCAATAGCTTTAATTTAAATCTTACTCAGATACTCATAATTTTGATGTTTAGCAGTTTTCTACAATAATAGCTAAAGCCATTTAAAATAAGGCATGCCAAAGAACATTAGGGATTAATGGACCTCTTCCTCTCACTTTATCCCAAGCCACCAGGAGAGTCAGCAAAGGAATACTCTAGTGTGCTTTTGTATGGGGGCGTTACATGAAGTAGGATTGATTTTCTTGCATTGAAGAAGTTCCAGATGGAAGTCCCTGGCTGAAAATTACTGTGAGAGTATGCTGGAAAAGTATCTCCATGTATTTGTCCTCTCTACAACCAGACACTCTTCCATTGGCCACTGAACTGCACGGGCTTTTGATCTGACTTGGTTCAGCCATTCCAATTTCTTAAACATACGCTACATGTGCAAGAAAAAAATGGGCCAGTGAATAAAAGACACAGTCTTGTCTTAGGTGAAAGTTTGCTCTTCAGTTTAAACAAATTCACTTGCATAGTATATTGTGGCTTCCCTGTTTCTTTTTTTTTTTTTTTTTTTTAGCTAGATAGAAATTTCGAGTAAAAAATCTACTATGTAACTCATGTATGATTTAATTTGCTCCTTACAGGCCTCATCTCAGGCCATAATTCTTGATTTCTCCTAATTAGTTGCTGTGGAAATGATTATGTCATAAACACAAACAATGGGAATATAAGAGGCAGATGAATTCTTAAGAAGCAAAGATTTGTTTTCCTGTAAATGACCAAAAAACCCAAAGGAGAGGCATCGTAATACTTTCTGCATTGTCTTTCGTCTCAGGATTTTACAGTACTTCTCAAGTATTAATACATTAAAGATTTTTGAAAAGCTGCTGCAGGAATGGTGTTGAAACCTTCCATGTTAGTTGTCCTCAGTAACTCATGATCAAGTCATTGTTGCTTGCAACTAAAAATAAGCTTTTCCTTGCAAACTGAGCCTTTGCTGTGAGAGCTGACCGGATTCTTCCCAACGTACTCATCATCACTAGTTACAGAGATTCTGCTGACCAAGTTATTTACACCTGTGCAGTCCAATTTGCTTCAAGGCTCATTTTATCCCTCTGCCTTCAGATTCTTTCCCGTGGAGATTTGTAGGCAGTTCCAACACTTTCAATAGTGTTGCCTCACTGTTGCTGCACTATGTGAAAGAACAGTAAATGATTGTGTCGAAGGAGTACAGGGTGGAATGGAATCTGCAGCTGCGTCAATCTCAGCTACGTTCTGCATGACTATCAGGAGAAAAATCAATAAAAATATATTTTTTTGCCACTGAAGTCAGCACATGTGGCTAAGTGTCCTGTGGGGAATGAAATCCATCACTCTACACAAGCCCACTGTATAGCAATGTTCTCCTTAAGTGCTCAGAACGGAGCTTGTGTGGTGTATAGGCCATGTGAATTCACATGTGGATTTCACCGGGGGAGAGGCTCTTTGAGTCAGAAGATGCCTTTTTGCATAGTCACTTTTCAGAGTTGTACTATATTTTGGCATCCACAACACCTCTGTCAGACAGCTGAATATTTATAACTGCTGTCTTTTACAGATGGGAAAACCAAGGCACAGAGAGATTAAATGACTTGTCTAAAGGAGCACAGTTGGTTAATGGCAGAGAGAACACAGAGCTCAGCATTTCTGACTCTGTCTCCTAGCCTCCCCAGAACATTTCTAGAGCCATATAGAAGTGATGTAATGTGCGAGCAGAATTGTTTCCAAACAGAAATATCTGTCAGGGTGCAAAAAATATCTGCAGCAGTTCTTTAAACGTGCAAGAACAGATTGATTTTAAATGAATGTGGTCTTTAGTGATTAGAAGGAAGGGATACTTAAGTGTGAAAACATTTAGTTCTCCCATTGATAAAAAAAATATAGAAATTATCCCACTCATAGCTATGGCATAGAAAAACTACATAGCTCTTAGGCTTCCAGCTAAAAGGTTTTTTGAAACTGAAGCTGTAAGTGCAAGTTAGGAAGTAGGATCTTCTTGTCAGCTGCCTGCATCTGTCATTGGAAATATACAGTAGTACATTTCCAGCATTGCCTTATAATATGCCCATGTCAACATTATAGAACTCAAACATGCACAAGAAAGATACACTAAGAAGGGCAAAATGCTTTTGCATAGTTTTTATATTATTCACACAGCTGGAATGTTTACAGCATAGTACAGAGTGTAACGAGCAAATGTTGAACCACATCAAGCAGTTCCCTTGTTGTGCATGTCATTTAAATATCAAATCTATAAGGGCGTTTGCTATGTTCTTCACACACAGAAAGACCACAACTAAGTGACTTAAAAGTATCCCATGAGTTTTTAAAAATGCGGACAAACAACTCTCTTCTTTTGATAATTGCAAATACATTGTTCCACTCCGTTGGTTCTGCAACATCTGGTGTTTTATAAAGCATTTTAAAATGTCATCTCCCTTCCCTGTTTGCCCACACCCTTCCCACTGCACCTTAACCCCAGCATAACAAGAAACTTTCATTTCTAAGGAAATCTGTGGAAAATCTTGCAAAACAGAGTAAAGGAGTAGTTCCTGGATAGATTTGAGCTATTCCTTAAATTAACAAGAAAGCCGAGTCAGTGGCGTGGAGCAACACTACTGTATAGAACAGTTTCCATGAGGAAAATGAACAGGATTCCAGGCTGATTCGGTGGAAAGGTGTTATTGAATGACTCTTGCAGAAGGGATTACTTAGAACTTTTTGCTTGGTAGTGTTAACTTGATATACGAGTCTTAGCATTAAGTTTTCTTAACAAGGGCACAAGGTAGTTTCTCAAGAATAAGAGACTGTAACCTCCCTTGTAAGTCCTGTTATGTGTCCAATGTTTGAATTGTCAACTGAGTAGTTGCTTCACAATTAGCAAGGTTGTGAACTTCATAGTTGGTTCCTGAGGATGAGTTTACAGGTTAAGGAATCAAAGTGGGTGTAGGAAAGGCCAGTACTGTGTAGCATTTGTCCATCGTCAGGGTATTTTAACATTTTTTGTGGTTGCTGTCAGTTCATTGCAGCACACAGTGAATAGGATGCTTTGAGAAGTAGGAGGTGAGTAAAGATACAAATCTAATAATACAGAAATAATTGCAGAATTTTCACCAAAAAATGCCAAAGCACGGGGTCTTTATAAATATCGTGAGGTGTGTGGGGAGTCATCTTGCCTAGTTTTAGCTATCCATCATTTAGGCATACAGTCTAAGCAGGTTTTATAGTCCCTCAGTTTTCAGTGGGGAGAAAGGGAGCAGGCACACCTCTAGGTGGCAGCTCATCCCACCTGTCTAGGTGAGACTAGGTGCTCACTTTTCATCTGACTAAATTTTGATGGGATGACTTTTACCTTTGCTGGTCAGCACAGAAGAAGATGCTTCCCAGTCCAATGAATTTAACATAAGACTTACTTCCTTAGCTCTTGGAGTGAATGGAGTAGAAGACTTCTTCTGTGTATCAGTCGTAAGGGCTGAAGAAAAGTCCCGTGAACTGTTTACTCAGTGAAGTTGCCTTTTTCATACATGCACTGTAAATGTGTGGCAGATCCTAGGTTAAAACATAGCTAGCTACAATCAGAAGGTTATGTTAAATGATTTGTATTAGTTTCTTTTTACGTAACTGGTGAAAATCTGCAAAATTTTATTAATAATGTAAAATGTCATGTTAAAGTAGGCTTTTAAAAGGAGACTGACACATAATATGCAAGTGATTTCTGATCATGAGCCTGATGATTAGGATATTCTGCATACTTGTCCTCACGGTCCCACTGGCACAGCACTTCTCCACAAGCTACTGTAGATTTACTTAAATTACCAAGAACTACTAGAGCCCTAGCAAATGGTTTCTTAGAGGATGAATAAAAGTGCAGCTTCTTGTTCCAAGTTCTGTGTTGCCTTAGCCAAAACGTTATTAGTATCCAAGGAGATGCTCTGTGACCCTATATCCTTAACCTTTCTCATGGCTGTTTTGCCAGAGCTGTGTGACTCTCAGATAAGTGGGGATACCCTCACTTGCTTTGCTCTCTCTAAAGCAAGTAACAAGCAATGAAAGTACAGTAGCACTGTCTTCAGCATGGATTAGAAACCAGAGCACCTGTTTTAAGGTCCCAGCTAAACTTGTACCTGTGTGCTGTCATCTGCTTTCCTTTCTGTTATAGTTAACTTCTTTCTTGATTTTCCAGCTTGTGCTGCAGTCAGAATTCCATTTTCCTAGCTAGGTATACTCTATAAAGAGCGTGCCTTGTTAAGAAAACAGGAGATACGGGGATTATTTTTGCTTCCTGTAAATAAATTAAAGGGCAAGTTTCAGAGTGGCAGATGCATTTTTGTAAGTAAAGGCATAGTAAAACTGTTCATGAGTATATTTAGGCTGAAAAATAAGGTAGAACATTCCTGTAGGGGTAGTGAACACAAGCATTCTAGCTTGCTACATTTAAGAATGGCTTTATGGAGAAAGTTATGGTCTTGTACAAAGGCCTGGATTTGGATGCCCAGGGTGGAAGAGAGCATAGTGATTGCTTCTGAGAAGTTTTGATCTTCTTAATTCTTGCATCAGTTCATTCCTTTTTTATAGGTTACGGCATGCTGTGATTATGAAATGGAAGTAACGATAAACTTTGCTAGCTGCGATCTTTAAAGAGTCTGACAATTTCTGCTCTTGAACCTTTATCCCTGTCTCTGTTGTCCCCTGCTTCACTGTGATGATTCACTATGAAGATGGTGGTGCCAGCCAGTATCCCCTTAGCATTGTGAGCTAAAACCCCGTTACTATGCAAACACTGTTCCTGGAGCCCTAGAAGTTTAAGAAATAAAGGAAAATGGTGATTCCCTTTGGACTATCAGCCAGATGACCTTTTGTTCTCACATGGTTTAGTCCCTCTTCTGTACATGACTGCCACTTGGGACTTTTTTTGGCTTTTGTCCATTTTATTCCAGTTAGCATTTAGTTCACACATCATTATGAGAAGCGCTGGTTACAAAGATACACAGATCTTGTCATAACAGAAGTATTTCGTATGCACCTGCAATTTGACATTTGTGTTGGGGGAATATTGCAGAGTGACTAAAAAAGTGAAATAATTTGCTTTTTTTCTGACTCCACCTGCTGTGAAGTGGTTTGTTGTATTTTTGGAGGAAGGGCGTTGAGGTGTGGATTTCTTTTTTCTTTCTTTTTTTTTTTTTTTTAAAAAAAAAAGAACAATCTGAAGGTGTGTTTATGGTGTTAGGGAAAAGGTACATTGTGGGTTACAATGCTGTAAGCAGAGAAAAAAGGAAAATCTGTAAGACAGATGGCTATTAATATGGTGTAAATACCCTATTTTTAAATGTAAGGGGAAAAAGGTGTTCCATATATAGTCCTCAAGCTGGAAGCTTCTTATTTGTAATAGTATCATGGCAATGTGCAAGGATTAATCACTTCCTGTGTGCTATGTGTAACAGCAACATCAACAAAAAGTGTTCTCAAGAAGCATTATCTTCTAATTGCATGGAATTCTCTTTCTTTGGATGCACCTATTCAGATACACTGAATTCATTAAGACGACCCTAGCCAACTTCGCCACATGTGTGCAAACGAAAGGACCTGTAACCTGTGTGTACCTGACCACCTGAGAATCCCCCTGTTTGCCACTGTACCCAGTTGTCCCACCACCCCTTGATCGCATACCGGAGGCAAGAAGGGGGAGGGTGTCAAGGGCACGCTGCAGCTGTGCTCTGCTGTGTCTCAACCAGGTGCTCACAGAATTAGGGAGCTATAAATGGCTTCCTGATAGTGTTCCCCAGCTTGCCTCCTCCAAGTAAAACTCTGCACAGGAGAGTGGCTGACCTGATAGCATTCACAAAAGCAAGGGATTTGGCCTCGAAACGCTTTTTGCTCCTCATTGCAGGAATTCAAATGGCCTAGAATGAGAATGACCTAATATACTTCAGCGACTGCACTGAAATTAAGAGTTCAGTCTCATGTATCCACATTAAGTGGAAAGATAAACAATTTGAGTTATGTTGACAATGCCTCTGTAATGGAAAATGTTAATAGTTACGCTGATGGGAATTTTCTCTAATTGATCTTCTGTATTCAATAAACTGTTATTGGAAACTGGTATTTCACACCTTCATACCATGGTGATTGTTACTTGTTAAGTGCTTTTATATCATGATGTCTGGGAGTAAAGGGTCCCCGAATACATGTTAATGTTAATCCATCTTGTCAAGTTTTTTCATGATGTGGTGTGACTGGAAAATGATCAGTTGTGAGCTTTGCTTTATAGTTTAATTCAAGGCAAATTTAAAAAATAGTTTCAATATTTCTTTTTAGTACTTTTAATGTTTCTTTCCAAGATTCTGAGTTTTTTGGGGGAGGGGAGGGGGTCGCTTTTTGGGGGAGGCTTGCTTGGCAGGTAGTCATTGGCTATTTTCGTTGAAAACAGTGTCAAGACAGGAGTCAAATTACAGTAAAATAGCTCATGCTACAGATAAACTTTACGTTTCCATGGAATATATCCTGTGATGAAAGCTTCTTTCCTAAGTAGTCACTCTCTCTAAATAATGCATTCTTTCCAGACACCATTACTATTTTGTTCTTTGACAGGTAATTACAAACTTGCTCCTCAAAAAGAAAAAAAAAAAAGGAAAGCCATACACCTACAGGAAGGCTTTTAAATATAGGTCCAACTTAATCTGGTTTAATCTTTGTTTATATAAATTCATGTGTGTTTTGAGAGCTCGTTTTTCAACTTTGAAGCACCCTTCTGTATTTATTTCTCTGAGAGTTTTTGAAGCTCTTGTACTATGAGAAAAAAACAATGCTGGCAGTGAGTTTGTGTATATAAGCTAAAGACTTTTTGAAATGCATGCATTTTTGCCAACTGCAGTTGCTGGTTTTAACTGGAAAGCTAGTACCACCCTCATAGAACAGCCTTAAAAAAACCCTAGGACTGGAGATGATGTTTGTGAATACATTCTTGAGTTTGACTATAATGCTTTATCTCAAAATAGGCAGTTACAGAATGATGTCATTTTTATGTAGCATCCTCTTTGTGCAAAGGAGCCATGAAACAGATAGACTAAAGAGAAAAAGGGAAGATTTAGGGAGAGAAGCTGACTCAGGGAATCAGGATCCTTCCAGATCAATAGAGCAGCCCCAGAAAAAGAATGACATCCAGCTGCTGCAAATGGACAGATGGAGAAAAGGCCTAGGATGAAGAAAAAGAGTGAGTGGAGGAATAAATGTGGTCAGAAGTGTGGGGTGGAGCTGGTCCTTTTTAATTTCAAAAAAGGAGAGAGACAGTTGGATTTGGCAATGAACAAGATCCTAGTGAAGGTGAATGAGGCTTACTTCCCAGAGTGAGAAGATTGTTTGGTGGCCCTGAATTTTTTTTTTTTTTTTTTTTTATTTTCAGTGAAAACAAAGTTAAAGTCCTTTCCTGGTGATCTGAAATGTTTTCCTGCAGTCAGTTAGGTATAACCCTGTCATCCCAAGTCAAAATATTTTGTTGAGTTTTAAAACATATTGTTTTTTCCTTCTTTCTCTTTAAAGGTGAATTTCAGAATGGAAGCATAATTTATATGCAGTCACTCTGGAATTCATTTAAGCGATATGATTTAGGTTTTAGGGGATTATTTGGAGCTGAACTATTGCTGATTTCAACCTGAATTTGTAAATAATCTTTAGGTGCGCTCAAAACTAGCACATTATTCACTGCAAGCACTACCCAGCTGCAAAAATCATGAAATGTCTTGGGGACTTTTTCAGAAGAAAAAGCTGTGTGCAATGCATAGTTACTTTCAAATCCTGTAGATACCATCTAATTTAAGTGGCCTTGGATCCAACCTGCAGTGCTCAGCCTCTAATTGCATGCCAGCATCGTTTGGGAGTTCAGATTGTTTGTTCATAGTAAAGAAAAGAGTGCCAGCTTGTGCTGTGTTGAAGATATGAATGAAATTTTTCTGCTGGTTCCTGCTTCCAAAACTATTTTTAATTATTGTAAGTGCTGGCCGTATGTTCTGTCCCATAAACTGAGGTTCTTTAAAATGTGGGCATTCAAAGTAACTGTTTACTTATGAAAAGTGTTGCTTTATAATAATTTATTTGGCTTGATCACAGTGAGAAAATAGAAATAAGCAATTTGTTTGCTTAAAGTCACAAAAAAATGGGTCTCCTAACCAAAGAAATATATGCTTATTTTTGTGATAAACTGCATACCCCTAACTGAGTGCTAGAAGCCTCCCTCTCTTTTTCTAATAATTGTCCCTTGGCACATTCATCTCTGTGTGTTGCTTAGAGGCCTGTCTGGTAATCTTTAGCTAGTTTTAAATCACAGGTTTCTCCATATGCAGGCCAAATGTTACAGAAGATACTGAAAGTTCATGCATCCGCACACACACACTCTCAAAGGCTTTAAAACATCCACAGATATCTTTAAAGGGCATATGCTAACAGGAAAAGTTAATAGGCTGTGGTACGGGAAGGAGTTTCAGAGCAAAAACAAACTGTCAGGTCTTCATAAAGTGCTTTTAAGAGTATAAAATTTTGATCTGTGAACTGGTTTCAGGTACCCAGAAACTAGGGGCTTTGTTTGGCTCAAGTTGCAGGTCTTAATCTAATACTAATTAAAGTATTGCAGGACGTTTCACTTCTCATTTGAACACCCTTCCTAGTTGCAGGAGGCAATTATGTGCTTTTACTGTTCTGTGCTGCAGTAGTACTTTCTAATCTAATATCATCTTTTTGCTTCACTTACTACCCTTAGTGTACATTGCAGATTTCATAAATAAAGACAATATGGTTGATCGAGAAGCTGAGGCACAAAGTGGCTTCAGGGGCTTTGTGAAGGTCATGGAAAGACTGTACAGAGTTAGGAGAGAACTCCGATTTCTCTACACCATGTTCCTTCACCAAGACCATCTTGTCATTCACAGGTGAAATGGAACCACCTGGGAACCAGTGTTTGTCACTAAGGCCACCTTCCTGTAGGAACTATGGGACGAAATTCGTGATAGGTGATGGACTAAGTGGAGTTGTCTGTGGCATAGCATTGTATTTGTGCTGAAATTTGGTGGTTATCTTGGACCTAATTCTCATCATCTGAGGAAGAAGAATCTGGTGTGAGTGAATATCTGACAGAGCTACTGAACATAGCTAGTTCTTGTCTTTCCCAGGTTCTCCACTGAACACCTTTGTTGTGCCACATTACTCATACGGATTGCCACGTTATGACATTGGGTAGCAGTTGTGTCACTCCTGTACACACGTGCACACTCAGCGCACTTGCACGCTCATGTATACGCTCTTACCAAATCCCAAGATTTGCTTCCAGTTCAAATTTGAGGATATAGAACCTGTTCTGCTATTTCTGCCCTGGTAAAATAATTTATCAGAAATTTAGGCCTTTACTTGGACATAAAATTTGTATTTCTTTTGAAACAGCCCTCAGAAAAAAAATACCAAACTGTTTCTTGTAGACAATAGTAAATTTTGATTTGCACATTCACTCACTCACTAGTTGGCAGCATTAAAAAATTAAATTGAATTTACCTCCAGTACTTAAACAAATCTACATCTCTTCAGCGACCAGAATGAGAACTGTGTTATGGATAAGTTTCTTCTAAACTTAACCTAATCTTAGACTTCAAACAATTTCTGTGTAGCAAACCTGACTGTACAGGAAAGCTATGTTAACATTTTGCAATATTGTTGTCCAGCACTACTCAGGTAGTGAGAGAAAAAAATGTAACCTCTTCAAGCTGTGTTTACAGTAGATTTTCCAACTGAAATAAAAGAGTATACTTTTGTCAGCTCATGTGATGGTTGTTCAGCTGTTTGGTACATCTTGCTCTTCTGTGTTCTCTGTATCACTCATTCAGTGTGTAGATAGTGGGGAATATGCAGCTGCTGTCCATGTCCCCAGAATGAAAGATACCAGATAAAAGGTTTAGCAACACCCTCTTGTTCAAAGGGAATGCAAGAGCAAATTTTGGATACAGGGTGATATCACATCCTTAGAATAAGTTGTTATTTTGTTATGACTGACCTAAAGATTTAGTCATGCAGGTTTTTTGAAAATTGTTATCAATAAGAACTAGATCTGGATTTAGGCAGAGGATTAGTATATATAGTTATACTGAAGAAAACAAGTCCACTGTTGCTGAAATGGACACAGTCATTATAAAATTATTACTATAAATTCCTACTGTCTTCTGAAATTTGAGGAAGATTTAAACCTTTCAACTCTTGTCAGTCCTCATCTGTATGTTTGGAGTGGGTCTGCTTTTAGTGACAATAGGGCTATAGTGACTTCAGACGTCGCTGGCCATCAGCAGCAGTAAATGTGGGGGGGCAAAGGAAGAGAAGTTTTATCGTGAGACCAAGTTTTAGTTTGTTGGATAACTGTGACAAAGCATCTATCTCTTACAGAATTCATAGGATTTTATTATAGCTCTTAAGCACGGTCGGGGCTCTATAATGTGCACAGAATAGATGCATGGCCTCAGTATAGAAATATGAAGCATGCTTGAGTATTTTGAAGTTTCGATGTGTAAAACTATAATTTCTAAGCGATAACTGGGGGCAAACTGACCTTCTATTTCGGGAAGAGACTTGCCAAGGGAAGATTTATCATCATCTTCATGCTCAAGAGAAAGCGATGTATTATATATTCAGTGATGTATTATATACATTGCGCACTGTGGACCGCACAAAGAAGTTATATTTTAAACTGATTTCACGTATCCTTTCAGTGGAGAGAGGCAATGTGTTGGTGGATGTTCATGGAATATTCATTAATATACTTAGTCATCAGGAGTTATGTCATGATGATCTTTTATAGAATACATAAAACAGTGTGTTTAGGGAAAGAAAATCTTGGATGACTAAAAGATTATAACTAGCAGAGAGAGTAATGACAGATCACCATAGGAAGTTCTTACTGATGGAAGTGGGCACAATGAACAGCATTGGCATTGACATAGATTGTCATAAGCCATGTTGAGAACACTAGTTTTCCACGCCGTTGGCTATTCCTGGCTGCTAGCAAAGATTCTGGTCATATTCCAATGTTTTTTTCATAGTTAAAGGTCTCACAGTAGCAATAATTTTAAGTCTTCTGTGTATTAAACTGCAAAAAACACATAAAAATAATCTATCTTTCAATTCCAATAAAGTGGAAAAAATAAATAAATGTAATCCTTGCCTCCACAGAGGCTGTTGGCATTTTCCAGTAGTTAGAAAAATGACCAGTGTGAACAGACCAATTTGTATTTAAAGTACAGATTTACAGTGTCAGATGGTATCTCATTTTGAGCAATCTTGTCAACACATATTCTGCCTGAAGTAATATGTGGATTGTAAATCATACATTATATCAAAAAACCCCACCCCTTTGCCTATAATTAACTGACACAAATCTAATTTTTGAAGCCATTACATTAGCAAGTAAGTACTTTCTAGAATGTCAAAATTATAAAGCCGTAGGAATCCTACAGAGAGAAGGAGTTTGGTAAGAGGCCAGATATTCTGAGCACCTTGTACGTGTGTGTGTGTGTGTGTGTGTATGTATGATTCTTATATATATAAATATGAGAGAGAGAAGATTGTACATCTTAGACTGTTGGATGTGAACACAAAATATTAGCCAATGCAGTGCTATAATAGGGCAAGGTATAAGAGCTTAGCCTAACAGGAAAAACAAAAGTTTTCTTTGAATCGGAGGATTTTTTGATCTGTTTTTCTCAGAGAACTATGTGACAGCTCTGTTCACTTCCTCACCCAGTGGAAAACTCTTTTCATTTACCAAGAAATAAAAGGGAAAACCCCTTAAAAAGATAGTCTGTCCTTAAAGTAGCCCAACACAGATACTGGCAGGCTTTGGAGTTTTGACATCAGCTTTCTCCTTTCTCCTCTTGACAGGTAAACCAAGTAAAAAAAGTTTATTGATTTGGCACAGAATTTATCAAAATAATTAAGAGCCTTCATTTGCTCCCTACAATCCTTAAATGATAACATTGTGATGAAAAAGGTTCCTCATTATAAGGTGGTCCTGTAAACAGAATATTTTCTGTCTTGGCAACAGAAAGATGATTTTTAATGTTGAAGCAAACAGATTCTTTAAAACAGATGCATCCAGTTCTCCACTAGCATTTTTTAGCTTTGTGAATGGCTCATTTCATCAAAAGAAACATGATCTATGTTTTTCATATGATAGAAGTATTGACTTCATTAACTGAAAAAAACCATAAATTTAGGGGATTTGGGTAGGAATAGATATTTGATAGGTGTTTAACATAGATAAGGGAGAAAAAGACTCCAAAACCCCAAGGTCAGAATTTTATTGCAGTGTTATTGAACAGTCTGAGTATTTATGACAGGGTAGATGTGACAAAAATTCATTGAAAAAAGATTCCATGAAAGGATCGGCATGAAGAACAGTAATGTTGAAATGTAATTTTTATACAGGATTTGTTTTATTCACATTTGGCAACCAGGAGGGGAAAAAATAAGCTATTTTTATTTCATGGTGCTGAGACCAAAATTCAGGTTTTCTTTAAAACTCATTGTAAATGGGGTATTTGGTGGAGGCCATGAACTACTTTAATACATATTCCATCATTCTGTACTGCATTTTTTTTCTTGTTTTTATTCACTTCAGCATACTGAATGATTGAAAATCCAGCTACAGCTAGCATAGGCTTCATTGTTGGAGCTGAAGCCTTAGATGTGCACTGAATGGCAAGTGGTGTACCCAGAAAACCTAATGCTGTCTAAAGGAAGAGAAGGGCTGGGGTAGTTGGATGAATACCTAATTCCTTATATCTGTTTTATGTCTCTAGTCAGCCTGAAAACACAGATTTCCTAGTGAAAGAGTTATATGGTCTTTCCAAGAACTCTGCTTTCTTGCAAAAGAAAAGATTGGCTTCTATGTAAAGTGTCAGCGATGAAGGAAAAGTAGGAAAGAAGAAAAAAGATACTGCGTAGGAATCTCAGCTGAAAAGCTAGCTTTAAAAAAATAACATTCCTACTGGCAGAACCTCTTGGCCTACAATGAAGATGAAATCCTCACATGACAGAACACTCCATTCCCCTGTGTCAGAAAAAGGACACTGTCTAGCAAAGACTTTTGGTTGCCCAAAGCAGTAATTACCAACACTCTGGAATGAGACAAGACATTGTTTCTTTCTGTTCTATAAATTTTGTGACAAGGATTTAGTCTCCTTCACTAAAATCTCACATGACATGTCTGTGGAACTATAAGAAAAAAACGCAAAAAACCCTAACCTTCCTCCAAAGAAAGAAGCCGATTTTAGGATTAAAACTGCAGATTCTGTCAGTTTTCTTCCATCTGTGATTTATTGCATCCATAGCTTTCCGTATTTAAACAATAGTCACTGCAATTTACTACTTAACAGTAATAATTGCTTATGTCAGCAATCCGAAGTTTTCCAAGAGGAGAAGGAAATTAATATTTTGCGTTGTGTTTTCAAGGATTAATGCATATGGTCACCATACTAAACTGCAGTTCCAGTGTTTTAATTTTTTGTTTAAATTGTTTCATGAATAACTTTATACTTCTGCTCATTTGGGATGGCTATGGAAAAAAGGAAACATATTTGGTCCCTTACTGATGAGTGAAGGAAAGGCAAAAGCACCATAGCTTGGCATGAAAACCCATCTGGTTAACTCAGCGGAATAACTCCTTTTTGGCCATCTTTCTGATTCTGATTACAACGTATTCTTTCTTTTTCCAGTGTGGCCTCTTGTACATACACAAAGATACAACTGAGAAATTTGAAGATTCCACTTAGGAAGAATTTGATTCATTTGTACCAGTAGCTTAGGTCCTACAGTTTAATACTGATTTTTCAAACAGAAATATAAAAGTATACTTGAGAATGCATCTCTCCTTGTTCTTCATTGTCTGTCTTCCCTGATCACATTTTTCATTAGTTTTTTTCCTTATTTTACTGAACTGTTTTTATTAATGCAGTGCTCTTTTTATATGTATTGCAAATCATTTTAATGGAACAGGCAGTGAGTATCTGCCCTTGTTGTTGAGTGGAGATCCCCACTGGTTTGCCAAAAATGTCTCTTGCATATAGGACTTTATGTTCAAATTTAAGCTTTTTTTCACTTATGCAGTAGTTGACAATTACAGTATCAAAATGTTACTGTATACAAGACACATAGCCATCCTTAACAAAAGACGTGAATCCAACCAGGTGAAGTTATAGACAAGGGAACTTCGTGAATCTCAAACTGTCTTCTTTTTTTCCTGTTACAGTTTCCCTAGCAATCCCATTATAGATATAAACAAGCGTGTAAATTATGTAAATTTAAATTATTATTAGAATAATAATTTAAAATCTTTTACAGTCATTCCAACCATAAACAGACACAGTCTTTTTTGTCTGCTCTCCATTATAGGTCCTATTTTAATTGTAGCACTAAAGCTGGGCTCTTTGATTCTCAGTTTTGGCAATCAATCCAACCTTTTCACCTTGATTTATGTTTTGGGGGTTGAAAATCGTGTTTCAAATAAGGCAGAAGGGGAGTTTGAATCTGGATCTTTTGGCCATACAGCTTCTTTATCGACATTAAAAAATGTGCTGTACAGGAGGCCCCTTTCTCATGTATAGAAGCATACATTTTCTTTCTTTTCATTATAAAGCTTAAGTTTCAATCAGAAAGGGAGCAAAATATAATTTTGACAAAAATACACAAAAGATTTTGTACTCATTCCAGTACAGAAAAAATAATTTAATGAAACCTTGAAATTTGCCATGAAATGGAGCTGTCATCTTCACTGTTGTCACTTCTGATCCTTCTAATCTGTTTTTTCCACTAACTTCAGAATAATATGGATAAAGCCCAAAGTTCAGTAGATCCGTTTAATTCTCTTAACATACACTATACTACAACATGAACAGCATTTTGACTATTCTTGGCCTTCATCTTTGATGGTGGTGGGCTTGCTCTCCCTTCAAAATTATGCGTAATAAAATAATGATGCCATTAAATGATACAAAATCTGATTGTGTACAGTATAAACAACCTGAGTTTTGAATGAAAACCTTTTGTTTTAATTGAGGTTTAGCCATGTTATTTTTCTGAGGCATGTGTATATATACTGCCTTTTGCAAATCGGTTCTGATCTAAGAAATGCTGGTAGCTGTCTGCATTTTCCTAATAACAGATATGAGATCAGAGCTGAGGCCTAGGCAGACTGACGGCTCTCTGTATGCAGGTTGTAAGGATTAAGACATTTTCACTTTGCCCAGACATTGATATATATAGTCCTCTTTACTTATATGAAAGGTTAATGATGCTCAGGTTTCCGCAGAAAGAAAGAACCCTTTCCATATGACAGTAACAAGACTTTCTTTTGACACAAATATGTAACATATGTGACATATGATGTTTCACAACTATCACCCAACATGCAACAAGTACAGTCATTCAAATTAATGTTGTTCAGCCAAATGTGACATCACAATCACTGAAAGGCTTCAGTTACGCATTCTTCCAGAAAGGACAAGAACAGGTTTTTTGGCTAACTTGTATAATTGAAAATTATTAGTGTCTGTGTTTATGTGCCAACAAGTGCACTTGGGTGCCTCTTGTCTGATCAAGACTGTCGCCTACCGTGTCCTTCAGGAAGAGAGAACCGCCAAACATCACAAAAGGTGACATTTGAGCAGACAAGGTGCTGAGCTGAGGCCATTAATCTCTTATTAATCACGCTGACATTTTAAAGGATGATTTTCTTGAGCGGGGAAAAAAAAATCTCCCAATAGCTTACCAGATACTGTGAGGACTGGAAACAGGATGGGTAGTCAGAGGCCAATGATGGATTGAATTTTCTGTTACCAAGAGACAAAATAAACAAATGTGTTTCATCCTGAGAACATCCACCTGGGGAAGAGTTCTCAAGGGACCGTCACACACTAGGCCTTTTTGGCTTCCTTGGATTGGGATCAAGCTCATGAGATCATTCCAAATTTTGGACAGCTATCTGAACCAAGTTTCCCTATCACTTATTGGTACATGGATTTTTTTTTCTCATTACCAGGATTTTTAATACGTCTGGACAGATTGGTTAACTGCTCTTGCATTTCCCATCAGCCTTAAGTTTATCGCCCCAAACTGTTTATTGTTTGAAGCATTTGTAGTAACCATCCGCTATTTCTGCTTGATAGTATTTTCTTATTAAATTTTTATTTACTTTCATCTACCTTCACGCCTGTACAGAATACATTCAGGTACACTTTCAGAAGTGATTATGATAAGGTATCCCTGTGGGAGAAATGCATTTCTGTCTTATCTGTCACTGTACTTGTGACACAGCTACATGTATTTGTTGGCTTCTTGTGCTTGGCAAAGAACAGGACTGTGCCCTCACTGTACAGGGATCACATAAAACCTCTTTGCATATATACTTGAGATGTGGACACGTTAGTTCTCTCTCATATTTTATTTCTCTGTCTTACTATTGAAAATTCTGTTTCTCCTTCTAGTCACAGTCAGATCAAAAGCTTCCTCTTCTGTTTTACTTGTTGTCTGTCGCTATACAGCACCCTAAAAAAAGAAAATATTACTTTTTACCACTTACTGCTCTGTTGCTTACCAGTTGTATGGAGCCTAAACCAGAAAGTTACGAAGTTGGACATAGACACTGATTGATATAATCATTGCAGACATCCCTGTAAATGTTTTAAGTGTCTGTAATGGCTGTAAAACAGTCTTCTCTTAGAGACAACTGCAGGGTTCTTTGATTATTTTTTTTCTTTTTCTTTTTTTTTTTTTTTTTCTGAAAATCCTGAGCATTTGCCTTTACCCATAGCAGCTGTAGCAGAGATCCATAGATTGCTGATCAAGAAGACACTATGTCCATTTAGAGCCCTTCCCTTCTCTTCCTTCCTTTGCAATTCCAGAGAACTACAGACAAATAATGTCACGTGTAAGATTACCTTTCCACCTGCCAAAGTCCCGCAGGAACTCACACAGCTCTGCTCTATTCATGATGTCATTATCATTATATATATAATCTGTAAGGCATGTTCTCCAGTAATTCCCCAAATCCCAGACAAGTTCATCCAGCCCTGACAGCATGGCAGCTCCTCCTGTCAGGTATTGTTCTCAGCAGGTGTTTCCAGATGTTACAAAATTCCAATATATACGCCTTATTTGTAGAAGTCACCTTTATGAAAAAAAAGATATTCAAATACTCTGTCTAGCAGAACAAAAAATGCTCAGTTTAAATCTTTGCTAAGTTCACCTGAAGTGTTTTGGAGTGCTCTTTTCAATAGACACACGTATGTAATGTTTTAAAAAAATTAAAACACAACAACTCCTAATATTAATGTTTATGATGTTTATTTTTCTTTCACTCTAGCAAAGCCAAAGTGATCTGCTTAACATTTCAGTGTTTAGGTAATATAAAGTCTATATAGAATCTGCAATGTTAGGGTTTTTACCTCCACTTGCTTTGAATTGTATAATCATTGCATTTCTAGATACCATATATCATATTAACACTCCATACACTTTCCATCATTTTAGCTTTCATCAACAACTTTTCCAAATTGATCAGTTGACATTTATATTGTGTAGCCCAGATATGACATATCTATCGTCCATATTCCCTAATTTTTGTGTTTTATATTTGAAAAGGACAGAGTATTTCTCACTCTGATGATTATAGCTTCATGGTCATCCAGACCCAAAGAAAGAGTTTCGAAACAAGCTTATAAATGGAGACATTTCCTGCAAATAACTAGTGAAGGAGAGTCCGCTGCAACTCTAGACACAATTAGGAGTTTTAAAAATTCAAAGGCGTAATCAAAAGTCACCTGTACAATACATGGTATTATCTTCCTCGGAAACAGCTGTGTAATCTTTTTGTAAGCTAAATACAGGTTAAAGAAATGCATGTAAATTAGCAGATCAAAACTGAAATGAAAGTTTACAATACATTAATAAACTACTATCCTACTATATTATTGAGAAAAATCCTGTCACTGCCTGTATTCTCATTTATATAAATTATTGTGCTGTGCTGTTTTCCATCATGGATGCGTTACGCTAACAGGTTAGTACCTCTGGTAGCTAAACAGAACAGTATATGATACATATTCAGAATAGAATATGTATAACTGTTTTTATATGTATATACACATATATATGTAATAGAAGTACATGCTTGTAAAGGAAGTACTGGAACAACCCAGGCCATCAAATGCCTTGAATATAAAAAATAAGATCTGATCTTGATTTGAAATTAGGTGGGAATCTACTGTAATAGCTGTGATTCTGTGGACATACCACACGGTCTACATCAGTTGGGATTTCTGAGTCTTTGAAATATCCATGTCTGGATATATTGCCTTGCTGTTAGTTAAAATGAGGAGCTAAAGGGCCTTGATGTTGTCAGTAGTGGAGTAGTCTTCTACCTGACCCAGGCTGACAGAACATCTGTCACTGGTGATTCTGGTCAAAACAGAGATCTACTTTAACAAAGTGTACTGTTCCAGTACTCACTGACTAACCATTGACATGCATAGAAATCGTAAAGTGTCTACAGACTCAGGATTTTTTTTCTTCAGTCTGTCTTCTAGTATAGTTGGCTGTTCTGTTGTGGCAGTGGTTATATGACTGATGTGGAGAGGGACTGATGAAGTTGTGTACTGCCTGTATATTGCTGGGCCTTGATTCAGTACTGTTACATGCTTGTTGTTCCATGTGGCTATTGAAAAGAAACTGAGGGAGAACTGATACTTCTGAAACCCCACAAATACTGTTGTCACTTAAGAGTATTTGTTAGGTTATGCAAAGGCAACAAAGTCCTTGATTGTGCTAGGTAAACAAAGAGGTGTCGATCATCCGTAGCTAAGCAGCTCACAGCCCAAATAAAGCAGGGGGAGGGTGGGGTAGAGGTATCAGACCAAAGCTGCGAACAACATGATATTTGGGATGAATGTTATTTCCACAGTTCTTGGCTTCTGCAATTGCCCACACAGTTTGAGGAGTCCAGTGGTGGAGGTAGAGTTTCCTGTCACTGCTTACTGGGCGTACCTCTGCAGGAAGGACTCAAATAATTTTAGAGTGCTACTCTCACTGCAGAGGTCCAGGATGATGGGAACGGATGTCTGTCCTTTGCCCATTGAAGGGTGGAGAATATTCATCAGTCTCCTAGGTGGTGTCAGTTGTGTGTCCTGGCTTGACTCCAGATTATGCTGTGTCTAAAAGGTTAATTTCCATGAGATGAATATGTCCTTGGCCTTTGACTCGCTTTGCTGTGGACTTGCTCGTGGGAAATTTGATACTGGGCGGGAGTTGGCTGAAACCAATGTATCCAGGGTGGGTTTCCTTTATGTGGATAAACACAGCATGTGTATCTCCAGGAACAGGAGCTTGGCATCTTCTCCCAGCACTCAATTCACTTACGGTGATCAAAGGTGGTTCTTTTTATTGCAGATGTTCAATACTCTACATAAGCAATCTCTGTATTTTCCACCCTATCTGCAACTAATGTACATCTTCAGCTGCAGTATTTCAGCTGACTTATCTAGATGTCTGGGTTTGTACCGTTCACTTTTCTACCAAGAAGCGTGGGTTAAAGAACTATGCAACCTGTTTCTGCACTTTGCTTTGGTCCTTAATATCCGTGTATGATGAATTAAGTTTATGAATGCTGGTACTTCTACTGCAATTTTATCTCTTTCAGCGCCAGTGAAATCTCTTTTATCTTTACTCATCCTTTTCTTCTGGCAGAATATTTATTATTGTTTCACAAGTACATTTGGTAGTATTTGTAGGTGAAGTGCAGGTTCTGATTGGGCTTTGCAACTGTTAGGGACAAGAAAGCCTGATCTCTGTTTCAGCCTGTATTCCTGACAACAGTACTTGCAGATCTGCCTTAGTGTTTAGGATGCTGTTTAGTTTAGTTTAGTGCTTGACTCATATACATACTAATACCAGGAAGTATGGAATTTTGGCTCTAAATCTGGTTTTCACTTAACTGTGATGAACGGTGAGTCACTAATTTAACTTAATCTAACAAATTTTCAGTAGTAGTTTTCTCTAGTTGGTTGAACAGTTGACAACTGGGATTTTCATTGTAATCACAGAAAGCTGTACTGAAGGAACCAGTACTCTACTGGTATAGTAATCTTGCTCTCACATCTTGTATGTGTCAAAGCAAATTGAGCTGGTAAAAGTTGGTTTCTTATAGTTTCTTGTACTAGTGGTGCTTTACCTCTGGTAAGCCACATCATGGTGGCTGATGATTATCTAGTACAAAATTAAGACTTCACTACTGCTACGGTGCTATACCAACCCTGTGTACAAGGAAGAAGAGATTTGGCAGGATGAGCAGTTGACAGCTCAAGGAGGAGAATTTGCGTCTATCATTATTTTTATGGCCACAGATGTTTGTAATTGATAGCACCATTAGTCATGATGACAAAATTATTATATTAATGATATGTGCTGCTGTTATTATGCTATTGAATAACCCACTTAAGGACATATATAAAAGCCGTTGGGTTTTGGTTTTTTTTTTTCCAGCATTATAAAATATTATTGTGTCACAGTATGAAAAAGACTCATCACAGATTAAAATTATACTTTAAATGCTATTATCATATTTGAAATCTGAAAGGACCAAGAATAAGATTGGGATCCCATTCAGGTAATGTTTTGTCATTACACTGAGTCAGGGATCCTGAATCATTTTTCCAAAAGGTTATATATGAGATCAGTACCTGAGTTATTTTCTCACATGTGCTTTCTAATTGCCTTCAGTGGAAGTTTGCTTGAATAAGAAGTTAAAGCTGGGAACAGAGCTTAGTAAACATTACCCACCTCAACACAACAGTAAATTTCGTATTGCTTTCTGAGGAAATGGGTTTGAATCTTCTAAACTGCTTGTTCTAGCATGTGCTGGTAGGATTTTTTTTTCTGTTCTGCTTTCTCATACACATGCTTCAAGGAATGGATTACTGTTGGGACTGTTAATTTCTGATTTACCAAAATACTACTCCATATGTCCCTGATCCTTCAAAAAGGATCCTAGTTTTGAGGGTTTATATTTTTACCGGCTTCAGCTTTAATGTTCATTATTGTAACAGTCCCTGTTTGACATACACTTCACATGATTCTAATCTTCACAGTTGTGGGAGTTCCATTGTGAAAAAGATGCTATTAATGTCCTCCAACCATTGTTCAAACATTACCACCTTAATAAAAAAACAAAACTAAACAACTTTTAAATGTTCTCTTGGTGCAGGCAAAGCTGTTCTGCCTTTTGCTTTCATTTCAGCCTCTAGGCAAACATCGGGTTTAAAATCTGTCACATAGTCTGATTGATCGCTTTCCAGGAAAACACGATTCAAGTAATTTTTAAAGTAGGTTCATAATGGATTAACCAGAGTTTCTACATGAAGAAGAAACATTTTATTCCTTTCTAATGTCAGAGGAGTTGATATGCTCTGTTTAGCAGTAAAATCTCCTGAATAGCTCAAACATTTGCTAACTACACAAGCACAAAAACTGGACATAAAACAGGAAAAAGAATTTCAGTCCAAGATGTACTAATTTCATATTCTTCAAATTGCTGTATTAATAAGAAGTATTTTAAAAAGCAGGTGTCAGTACATGTATCAGAAGTACAACCCTCTAGAAGTGCAGCACATAATAATAAGTAAACATGAAGGTGAAAACCTGACTTCATTCAAGTCAGTGGAGATTTTTCTTTTGACTTACAGGATCCAGAATTTTACAGTTTTAGAAGTGTAACTGTATGAGGTTAGGGTTTCAAATTCAAGCAGTTTTGACTCAATACTTGGAAAACACACTAAGTTTCTGCTGAGGATATTTGATTAACATCTAGGAAAAAAAAGTCTTGTCTGTTGTGAGAGTAGTGTTAAAGATTGTAATTTTACATGTTCTTGGTATACTTGGACAGTTTTCCCCTTCTAAAATGACTAAACTTGTTTACTTCAGAACCATATGCTGTGTATCACATGTATGTATATGTATTTCTCTATAAAAATTTCATCTTGCTTAGCTGTGTCATAGAAGCAAAGGAATTACCACTCTCACTAAACCAAAAAATGTTTTAAAAAAAGAAAGATATGGAAGTATGATAATGATGTTCAATGTCTCATTTGTAGGCTACCCTAGTTAAAAAGACTTAAGAAAATGCTGAGGAACTGTTTTCTGGAAATTAAACCCCTTTATGGCACCCCATTTTAAATCTCTCAGCTCGAAGTCAGATTTGAAGATATAAGTTGTATACATGTTCTCCAGTTAATTTTAATAAAAACACTGACCTAAATCAGTTTGCAAAAAATCACTGAAACATTGCAGTTAACCTAGAGAGAATAATATTTTCTGCTAAAGCCCAGCAGTATTCCCAGCTGTTTGATCATTTTTTAAATTTAGTTATGCCATGGAATTGTGCATTAAAGGGCAAGAGAAAAAGGGACAGTCAAAATTTTCCTGTAAGCCCCATGTACTTAGCCATTCTTCAAAGTAAGTAATTTAGTCTAAGATACAGTGCTTGAAAAAAGGGCCCTGTTTACACACCACATGATTTAGCAGCTAAATGACAAACTTTTTCAATGGGACTTGCCTCCAGATGGGAATGAAGCTCATCTCAAGGACAGCATACTTCCCAGGAATCTAGCATCTCTACTGTGATTGATTACTGTACCATTCTTAGTATGGCCTGTTTTCCTGAAGTTCATTGATGCTCATTGGTAATTAATTGGAGACCATCGCTTTTGCCAATATACAGGGTAGTTACTTTCTGCTTGTTCACCTCAGCCTTGCATTACAGACACATTTTAGCTTCAACTTAGCAGCTCCTATTTTTGCTGTTTGGTTAAGTGGGAGAATCCCTTTGTTTATTTTGTGTAAATTCACAACATAAGAGTAAATTATTCTGCAACTAACATACTCAACAGGATGTGTGGGATATGTGCTTACATCAGCTAAGAGAGATTCTGTTACTACCTCAGTGGTAACGTAATGTCCGTTAACTGTGCTATGGCTTGACTTCCAGAAAAAATCGTTGGTGTAGACTGATTCTGAAGATATTAATATGCTCTTTGGCCAGGTTACTGTGTTCTGCAATTTAGTTGTATTTAGCCTATAAAGAAAATATAGTATAAATAAATGATGTAGTCAGTTAATTCACAGAATCACAGAATGATCTCAGTTAGAAAAGACCCTGAAGATCATCCAGTCCAACCATTAACTTCACACTGACCGTTCTCAACTCCACCAGATCCCTCAGCGCTGGGTCAACCCGACTCTTAAAACCCCTCCAGGGATGGGGACTCCACCCCTGCCCTGGGCAGCACATTCCAATGCCCAACAACCCCTTCTGCAAAGAAATGCTTCCTAAGAACCAGTCTAAACCTTTTCTGGCACAACTTGAGGCCATTCCCTCTTGTCCTGTAGCTTGTTCCTTGCTTCAAGAGGCTCATCCCCAGCTCTCTGCACCCTCCTTTCAGGGAGCTGTAGAGGGCGATGAGGTCTCCCCTCAGCCTCCTCTTCTCCAGACTAAACCCCCCCAGTTCCCTCAGCCGCTCCCCAGCAGACCTGTGCTCCAGACCCTGCACCAGCTCCGTTGCCCTTCTCTGGACACGCTCGAGTCATTCAATGTCCCTTTTGTAGTGGGGGGCCCAAAACTGAACCCAGTAATCGAGGTGTAATTGAAGCTGTAAATGCTTTTGCTGTATTACAGTGCATCAATGTTCATATTTTGCAATGCTGCATTGCCCTTTACGTATCCTTACACCAATGTAAGCTGTTGTAATTTCTTTTCTTTAGAACAGGATATGAAAACAGAGCAGATGAGTGACACCATACTTGTTCTAACCATTCTTGGATGGCCAGCATTATAATTCTTGAAGTCTTGATGTGGTTCAAGAAGTCAACTAAAAAAGCTGATAGTCTGAACAGTTGTGTGCCTGGCACGGCTTTGGATTCCTATACCTTCACATTTCGACTTCATTTTCTTCTTTGTGAGGAAAATGATTTCGGTTATGTATTTGCTCTTTCAATTTTTTGCTTAGTGTGTTCACAATATAAAAGAGAATTCTTCTGTATATTTTCAGTTTTCATAAGAATGAAAACATCGTGATATTCTGGAGATTTGCAGTGTGCACAAATTAAAATCTGTTTCTCAACTTTTTCTTACATTAAATGAAATCCAAAATTTTTTACATGCTTTAAGGATTGTTTCTGAAAACCTATTTTACAGGGACCCATAGTATCATCTCCCTGTTCAAAAGGCAAACTCAAGAACTTAGTCACAGTATTTTCCATGATCTGTTTCCCAGGCTTAGGTTTTCAAAGAGAGTTTCCTTTAAAAAATACTTTTCTGTCTTGCAGTTCAATTTCCTGTAGTACTGGTTATGTTGAGAATCACAAGCAAAGTATTCTCTGAAAGTTTGTGGATCGTGATGTGCAACCTAAGCTGGGAGGGGTAGAGGAAAAGGAGGGAGGGCGAAGGTTCCTTCCGTTCTTAAAAGTAATTGTCCTGATGTGATGGAAATTGCAGTCACCTGCCTAGCAATGGAAAATCTTTAGCTATAAGGAAATCTCCAGCATCGGCATCATCACTTCATTATGGTTGCTAGCAACCTCATGCTGGACAGCAGCTTTGATGAGACTGATAAAGGCAGGATTATTGAAACAACAGAAGTGCTTGCGGGACCATAGTTATAAAGATCTTCTTGGTGAAGCTACTGCATTAAAACTTTATGCTCTTGCAAACTGTACTTGGAGCAGATTTTTGGGACTTGGGAATGTGGAGCTGTAGGTTTTTGCTTGTCTAGGGTGAGTTCAGAGATAATGTCAGGTGGGTTATTCTAGTGCTGTGTGACTATAAGTGAGATCAGATTTCAACCCGAGGTTTTATTAAATTTTATTTCCAATTTACTGAGAAAACCTGAATTAATCACTGCTGTTCTTGAGACTGAATATCCAAAGCAACGGAAGTCTTCATTGCTCAGCACATTTCAAACCTGTTAATTTCCCTCTATCTCAATTACCCATCTTCAAAATCACTTGCCTTATAGTGCTGCAGTTCTACAGTTATTTTTTATATATTTTATAAGGGCCTCCTATATTATTTTCCCTAAAATTGTATGAAATGTGCTGCAAATACAGTCTTGCTTGTTTTTTAAATGTAAAGAGGAATTCTTCTCGTCATGTAAACTTTCAAAATACCACGCAAACAAAGATGATAGGTGTTTCTTTTTACCTATATCAGTGCATCTCTCTCCTTCCTTCTCCTAATTATTCCTTAGAAACATCTGGTAACTTTCTGCCTAACTGTCAATTTTCTATTTCTGTTTTATTAGCCAAACACCTGCATGCCAGCTGAGTATGTACAGACGTTTCTGAATACCAGGAGTGTTATTGCCAGCCTGACTTGTAACAAACTTGCAGTGTGATAGCACAGTAAGATTCTCCTTGCTCCTGTGTTACTAATTTAGAGATTAAAAAAGCTCATAAATCCTAGTACTCAAGGTACTAGTTTATTAATCCCTGGTATTTAAGTGCATTACAAAGAAAATAAAGTATTAAATTCACTGATAAATATATAGTGTTCCTGCTTATCTTGTTTATTCTCTTGGTTTCACTTTATGAAAAGCTATTCTGGCTGCTTTTCTGGCTGCTTAGTTAGACCAGAATAAGCTTAACTCTTCTTTTTTTCTTTTTTTTAAATCTCCAAGTGAGCTGAAAAATCCATATACAGATAGAAGATTTAGTTTAAAGATATGTCAGACCAGGGGTTAAGTTTTAACCTCATTGAAATCTTTGGCACTTTCTGGTCAGCTTCTGTGATGCCACATTGTGAACCGAAGGCTACAAAGAGGATGAGTCAAATAACACTTTCATCAAGCTAGGAGCGTTATTTAAATAATAGATGGAACACTGGAAAGAAGTTTGTGCTAAAATATTAATAAACCAATTTAAAAAATCTGATAATTAAAATAAAATTTTTTAAAAAGCCTTGCGTGCTTTTGAGCTTGCCTGTTTTTTCTAGCTGTATCAGTTATGCTGATAAAAGATACTGCCTCTTTCCAAATCCTGCTGCATGTAATAATTACCATTCCATATTCTTAATTGTTACTCTATGAGCATGTTATAATCTGAGGGAGTGTTTCTGCCTTTGAATCTTACTAGGATAGTAGAAACCAGTTTTGTTCCAGTCCCCTAGTTTGTCAAATGGGGTCGATAACATTTCCAACTGAGCTTCACCTGGCTGGCTGTTCCACATGTGTGCTCAGCTGAGGTTTTTTATCATGCCACAGGCCTGCTATTTCACAGGAATCATGCACGCTATTGCCTCTTCACTCCTTTCTGCTAGCTCTACCTTACACACCCTCTGTCTGCAGCTCTCAGCTCCTGCTGCTTCTCTTTGAGACTCACAGCCCATGCCCACAGTCCTCTGACTATTTTCCTTTCTAATCACATGTACGTTTCCCAGCTGGATTATTTACATCAGTTCTGTCAGTCCCCTCTTGGCTGTGTTTGCTTATTCTGGTCTGAATTCTGGTTGTAGATTTCTTTCCCCCTTCAACTGATATCATCTGAAGTCACTCAGCTAGAATCTCTAGTGCCTTATTTGTCTGTTGTTTTTTATATTTTTCCTTATTTGTCTTTCTTTCTCCTGCATTATTTGTCATCTTGGGGTGTGTGAGTAGGGATGTTACACAGTGGAAGCAAAATTCATTGGGCAGAAGCAGTGTGAGATGGGAGATGGTCAAGTTGTAGGTGATGACAGTAGGTTTTCAAAGGGAAAATGTAGATTGAATACCAAGAGAAGAGCTGTTGGATATTACCCACTACCCTGTGAACGAAACCATAGGAGATTGAAAAAAAACCTGGAAAACTTTAGCATGAACAGCTCTGTAAGGAACAGGCGGGCCTAAGTAAGCTAATGGCCTTGATGGCTAACCAGATTTCTAGTGCTTCTCATTCTTGTGATTCCAAGAGAGAGTGATGAAGGAGAAGGTGATAAGCCAGAAGGGCTGTTTTGTGCAGGGAATGAATGATAGAAAATGCAGCACACTCAGCTGCTCAGAATAACCAGAAATTCATACTGGAAAAATCTTACACAGCATAAGGTTAAATCTGAGCCTGTAATTCTTAGAAAACATGTTAGAATTCATATGAAAAAGCTTTAAGGACTTCATTTTAATTGACCTTGGATACACAGCAGGTCATGGCCTTCTGGGGAACGAGAACCAGGGCGTTCATCAGGGAACAATATAAGTTTAGAAGGTCAAAAGCTGATTCCTAATCATAAGTGCAAATGTTCTCATGTGTGTTTAATATGAACTGGGAAATACTTTGCAACATGTTGGTCTGGCAGAAATTGGAGAGAAGGCCTTAATATATAATTAATATATTAAATATTATATTTTGAATAAATTGTTTAGTACATTTTTGAATAATGAGAAAAAGTATGATAAAGGGCCAGACATAGCCATAACTGCATGCTTTTTGTAATAATGAGATCAATAAACAGCTGAGGCAATGACCTTCCCGATGTGTTGTTGAAAATTTAATTGTGAAGACATCAGTTCTAACAAACTTGTTTTACCAAAACAGGAAGGAGGGGTGGGTGCAAAGAGTTTCCCACGTTAAATTTAGGAACAGTCAAAATAAAACAAATGCTAAAATTATCCAATTTACTCCAGGCTTTGTGAGGAAGAATGGGCAAGTAATTGTCAATTATGGAGTGGGATTGGAATGCAGGTTGTAGAGGGATAATTAATTGAGAGATATTTCATTTTGATTAGTGTGGCTTGAAAAAGTGCCATCTGAAGTGGTTTCAGGACTCTAGGGCGGTCTCCTGCAGATGGGCAAAGGAATGGCATGCAGCACTAATGGGGTTACGAGGTAGATTAGAATCTATCACATTACTGAAAATAAAATAAAGGATTAAGGAAAAAGAAAGGGTAGTCTTATGATCAAGAGTTAGGTCTTTGTACTGGGAAACCTGGGGTTGTTCCCAGCTTGTGCCGTGTGTGGCCTCTGGCATGGAGTTGAGGGCAGGATTGCAGTACACTCCAGGGGCATTCTTGCAAGGTATAAAGCAGCTTCCCTACCAGGATGGTTATACTGGTGTTCCTTTCATCACTGCTCCAGGTTGGGCATCAGGGGAAAGGGGAAGAGGAGTAGTGTGTTTGTGACTGGTACTTCTCCTCTTTCAAGTTCAGTAGGTGGAGTAGAGCTGGGAAGAGGTCAGGCTCTTCTTTGCTGTGATTTTCCACCCTGCATGCTGACCCAACACCCTGGTTGAAGGGCTGCTGGGAGGCAGCTGTGGTTCAGCTAGTGCCATAGGTCTTCCCCAGGGTTTCTGTAAAACAGCGCACATGGCAGTTCATTCTCCTGTTTCATATCCCTTCATTTCACTGTCTTATCTGTAACCCAATAGAAATATTTGGAAAGGGTAATACTTGGGTAATACTTACATTACCTGAGGCTTGTTTATCTAATGCAAAGAATATTGAGTTCTTTGGGCAAGAAAGGCAAAGTATGGTTATTAGTTTGCTTAAAATAAACAATTATTAATTTAGCTGGGAGAGTAATTTTCATCTTGTTTTCATTTTGGTTAATTAATGAATTTGGGAACTGAGACTTTGAGGAGGAGATATACCCTCTTCCCCCTGTGTTTCCTCAGTGGAGATTTTAGGACTTCTTAGAGCAGGGGTCCAAAATGGAAAATGTGGTTGCTGTGAAGAGGCATCATTAGTGCAGTGTGTGGAAGCAGGCAGCCTACCTTCCTGCACGAACCGTTTTACCACAAACAGATTCCTGTTCTGACACAGAGCTTTCAGCAAAATCAGCCAACAACTGTTAGCCAGACATGAGTGTCTTTGGCATTCAACAAATTACTTGCACATCAGACAGTGCTGATTACTACCGGAAAACAGTATAAATATCACATTTTATGTTACACTTGTAAAATTGATTCTTTCCCCCTTTGCTGAGTTAGTATGCCAGAAACTTGTTAATTGTGTGATGGAGTTCAAGGAGATAATTCTGGCTGCAAAATTGCAAACAAACAGGAGAATACATGTATCATAATGTTCTTTGGCTGATTCCATTTTCACCATCACCTGTTTGCATTGTTGCAACCCGTTTGTCCAAACAGAGTTTCAATTTCTGCTCTATTCTAACTTCTGTATTGATTAAATATGAACCAAATTTAGCATTATACATTTGTCTATTTTTTACCTTATTATAGCCTTTCCTTTTGTAAAGACATTCACAGATTTGTTAATCAAATGACATTAAGTACCTAATCTTTATAAAGTATTTCAGTGTTTTCATTTGAATAGTACTTACAAGGAGAGTCCTTTGAAAAGTTCAGATGAATAGTTGATTTGCCAGATGATGTTATTTTACAACATGAACTGTTCAGTAAATCTTTAAAATAGATTTGTCTGTAAAAGAAAAATTAAGCACAGTATTTCTTTGCAGCCATTTATGAGACAGCTTAGAACTTTTTTCATCTCAGAGTAACGTTTTGAGACCAAATTAATTTATACTTTATCAGAACATGAACATCAGTACTTAGTTTCTAATCGAAACAAACACTTAATTTAACCCCCGAATTCCTTCTTTTTATCCTTTTGGCTTGAACTATGATTGGAAAAAGGAACTATTTGCAGAAGGATAATGCTGTTAAAAATGCTCCTTTACTTCTAGAAGATTTCAAAATCTCCACAATTCCTGGTTAGAAGAAATAAAATTTAACCCTACTGATTTTAAAATTTCTGCTCTGAAGATAGTAGCTCAGTTCCAATTGCATATGTGAATAGCATCCCAGGAACACTGTGTACTGATAAAGCTACTTAGGTTCTTTAGAAGTGTTTGAACGATCAAGTCTCTTAAACTTTTGTGTCTACTTAAAACAGCAACAGAGCTTCTGTAGCTGCACAATGCCTGAAAAAAAACATACTCCAGTATTTCTCTAAGCACAACTGTACAATTATTTATCATTGTTATTTAGAATAATTAGGAGCTGAATTTAGCTCAAAACAACCACAAAAAAAAAAAAAAAAAAAAAAAGAGCAGTAAATCTTGATGTTGGATGTTCTTGTGTTCTTTTCCACATAACATCCAGTGGTACTTATCCGACGTTGGAAATTCTTGAAGGTTGAAAAAGAGGAAAGAAGAGGAGAGGCAGCCACCTTGGATTTCAGAAAAGACCATGACAGATGAAATTGTTCTGAGCCCAGAACATAAATAAAGAAAACAAATTAAAAATTACAAAAAATAAATATAAATGGCATCAGGTTATATGTTTAAGCTTCCTACTTTTCTTTATGGTTATAGTACTACCAGGAAAATTCACTTTCTGAAGGGACTGAGGGTTATATACAATAGAATATGAATAATCAGGTAAAAGCATGGGAAAAGTACAACATCTTCCACCTCTTCAAGACTTAATCCCTCCTTTAAAGCTGCTTCTCTGCCTTTGAAAGGAAAAGCTTCTGAATTCCTGAAATAAGACACATCTTAAACCATATGAACCACTTTCCGTGCTGACAGAATTTAGTTAAAGCTCATTATGTAAAAAGGTGCTATAAGGAAACTTTATAGAGTGAATGCTCTTTATAAACTGGAAGCTAAGGTTCAGCCAGTTTCCATTTAATCCTCCAATATTGCCTGCAGCAGTCAAGTAAATGTCATAACAGACTCCCTCCCCCCAAATGAAAACCATGTGCCTGCTTCATTTTTTACTTTTTTCCTAGTCCCCCCATTCAAACCTCTCCTCAGTGTTTTAGAGAACCTTGCAAGTATTCATAGAATTAAAGTAGCAGAGTTAACTCTGGCTGTTATTAATTAGGCCACATTAGCACGAGTACTGCCCTTCCTAAACAAGCTGAATCACAGGCAAATTGACATATGTGTATGGCAATAGTAAGTGTTAAAAAGCGTGTTTGTACATTCTCTATTCATGGATCTTCAAAAATTGCATTAGGATTTTCTTTCTCAATAGTGAAATTAACTTAAGCAGAGAAGCAAATGGGCAAAGCAGTGTGATTTGATAAGTACTCATTTTGGTTAAATTGATCTAGGGCAAGAAGAGAAGTCTTGATTTGAGGCTTTTTCGTATACAATACTTGAATGCCACCATTTTTAGAAATGATGTATTCATTGCATATTGTCCAAGTAATTTCAGATTATTTTTTTTTTAATTTCTGGAAAAAGCATAGACTTTCTTCATGACCTTATCATGCTAATGCATAAACTAACTACAAGCAGGCATTAGCAAGCAGGAGTCATGGGGATGTCTGCCCTCCCTCTAAATCCTCATTCTGTCCCTCAGAGAGTGCCACCACTGGCAGTCGACCTCGTAATTTCAGTGCTGCAGAATGACACAGACATTTTATTGACTCCTCAGATTGCTGAGGCAACAGCTACTATATTTCTCAGAATGATGGCTCTACTAATCCTTTTTCAAGGCCTAAACTTTAAAATACAGTGTACATAAAACTACATATCTGAAATTCTGCAAACGAGTAAAAACAATTAAGTGTATAAAAGTCTCAAGAAAATTTTAAGAGCATTCCAGAAACAATTTTATGTCCACTAGAACCCATTAACCAACAGGTGTATTTAAAAATGATGGAGTTGAGCTCTTCCATTCACATTGACAGCACTTCTTGATAAGAAAACAACCCTCATGTTTGTTTTTCATTATGACCAGACTTTAAAATGAGACTGTGGCTCCACTAAAAAGGTTAGCTATAGCCTTTATGCCATGTGGAACATGCCCCTAATGCTATACCTGCTATAGTGACAGTTAGGAGAAAGTTTCTGTCATTATCATCAAGTAAAACTAAAAAGAATTCTCGCTCTGAGATGTCAGGGTAAAGAAGCAGAAGATAGGACTGTGAAGCATTTAGAGTTTCTCTAGTGATACTCAAAGATTAAGAGAAAAGTTAAAAATAGAAGATGAAATTCTGAAACTTTCACTCGGTGTCAAAATAAATGGAAGTTAAAGCTTATAAGGATAGAGATTTTGGTTTACATTTTTGGTTGGAAGTCATTTTTTAAAATAATAAATGATGGTATTGAATTTTTGAGACATAGCTTAAGTCCTTTATTTGTATTATTTTTCTTCCTTGATAACACTGTTAATAGTAATTTTAACTACTGATTTCTAGGCTTTTGTCTTTGCATGTGTTAGAGTGTTTTGTCAATCCTTGTGATGATTTGGGGAAGCATTTTTTAATGCATATATAGAAAGTTAAAGAGAGAACTAACAGATCTCTATTGTCATTTGATCATAACTGTCAAATTTTAACATATGTTTTGCATGTTCTCGAATACATTTAAAAATCTTGGCATTAATTAGCAAAAGAAGAAAAATACACTTCTAAAGATATCTCGGTACTGCAGAGACGTTGATGAACTATTGTGTGTCGTGTGTTTTACTATATAGACATCTAATTTCAAAACATAGCAATAACGTTTTTCTGGATCACAATCCATCACAAACAATACTGTTTTGTAAATCTGCAAAATAAAAATGTACCATTTCTGCTGGCATGAAAAGAAGAGGAAGTTTTTTTGCCTTTAGATTGGTTCCTCTTAGAAATTTGCTATGATAGCAAAAACTGGACTAAGATGAGGTTCTTGAGTAGTTTCTGTGTTCTCTCTATTTGCAGAGTCAAATGATTTTGTGATTACATGTATTTTCTAAGATGAAATAGCGGGTTTTAAAGTACTATAATGTTTTCAAGTGTGTTATTTTTATTGGAATTTGAAAGATCAATTGTTTCTGAACTTAATACAAGAGCCTCAAACTCTGACAGCTTTTGCAAACAGAAAAATATGAGTATTTCAGGAGAAAGATTAAGGCAGCTAGCTTCAGTGACAGAATCACATTAGTCTAATATCACTGGCCTAGCAGTAGGAAGAAAAACATTCTGCATGCCTGAAAGATGTCTTTAGCCTGTGACTTAAAACTTACACCTAAATGGATGAATGATAACAAGCAAAATGTAATTACTACTCCAGTTTTCCAAGAGACAGCTATGAATCTGGGATTCATCAATAACAGGCTAAAGTGCAAAGCCTGACTGAACAGCAGTAGCCCAGCACATTTTGGGTTTTGCTCTGACTCCTGTTTGTGTCAGCACAAGCAGGATCTGTTGTCTTGCTTAGCTAATCAACATAAAACCTCAAGTTACATTACATAGCAACTTGTCGAGGTCCCCAGTTACATACCTCTCTTTGTAAAATTATTCCTACTTAATTACAGTGGACCTTTAAGCAATTGCAGGTGTGTTACTTCAGCATTATAGAGCTTTTGAAGCAAATCCTCATTTACCAGGCTTTGATTCACATTATGGAGCTACCTCAGAGAGAACACATTGGATTCCTACCTCATTTGCTTTTTTTCCCATAATAAACTGCAATCAAAATAAGGCACCTACAATTTAGTAATCAAGCACAAGGTATATAAGCTAACTATCTTGTAGCTACATTGGCTTTCAGTTACATATGTAGAACTTTTTTAATGATTTTGTTTTGGGGTTCCATGTTCCTTAAATATGAAAATTGTCCCCGTTTAGCATGGCTTACCTTTGTGAAATTCAGCAAAGTCTTCATTATTGTGAATAGCTGAGCAATAATAATAAAAAAGCAAGCATCAGACTTCTGACAGCTCTGCTGTCTTTGATGTTGTCTTCTTGAGTGATGTGTTTATGCAGGACAAATACATAAACTATGTCCATGAGCTGTGCTTGAAAAAACTCCAGATTTGTTCTGGAGATGGAGTATCTCTTTTCTCTTCAAGTATGTGTTGATGGATTAAGGGAGAATGCAGGCAGGCCCTAACTGTCAACTGCCTGTAAGCAAAGAGCCTTGACTAAAGATGGAACATTTGTCAGTGCTGAAAGGGAAAACACACATCTGAGCTGTCCTTTTATACCTTATACACTTACCACTTATTCAGGTCACATGTTCTGAACGCATTACTGCGTTTTCCTTCAATCCACAGAGTATTGAGTCTAAGCCTTTGAGTATTTTGTTATATGTAAAAATGAAAGAACTGATAAGGAACATGTGTGTCAATGGATATATGAGAGCTGTGATGATGAATTTCAGCAATATTGAGGATTTTATTATATAGTGCAAATTAGTTTTGGCAGCCTGTCTCACCTCTGCTGCTGTAAATCAGAAGGCAGATGACTTATGTCCACTGATCTGAAATTAGCCCAACACCACGTGCCTTCTGTATCTTTCAGTGTCCCATGTGCCTTTTATTCTTCTGAAAAATTGTGGAAATATTATTTCCTATGTTTTACAGATGGGGAACTGGTATATACAGTCTTGAGTACATCTCAGTTAAAACTAAGCATTTATGTGAAATTTCTGAGGTAGCCACATTCTGATTGTAAGATTGCTCTATGGTTAATGGATTAATATAATAATCATAGTAATGATAATTATAGTCAAATATTAGAGTCATAATTATCTTCTGGAATTGTCTTTCTTTCTGTTGCCTATAATGAACGCAATTTTGTTACCATCTTGTGATCCTCAGTCAAGTGTCTTATGGTAGTTGAGGTGAATGTGGGTCATAAGGTTAATTTCCAAAATTACCCCATACATGTATGGCCGAGCAAGACATCCCACAATGTGAGTTCATTTTTCCATGAGAAATCCTTTCTTTGTCTGTCTTCACTAGCTCACTGGGTCACATATTCCACTGCAGTCCATATCAGTAGTATCTGTAAATTAATTTTATGTGGCAACTGTGTTTTGATTGTTTCTGGTTTCCTGTAGTTGGAGGATGGGCTCAGTGCAGGGAACAGCAGGTTTCAGTTGGAATACTGGCAGCTGTAGTATCTTCAGGAGACTAAGGAATACATGAACACAAAGACAGAACTTTTTAGCTTTTCTAGAAGACTATTTCTTCAGATATAAGACTGAAGTAAAGGGTGGGGAAATGTTGGAATCATATTTTTTTTATTATTTATTTTAACTAAATAGTGGTATTGGATGAGTGCAAAAACATTTGCAGGTACACCGATTCAGTTCTGAAGAATAAAGAAAAGCTTGTCTAACTGAGACCAATTTAAATCTATTTATGTGGAAATCAAGCTAGAAGTTTTATGGGAAGGGATTTCTATTTATGTCTCTAAAATTACCTGATCTTCAGGGAAAATACAATGGTATTAGGTTTGTACATAATCACAGAACCTAGATACTGAAAAATCATTCTGTCTTCTGAAAATCTGGGGTTGTTCTATACAGTGTATTTTTTAATGTTTTTACTTAATTGAGTTTTAAAATATCTGTCCATCTAAAAGCATAGGTAGATCTTGGTAGCAAGAAATTAAAATGGTGCTAAGTTTATGTTTTCCCAATTCAATTTTCATGTTTTTACATACCAGTGCATCACCCTGACTTGTTGCTCCCCATCTCCAATTGCTGCTGCTACTGTTTAAATATTTTAAATGGCAATTACTTCTATGACTTGCATGCATCCCCAGGAGGGCACCAGAGCTGGTGAAGGCTCTGGAGACATGTCCTGTGAGGAGCGGCTGAGGGCTCTGGGTTTGTCTGGTTTGGAGAGGAGGAGGCTGAGGGGCGACCTCACTGCTCTCTGCAGCTTCCTGGGGAGGGGAAGGGCAGAGGGAGGTGCTGAGCTCTGCTCCCTGGTACCCAGCGCCAGGACGCGTGGGAACGGCTCAGAGCTGTGTTGCCGGGGGAGCTTCAGACTTGACATGAGGAAACTTTTCCTTACCGGGAGGGTGGTCAAACCCTGGAACAGGCTTCCTGGAGAGGTGGTTGATGTTCCATGTCTGTCAGTGTTTGAGAGGCATTTGGACAATGCCCTTAATACCATGCTGTAACTTTCGTCACTCCTGAAGCAGTCTGGCAGTTGAACTAGATGACAGTAATAGGTCCCTTCAGATGGAACTATTCTATTCTATTCTATTCTATTCTATTCTATTCTATTCTATTCTATTCTATTCTATTCTATTCTATTCTATTCTATTCCATTCCATTCCATTCCATTCCATTCCATTCCTTAGCTAAAAGTAGTCATCTCTTTTTCCTTTTCCCTTTATTGTAAGTCAATCTCTGTGGCTTCCGATCCACATTGTTTGTTTGATATTTTGCTTTCTGGTTGGCACGAAACCCAAATCACGCAAAATTTGAGGTCATGTTGTTAAAGAACCACTTCTAAAAGTTACTTAGGGTCTTCTAGGTTTTGGACAGACAGGCTACATCAGTTGTTATTTTAGCTCAACCTTCACGTGCCTCTGTTAAGGAATAAAAGGCCTTTTGCCACTTGCCTTTTTAATATCTCTTTCAAGCTCTGCATTTTGTTGACCTCCGTTAAGCAGACTAGTGGGGAAAAAAGTTCAGGCAAATTAAAAACCTGAACAAACAGGTATATGGAACAATTAATTGTAACACAGAGAAACTCTAGTTTTATGCACTCAACTGTATGTAAGGTATAGATATATGTTATGAGATACAAGGAAATAATCCTTTCTGTTTAAAAAATATCCTGTGGTGTGCACTTAAAAGATATGACTTACAATTATGTAACACCTGTATTATTAACCAATATTGTTTTAAAATTAGCTTAACATACGAAGCATCACAGTACACTCCCTTTTGGTCTGAAATACCAAGCCTTTTTTAAACATTAAACTCGCCCAAATGATGTCTTGAACGGCAGATGACCAACCGGATAAATGAAAATAAATTCAGTATCTAGTCATACAATGATAGTAATGGGCTGATTTCATTCACCAGCCAAATCATATTCAATTTTATTGCTACAACATTCTTTAATGACCTTTTTTCTTATCTGGACAGTATAGCAGATAGTTGCTCTGATACTCAAGTGGATGTGCACAAACTTTTTCTGGCCTGCATGGAATACTAAGGAGTTGAAGAGATCTATTGTCCAAAAATAATTCTGGAAGAAGAATCCTTTTGCAGGGCTGGAGTTTACTGATAGATTATGCCATTTGCAGAAAATACATACTGTATAATAGACTAGTAGCATTTTAACCGGTAGGCCTAAAACATTACATTTCGATGCATTTGTATTTAATCCAGGATGGATCTAGTCTCATGAAACAGCTGCAAGCCTAGGATAATTCCTTTTTAAAAAATATTTTTTATTTTATTTTACAAGATGTCACCTCTGCACATTTTGTATAGTTTGATTCCACTTCAGTCTAATTGTCTGCTTAAATGGCGCTAGTTAGAATGAAAAGTCTTATACAAATCAAATATTCAGAGTAGCACTGATGGCTTGACGTGAGAGCTTTCTTCTGGCAAGTGTTAATTGCTGTGCAACCTGCTTCAAATAAACTCAGATGCAGTAAAGTGTTGCAAATTTATGGTATTATGAAGGCACTGAAATGGTTCAGTATGTAGACGTGCACCAATTGTGTTTCCAGTTACACTGAACATCTGCCTAGATTTAAATGTTTGGAAAAAATAGTTTTCCGTCATGAGAGATTACTGTCAATTCTGGTTTTAATGCTATTAAATCCTAGTATTAATTTATGTAGTATTGCATAACAGGTCCTGCTGTTGAGGCAGAAGAAACCCTCAACACAAAGCTGAGGAGTTAAAATTTGAGTATCATGTCTTAAACAGGTCAGAACAGTTGAATATATGAATTTACCCAGGTGAACTATTTCATGTTCATGCAAAGTGGTGTAAGATTTTAAGTGGGAAAATCAGTCCTTAGTATTCGCCCCCCCCCCCCCCCCCTTTGGCCCCTCGTAGCTTCTGTAACAACTTCTTTCAGCAACTATGTGCTGTAATCAACTGATCTGTAAAAGGTATGAAGAAGTTTTTCTGGAGAGCATGTGAGAGTTTCTGTCTGTATACAGACACTGTGAACTCTCCAGATTTCTGATAACGATTGTGCTTGGAACAGAGATGAACAAAGCATGTCATAAGGGACTAATAGTGCTTATATTCAGCACACTGTTGCCTGAATCTAAGTTTTCAAGGATAATGTTCATGGTGATTCCATGGAGAATTACTGATTCTTCACTTTATTGAGTCTTAGCCCTGGTACCTGTTTTCTGAGGTGTCCTTCCTGGGAACCTGACAAGGCAGAACAAAGTTCAGGCTGCTTATATGCCAGGACAGACCCCAAAATGGAACATAATGTGGAAGAGCAGTGCAGAAATGCAAATTTAATGCTTTATGACTTCTAGTGTTTTTAGGAGTGTATCTAGGACTTTCTAATTTTCTAACATTTATTTGACTTAAGGAAATGAACAGTGCTTTCCTAAATTCCATTAAGTAGTTGAGATATATTTTCCAGTCAAATGAGATTTTATTCTGGGAACATCAATAAAATGTATATTATAATAGCCAGTGACGTTACTGCAAGCTATCATTAAGTGTGTACATTAGTACTCAGAACTGTGATATTTCTGCTGTATTTTATAAATCTAGGTTCTATATTTTCATCATTTCGGTTAATGACGTAGGATCATTAAGTTCAAAGCAAGGGAAGTCTGGAAGCACAGCAAAGGTCATAGGAAGCATTGTATTTAAAAACCTATATTGGTTTTTGCTCACACTTATGTATATAATATTCAAATACTAATTGCTTTTTACATTATATTCTCACAAAGCATCTAATGCACATATATAACTGTGAAATGTAGTATTTTCAAAACTATGTTTAGGAGTTTTTTAACGAGGATAATTTCTGAAAGAAATCACCTCTTTCCTGTGCACGCTCATAGCTCTGGAATACCTGCCTGGCTTTAGTTTCTTCTTGCTTTACTGCAACTTGGAGAGAAATTTTATGGTTGGGTAATAAAACTCATGAAATTAAATGTTAATAATGGAAAAGTGGATAAAAATAGCTAAGTACTGAACTGCTAGAAAGGACTGGAAGATACTGATATAAAGTGGGAACTTACTTTCCACCTAAATATGCTTCTCCATATGCCTCTTGCAAGTAGCAGTCTTGAATCTCGACTCCTTGGTGTATGCACAGTTAGGAGTTTTCTATCCTAAATGCTTTTGTTACAAAGGCCAGTGTTAATGGGGCAGATTATAAATCATGAAAGATCTCCATGTGCCAGTTTCTGCTGCTGAAGGTCGCTTTGACTGCCTAGGTTGTAAAGCACTGAGGAAAGAAAACCCAACACTCAAGCTGAACAGCATCTATACTGTTTACCAGGGTAGTCTGCCTGTGTTTCTTCACAGCACTCCTTCGACTTAAGTCAAAATGCTGTTCAAACCACAGTCACAGTTCCTTTTCTTACAAAGGTCAGTGCAAGAGTATGAAGGAATAAACTGCTTATGAGGAGAGGTGTAGTGAATCTCTGCCTGCAGTGGGCTGAGGGTCAGCAGGGAGATGCTCCCATCTGGATGTACTTTACAATACTAAGCAGGTGCCAATGTTAAGTGGCATTCCTCTGTGGATGAGCAAGTTTTGCAGCCCTGGGAAGGAGTAAGTGCTCTGAGCTGACAGGCTCGCTCTAACAAAACAATGAATGATGTATAAATAAACCGCAACACTTACACAGTGGTGAAAGATGGATGGAGTACTTAAAAGAAAGCTCTTGGGATCTCAGTGTGGCGTGCAAGATTGGAAAACCTACACTGACTACGTACTTTGTACTGGGAGAAAGAAGTGAGGTCCCCAGAGACCATCAGAAACCAAGTGATATATTAGCATGACGGTACAGTGCTGTTGTTAATTGTTCCTTTGCTTACTACTAGCCCAGCAGTAACTTTGTGAATATTTGGAGCTTTCTGACTGTTTAGATTTCTTTTCCTTCTATAAATGTATTCTTGCCATAACATGCATGCTTATACAAGAAAACACATGATTTCTATAACAAGTATTAGAAGTGTTCTTACTACTCAGTATCATTAAAGATTGCACGTTTTGACTGCAAGTTGCAGCTTCCGTGACTTATCCCTATACCACATCACAAAAAGATACTTGTGAAAAATCTCAGCTGTACAAAGCTCCACAGAAACCATCATAATTTTCTCTTCATCATCACCAGCTCCATAGGCAAGTTTGGATATGGTCCCCGAATGTAATGAAAATATGAAATATCTACAGAATTGCTGTGAAAACAATGACAGTGGAAAAGTTCTCGGTATTTTCTCCCCACCAGTTTCCCACTTATGGTACACAGTCCTTGAAGGTGTGGCAGTCCTGGCAAGAAGCCACTGTAGGAATATACTTACATTCATTTGCATTTACAAGTCCGTTTCCACAAAAGACTATGTCTGGAAACTTACTTTGCTGTTGTTTAATATGAGAGCTAAGTTGTAATGAAATAAAGAAAGAAAAGAGCCTTTCATATCACCTTCTTTACCACAATAATATAACCCATGTACAATCCAGGACACTTCATGTTTACATTAACTTGCATTTTAAAAAATTATTTGTAATTAGGTTTGCCCATGCTTTTTGATCAGAGAAACTGCAAACATAATATTGAAAACCTGAATACAGTATTTGTAATATTCTAAAGTAGGAAAAATATTATAAAAATACACTGATTTGTAACACCATTGCTAGCAGTAAATTACTGACAATTCTGACTGAAAAAAAGCAAAAATAGTATTTCAGCCTGCTGCGGTAATAAAATCAATCTGTTTCTATAGCACCTGCCAGGTGATCAGTGTGAAGTTTTCGGATCTATACATGCAAGGTCTGCTGCAGCTGGGGATGGGCTCTTTGATCCCAGAGCCAGTGCTTTGAATACAGCCACACCCCATCTCGCTATCAGGATGAGCCAGGTCCCATATCCAAATAGCAGTACAGCCTGTCTTTGCTTAAATATTTACGTGAATTTAGGATTTACACATTCAAACCCACCCAAAACATGGTTTTAAAATCACATTTCTGTTCTCAGGAAAAAAAACACATCTGAAAAGTGTATGTATTTTTTTTAACCAGTAAGGACAGATTCTCTCCTCTGCTGTGTTGCTAGACTGATGGTGCAAGAGATCGTCAGGGAGCTGTGTTTGGGCACTTGAGGGAAGGGGCCTGATTTTTGAAGCACCCAGAAAGCCTTCTGAAGTCAGGGTCAGGTCTAACAACCTTGAAAATCAGAGATCTTATGCAGTTAATTACAGACTCGTGTCTTTGCGGTTTTATATATTTTGGACAGAGTTATAGAGCTTTGTTCTCATAATCTCCTTGCTAATAATTATAAATATTAATTATACCATATACTAATAAACTCCTCTGGAATACTTGCACTCCACAAGAGTTAAAAACCTGATTCTTTACTGGAATATGGTCTGCTATTAGAATAAAAGTACATTCTTTTACTCTCATTATTTTCCAGTACATCTGATGAAAACATTTGAGATTTATACAGACATATTTAGCAGCTGTCTCATGTTTACTTAGACTGTGAGGTATAAATTGAATTTAGTACTTTTTCTCAGGAATAAGTATGTGTTTGACGATTAGACAATGACAAAGGTGTTTCTGCTCTGTCACAAATGGTTTTCATTGTTTAATATTTTTTGGATTATTTAATGTCTCTTTGTGCATTATACTGTGGCTGATTTAGTAGTAAGGACTTTTTCATTTTTATTTTGTAGCAGTAGGTGCTAAGGGTAGTAAACCATTAATATGAAAACTACTCTGAGTATCTGGGTCATATCTTACTTCCATTCTTGAATTTAAAAGATGATTTAGAAAACTGAATTACTAAAAACATTAATTGGCTTGTTCATATTGGCCACAGAAACAATTTGTTGAGTAGATTCTCGGGGAGGAAGAGGGTGAGGCAGAACTTGAAGAACAGACTTTCACAGGGTGCCTGAGAGGAGCTCGCTGTGGTGGATAAATTTGGTGCCATTATTATGAACCACTAAAAGAATCCTGGCAACTTATCCAGGAAACCTGGTGAAGTTTCATCATCTTTATGGTCACTTCTGAACTGCTTTTAGCCTAATGTGCAGGTTTCATAATTTAAGATTTTTGGTATTTCAAATGGACGTTGGTTTGGTATTTAATGGACGACAAGAAGTAGGATTTCCATTGGGATACTTACACAAAGAAGAGGAAGAACCTCTGTGGAAGGAGTTGTCTAGAACTGTAGCAAAAATAGATTGCTGCTGTAGAAAATTAATGAGTGTAGTTATTCATACAGGAGTTGAGGAAAAGCTGACAAATGAGGGCTCACACCGTTTAAAGACATCTGCAAATGATGTCAGTCATACAGAAGGTGTAAGGGACAAGAATGAAATGTACAGCAAAAGTGAAGGAGGGACAACTGAGGAATTATGGAAATCTAATACAGTGTCAAACTTAAGATTTAAATAAAAAACAATGTGACCAACTCCCTGCTTCCCCAAATGCATACAAGACTATACATATCTGTATACCAACATGAGATGTGTAAGAGAAAAAATAGGTGACTTGAAATTCTTGGCAAAGAAGGAGGACCTTGATATAGTAGCCATTACAGAAGAATCTTGGAATGACAAAAATCAATAGGAGAGTGTAATACCTGGCTATAAACTGAACAGGAAGGACAGATTAGGTCATAGAGCTGGGGGAGCAGTATTAGGACTATACTGTTGAGCCTTCTGATCAGGAAACGGATATTAAGTCCAAAACGTTGAAGGAGATCAAAAAATCAACTAAGCCTAACGAGGTAGTATAATAGTGGGTGACTTCAACTACCTTCAGCTGGTCAAATGTCACAGTGGGATAGAGTATAAGGGAAGCAATTCCTCATTGCTGAGTGGTTACCTTTTTGAAACTTTTAGTTCTAGAGCATGCAAATGGAATGGTAGTTCTTGACTTAAGTGATGCAGGAGGAACGCAGGTGAGAAACTCTTAAGTCCTGTATCAGAACAGCCTTTCTGGGTTAAAGTCATGACCACTGTAATACTTCAATATTGGAGAGCCTATAGCTAGTTTATAGAACTATTATTAGACTGGAGGATGTAAAAACTCTTCAGGCAAAAGATAGTAAATAAAAAGTAAGGAAATTAAATCTTAAGAATTAACATGGAATCCAGCTGAGGTGCTCTGTAGTAGAACAAGAGACACAGCAGCCAAGTAGAAAAGGAAGAAGTATTTGAATATGATTACATAGATCAGGATCTTTTTTGAACCAAAGATACATGCTTCAGTCATCAAAACCCCATCCCTAGGGATGTCAGCAAAAAGTAATTTTGACTACAACATGTGTGTAAAAAGCTGTGAAGCTGTGTCATAAGAGGGAGATTAGCAAAGCCATCACCTCACACCCACTAAGAAAAGAAAAAATTATTTTTCAATCTATAAGATACAGGTCTAGCAGAAAGCAGAAATGGAGAATAAGGACATTCCAGTGAACTGTGGTTTTCTTTTGTTGTATTCATTTAGTATCACAAATGTGGTGATAAGGACATAAGGGACTATAACATACAGCACTTAGCGTGTCAGAATAAGGGACTGGGGTTAAAGAGGTAAATTAACAAGCAACCAGAAACAAAAAACACAGATTTCACTCATTCAAAAAATTAGTAAAGAACTTTACTGATCAGTAAAGTACTATTGTGTACTATTCTGGCATGAAATAGTGAGATACTTCAGGTATGAGAGGTACTGCCAAAGTGGAGATAGATGTGGTTCAGTAATACAATACTTACATGGCTCATATATAGAGATGGTATTACCTTCTCCAGGTGAGCCCTATATGTTGGCAACAGGATGTGAAAATGCTGGGATTATTTCATTGGAGAAAAGGAGAGTTAAGGGAAAACATGCCGATATACAAAACGTTGTGCTGCATAACATTGCTCTGGAATTATGAGACCAAGCGGAACCAGGCATCAGTTAGGGATACATTTAATATCCTTTTCAAATTTTAAAAGAGTTAACATCTTCTTATTTGGAAAGAGGTGTTTTGGGGATGTGGGATGTGATTCCAATATGGCAGTGTGTTCACAGCACATACCGTTCCTTCTTCAGGAGGTGATTATGACCATAGCTCTGTTCAGCATGTACAGGAGGAACTGTTATTATTTTCTTGTGGTTTGGAGACTCAAGTAGTAATTGCATTTGCCAAAAGCCGGCTATCTTGTGTGTACAAAATATGGAGAAAATGGTTATGTCATTTCCTTTGTGGCCCTGAAAATCTTTTTCACTAAACTCTAGGTGAAACTGAGAGAGAGTGGTATCTGTACAAATGCATATTTTGAATGTGTGGCTCTACGATAAACAGAACTTTCAAGCTGGGGGTGGGGGGCAGGGCTGACAACATGTTTGATTGTTTCAGATTCCTGCATCTTCTTCAATTGGAATTTGGAAGCTGATTGTACTTTAGGTAGTACCTAGAATGGATTGGAAACCTTACTGGCAGTTCGAAGAGAAACTGCGTTGTCATGGGTGATTGGTTACATGTATAATCAGTTACATTACAGTTGAAATGAACTAACACGATATGAAATTAACCTTATGATAATTGCAGAATTTGCCAGATGTTTACTAGGTGGCCAAACACCCCATTATCCACATGAAAAAAGGCAGAAGCCATGTTTCTGCTTTTCCTACCTGCGATTTGTGCTGCAGCATCAATAATGAAGTATTTTACTTCCTTAACATGTAAGAGACCCGTTCATTTTTGAAGGATGCAAGGAAGATTAATACTTGTTAATAATAGCATTCATGACTAATTTCTGTTTCACAGCTTTTGTTACTTTGCTATGCAATCTTTTTATCAGAAGAACCTTTTTGTATATTTATTGTTATTATATCTATCAATTAAGGGACCCAACATCAAGCATCAGATATTCTTAGAAGTTGTGGAGTGTCCAAGAAAAAACAGATTTTTTTAAATCATCCTGAAGCCGTATCCTGCATGGTGATATTTTTTCTAGCTGTTTTTAGATAGATAAATAGGTACTCACACATGTCTCAAAGAAAGCCACCATACATGTTAGTAGTCTGTATGTCTTACTACTTTAAGAAACAATACAGTCATAGAAAAATGGCAGTTTCACCTTTTTCCTTGAAAGAGCTGTGGAAGTTGAAAAAGTATCTTGCACCACTGCTTGAACCATATGATCATGTAAAGAATGAGTCTTTAGTCCCAAGAGATCAAAGATAAAGCCCTTATTTGAATCTAGATTTTCAACCTTGCAAGTCTTTTACATGAAGATGAAATTTAAAATTGTTTCTGCAGCCATATTTTATTTTTGTATCATAATTATGTTTCTTTTGAAGTTCATTTTATTCTCATTTTCTTCCCTCTATGTCACTTAGCTTTTGAGACTCAAAGAAGACTCAAATATCAAAATAAAAATTACAATATTGAACTGAACATGCCCACTGGTAATATAAATATTCATGCAGAAAAGTAGTGTCAGTTGAATAATTGTTTTAAACAAGGTGAGAATACAAGAAATAGAGTTAATATTTGATCCTCCTTGTGAAATCAGATGGCTAAGGGATTTTAACTCTGCCTGTTATAAAAATTTTAACCACTTTTTAACTTGTAGTTTTTAACAACGTTAGGGAAAAGAGCAAAATTAATCATTGAAGTTATTATATCTGAATTACTGTGAGCTTCATAACGGCCGATGTAAGTATCCTCCATGGTTTTTCTCATGACAAGCTAAGAGGAAATGATGAAACAACTGAGAATATATATGGTGAAATATATTAAATTACCCTTGGTTTGCATTACACAACTAAAATGTTAAGATCTTTGCTTAAAAGATTCTAGGTGGACTTCCTTATATATAGTATTGGGAAAATAATATTGAAGTAGTTTTTTAATTGAATTCTTTTATTCTCTGAGGTTAGAAGGCATAATCATATGAATTGTTCTATTTGCTGTAGTTTGAATAAAGTCATGTAATAACCTATACTGACTAAATAAATTTAAAATATAGTGACTTCTGTTGTTTTTATCCATCACCAAACAATGTTTTCTTTTTGTAACATGGACAAATCTGCTACTGTCTGCATATAAAATAAATAATCCCAAAGCAGAATTGTAGCAACTAATGATAGAGAATTATATCTATTTTTCATTGTATATATAATATCTATACAGTTTTTCAAATTCAGACTGCAAGACAGTTTTAAAAAAAAAACCCCACATATTATGTAGCAAAAGTTGATGCAGGAATCATTATAATAGATGGCACAAATCAGAGCAGCCCTATCTTCTGTTGACTTCAGTAGAATGTGGAGATTTTTTTGCTATTTCATGTTGTGTAATTTTTTCTTTCTTGCAAATAGGAGAGACTTTTCCTTTACAGTTCTAGGTGTCATGAGAAAAGACATAAACATGTATGAACAGGAAAAAAAAGTCCTACCTAAATATGTCACAAATAACAGGAGGACACTACTAGTGCTATTGTTAAGATTACAAAACAGTGACATCAGGTATTCTTTTCATTAACCAGTAGACAGACAAGAAAGGTTCCATCTTTAATCGACAAGATTACTGTATTTTGACTAAAATGAAATGGCATGAAAAGGTTATTACTGGAAGACAGAAGACTCTGCTTCTGATTCTCTTACAATGATCCTGTTATATTCAGTGTAAAATGCCACCCAAACATAAATTTGATTCAGAAAATCTCAAATGGGAACAGATAATATAGTAATGACTATTTCTAGTCTGGGAAGTAAGCCATATGGGAAAAAAAAAAAAATCTACTGATGGCTGTCATCTTTTACATGATCTTCTTGATTAATCAGTTCCTTATACTGAGCTAAGGTAAATACAAAGGGGATAGAGCACTCCACCACATCAGAAGGATTGTGACCATTTGAGAGGTATAAGACAATGGAGAAGGCAGCCTTCGAGTTCTGTTTCTTAGTTTGTCCTCAGACTTCCCTTGTCTTTCATGATAATGGACATGAACATTGTATTCTCCCAAATTCTAGGATGCAGTAATCTCGTATGTTTCCTTCATAGTTTTTAGAATGCACATAAGGAGGAGTCAATGAAGTTTTTTCAGTTTATTTTTGGGAATCCTAATAGTGGAACACATGAAACACGAAATTACACAGTTCTTTTAAACAATGTTGCTGATGGGGGAAAAAAACCCGTCTTTGGCCAGATTCATTTCTTGGGGGTTGTTTTCTTCAAAAGAAAAGATGTAAGTGTAGAAAATAAGAGTAATAAGAGTAATGACAATGGCAGTATTTTTGAGGAAATAATGTGTCTGAGAGGGAAAATCAACACTGTACTTATAATGAAAATGGAAAGGAAGCTTGACTTCATCTTAATTCTGTTAAAAGGGAATAGAAGTTAGACTGGTGATCCTCAAAGACACGGCTGGTTTTTCTTAAAGAAAAGAAAATAAATTCTTTAAAGAAAAGGGGGATGGAATGTGAGTCCAACAAAAGGAAATATTTTAAAAGGAATATGTCTGCCTTATTAGAATAAGAATTTAGAGACCCGGAACACAGGAAGGCATGAATTTTGTGGAGACCTGAGCAGCTGCTAGAGAATCTGTATGTTTTTCTTTAATCAAATTGTGCCACTTTTAGTTACAGCCTTTAATTTGCCATCTAAAGAACTGCTTATGCACCTGAGTGTGCTGTTGATTTCAAGTTCAAATAGGCGTGTTTCTGGCATTCAGGTCATAAATCTTCAATTAAATGCATAAAGAAAGCCTGTGTAAGTAAGTTACGGAGAAAGGAGGCCAAACTTTCAATACTGCTTGATTAAGGGCGTAACTGGAAAGATTCTAAATATGAGTTAGAACAAGCAATTACATTTTCCGATTCTGTCATTGGGAAAAAAAATCTGGATGTCTCACTTAAATGTCTACCAAAACTGGAGTTAACCTTCTGAAAGAGAAATAGAACTAATGATTTGGTACGGGGCCAAACAATTAGACTGGTGAACAGACATTCTTCCACCAGCACCTATTATCAGAAATATCTGGATTTCTAAATGTCAGCTAAATAGGCTCACCCTACAAACTAAGAGAAAACTGACCTGACCTTTTGACACCACCTGTTCAGGAATGAGAATTTCTTAGGCATGCTATTCTACACAGATAAAAGGTTCACAAAATTTGACCTGGAAAGAATAGTTAAAGGAATTAGTTTTGTTTAGTCTAGAAAAGAGCAAACTGAGGGAGGATGTGATTACAATCTTCCAGTACGTAAAAGAATGTTATAAAGATGCTAGTGATTGGTTTTCTGTGTCCAGTGGGGAAAAAAAAACAAGAATAAATACAAAGCAAAGATGTTTAGATTATGTATCTGGAAAAAAAATTCTAATAATAAAAATAGGGAATATGGTGCAGACTACATAAGAAAATTGTCATCTCATTAACTGAAATTTTTCAAGAATAATTAGACCAACACCTGTCACTAATAGTCAAGGTTGCTAGTGTTGTTCGTGAAGCGGGGTGAATAGGTAGATGTATTACATGATCCCTTAACAGTCTTTGCCCATCTTTCACTTTCTAAAGCTGATACATTTGGCAAGGCACTCTAGACTTGTTGTTAAATCAGATATAAAAATAATTGGTTAATGGGAGGCTTTTTTTGTAGAGGATACTTCATTAAATAACTAATTTTTAAGAGTTCTGATTATGCGATTAATTCTGATTATGTGATTAACAGTGTTAGAAGGATGGCAGAATAATAGGTAAGGAAATGATAAAGATTGCTTATTGGCTTTGGATGCAGGATTCTATTAACAATAGCAGTGAGCTTGCTGTTATGAATTTCTTTGTTACTTGAGAATTTTGGTGTCATACGTTGTTTTCTGGTTGAGGTTAATAACAAGAAACTGGAAATTGTGATGAACAGTCAACTGATACAGATATACACGGGACTGAAGCATGGCATACCCACTTGAAAGAACAGAAATAACATCAAAAATAAGTCATCTTTACTAAATGTTTGTAAGAGCTACTAAGACAGCATTTCATAGTGTGATCCATCACGAGCTCAAAAGCAACTGATTAACAATGAAAAATAACTAAAGAGCATAAGCTATGTAAAGGCCTTCAATACGTACTGCAGATTAAAAGTGAAAGTGGGTGAAGGTTTTAATTCTCATTCCATGTTGGTACCAGTTGTCTGTCAGTGGTTGAAAGCATGACAGGCTTGCAGCTCAGTTTCATATGTTTGATGTTGGAGTTTAAAGATATCTTAGACTTGTAAAGTCTTACTGAAGCATTTATTTAGATGCATAGAGATTAGTGTCAAACATCAGGTCTTTAATTTTATGAATGAAGGAAATTATTTGAATTGTAGCTTCCTGTATTTTCAGATTTTTTTTTGTGAAAGGATGTGATAATATTTATCTCCTTTTTTTCCTCTTGAGTTTAGGAACTGGTCGTATTTTTTTATTACATACGTGCTTGGTTGTTTTTTTTCCTAGGTTCTGCACAATGGACTTGTGATGGAAATGAATCATCCAACAGCTGGGAGGATAGCTGTTCCAGGTTAGATGTTTAATTCTTTTTTCTAAATGGGGCTTGAAATTAAATGCTACATGACATCCTGAGTAGTTCTGGAACTCAGCTGAGGACATGACACATCTTCACATTTCAGTCAAATGAACAAAAGTTTAACCAGGAAGACATTTGTGCTCATATTCATTCCGGTAGCAGAAAAATGGGTTAAAATGTGTGTCAAAATAGCTTCTGGTTTTCATCGGTCAGTTGTCATAAAACATGAATATGGATTTGATAATATTTGCAAACTCCCACTGTTAGAAATATTACTGCTAAATCATCTACATGAATATGTGAATCTGTTTTTCATTTAGGTCTATTTTGCAAGTTACACAGGCTTATTTTAGGAACATTTCTGTTGTAAAAAAAAAAAAAAAAAAAAGAAGAAAGAAGAGGGAAGTTTGTGCTGAAGGTTTCATCACACTATTTCATTTAATGAGATTAGACATGAAGCTCTGCAATGATGAAGTCTTAAATAGCTATTTTGGATTTCCAAAGAATACAGAAGTAATAAAGTAGTCTCTCTTTTAAGCTGTAAGTGGATCAGGACTTGGAGCTGGTGTAGCTTTACTTCCATTAGAGTTAGTTATGGAATGGGGTTAGCTTCATCCAGAGCCATTATGAACATTTTCATTCAGATTCTCCCAGTTGGCTGTTTTGACAGCTGAGCTTTATCTGACAATCTACTAGCTATTGGGTCAACTTTTTCTGCTTCTCTATGCTTTTCTCTCTCCCAAGCCACATTGAGAATTGTTTCCTCCTTCATTCAAAGCACCATGTCATTTTTATTTTTATAACATCTTCTCCTTACATTGTGATTTTCTGTGCCAAATTCCACCCTCTGACACAGCATCCAGTTGTCATCAATTTCAGTTGACTTAAGCGCTGTAGTGGTAAGAAGAATTTGACCCATAAAATTTATCTTAATTTGCACATCCTGGAATCACACTGGGACGCAGAAAGGATTTTTTGAAAGAAATCAATCCCATATTAGATCATGTTTTCTGCATGAATAGAGGGGTGTTTTGTGTGCGTGTATGTGTATGCTTCATATTTACTCTTTATCACAGTTTGCATTCCACATTTGGTCCCACTAGGCTTGGATGTTTGGTTGATTGTATTCAAAAATGCTTCTCTAATTTAGATGCATATATCTGGAAATAGTAATCCTTTTGTTTTAGTTTCTAACAGAAAAGTAATCTTGGTTTATTTGTCCAAAATGAAAAGACTAATAAGGGTTTTGATTTAATTCTTTTTAAAGAAGTGGGCAGAAAAGCCTTGCAGATGGTAGAGAAAGTGTGTAAGGTTTTCATGTTGCATACAATGTATAATCTATCTTAGAGAAAGCAAATACTCCTTAAGGGGATAGGTTAAACTGCAAGAAGAGGAAGGAGATGAAAGGAATGTTCTAATGTCTGTCAGCAGCGATAGAATGTATTGGCAAGAAAGTAAGTTTTTACATAGGTAAGCCATAGTACTTCCCAAATCCTTAGTTATTTTTTATTTTATTAAACCAGTGACATTGCACTAAACTAAAATAAATCATCTTAATCTCTAATGGCTTGCCATTTAGATGGGCTTCTATGAAGAGTTTCTTGTATTGAAGCAGATGGCTGAAATGATTATTGGATATTTGAGCAGGAAAAGGAGAATTCCTTCCTTTCCTGGCATGGGAGGATAGGGAAGGGAGAGACAGGGGAGGGAAGGGTGAAGGACACTCATTCAGTGTGAGCAGAATGGACCTATTGATATCAATGGAAAGACAGTGCATTACTCTGTCCCAAAATTGAAGTGCATAAGTGAGTTTGGCTACTGTTGATGACAGATAATGGAAGTACCCTGGAATTGTCCTGGTCAGTGATATATCTGAAGAGTACAGGGAAGGGTGTGCAGAGAAGACCTCCAGCAGATAAACTGCTTCTCAATGAGTATTTAAAATAGTAACTTTTTTTTTTTTCCCAATTAGTTTTTATTTGAATATATTATATTTGGTAGAGAACAACTTTGCTAAGCTCTCAGTTTCTGGTGCAGGGTTGCTTATTCAGCAAGATTAAGATATTAATGTGAATATTGAAAATTAATAGACTAAAAATGTCTCTCCTTAAAGAGACTGGGGAGACACTGATCCCAAAATAAAAGTGGGTGACTCTTATTTCTTAATCATATAAGCCAGGTTTTAATGTGTCTTTTAATAGTTGGATTGGACATCACACTTGAGGCTCTTGAAAGAGGTTGGACTTGTGCTGCCAAGTAAAGTTGTGAGTACAATGACATATACTTATTGAGTGAGAGCATGCTGGCAGATTTCAGCTCCGAGTATCACGGTTGGCCTCTGTGTCTAGCATATTGGTTTAGAGTAGTCCTTCTCCAGGCATGTCCCCACTTTGAGACTGGGTTCAAATCTGTATATGAATCCTCACTTGTAGATCTCACAAATTGAAATTCTGAGGGATTTTGCCATTGACTTTAATGTAGGCTGCATTTTTAATGTTGGACTTGGTGATTCATACTCCTTTTTTTCTTAAATATCTTTTGATATCATTACTGAATTTGGTTCTTTCCACACCTAGTCAATGCTTTCCCCTTGCCTTTTTTTTAAAATTCCCAGCCTGAGATATACTGTGTGCTGATAAGGACATCATAAGTACTGGTGGAAATGGAGTGGGAGAAGCCACATTATAAAAACCATATTTCTATTTATTTTTCTTTTCAAAATGCAGATTGATGGTAGGAGAGATACCGACCTTGTATTTTGATATCTCTTGCTTCAAGTATTTATTGAAAAATGTCTTTGCACATATACACTGCTGTTACTAATAGCAGGATATCAGATTCAAGAATGGATGTGAAAAAAGGAGTTCATCATGTCTGACTAAGAGTGATTGTATAAAAGATTGTAAGACCATTTTAAAGAAAAATGTTGTTCCGTGATAGTTGAGTGATTTCATTAGGATAATGTTTCACATATACCATTCAATACGTTCATGTCATGAAGTTATTCTAGATCTGACTTGCATACATATGCTTGACATATATAGAAGGTGCAACGCTGTGAGAGAGCTTCAGTTGAGTCCCAAAGGCTGTACTCATTCTTCACAGGACTTGTTCATCTGGTTGCAGGCCTGTACTGATGAATCTCTTCTGGCTCTCTATCTGAAGTCAGCTTAATCATCTCTTGTTCAGGGCAGGACTCCGAAGATGATGGTGAGCCGGAGCACCTCAGCTGCAGAGGCTGAGGAACAGGGTCTTGGTACAGCCTAGGGAAAAGGCAGCCTCGGTGGGGCCTGGCAGCATCCCCCAGAACCTTTAGGGAGATTATCAGTGTGAAGAGCCAGGTTCCTCAGAGCAGTGCATGGTGGAGGATGAAAGGCAAGAGAGCTTCAGACTGGATACTGGGAAGGTCGATTTCATCGTGATGACAGTCAGGCAGTGGAGCAGGTTGCCCAGCGAGGTTTTGCAGGCTCTGTTCCTGGAACCAACTAGATAAAGCCATGAGCAGCCTGGTCTGACATCAGACCTGACCCTAATTTGAGCAAGATCTTGGGCTGGAGACCCGCTGAAGTCCTTTTCCACTTGGATTATGTTCTTATTCTGTGACTAACCTCAGTATCTCCTCACTTAGCTCTGTTGTGCTTTCCATCTGGAGTAGAAATGACATAGTTTAATAAAATGGGGCATGTAGAGCACAGAAAGTACTTCTGACGGCAAAAAATGATAGGGGAGAGATGTTTGATAGAGTGCCGGATTGTTGATGATGCTTGATGGCACAGGGACAATACAGATCAGTGAAGGGACAAAATTTCAAGAAGCTTTAGCATGTGGGTTAGTCTTGAAGTGCTTTGCCAAAGAGTAATGGACTTTTCCAAAGAACGGTAGCATGTGGGTTTCTGGGAGCCACTGAGTACTTTGTTCTGAGTTGCAATGTGAACCATAATAGATACCAACCCATACTGATTATGTAGAAAAAACATAATGGATACAATGCAATCTTGCCCAAACCTTTTCCATTATCATCTATTTTATATGGTTTAGGAAACTCAATAGTATTCCAAACTTCTGCATTATCTAGTGTCTAATGTTGAATTTTAATAGCTGCCAGTTGTTTTTTATAGTTAAAAGAGTGTTTGTAGTATGATTTTTTTTAAAAAAAGAAAAACCACATTGCATTCAGCTGTCCCTAACAAACCAACCTTTGTAGAATTTATTAACTAGCAGAAACCTCTGTGAAATAAACCTCATTTCTGACCCCTTCTAAGCCTTAGCGAATTGGGAATTTTGATATAAGCTTACACTTCGGAATCATCTCTCATCAAACAGGAAACAATATAACTGCAGAAATCATGTAAAACACCTCTTCCAGACAAAACAACTGTTCTTAGTTTTGATAATGTTTATATTGTACGTTCTCCTCATCCCCATTTCCTGAGTTGATAAACACTATTTCTGTCCTTTGGCCCATGATCTGCATCAAGGATGTCTTTAATGCTCAGAAAGGCCAATTTCGTACCTGGCTTTGTTGATTTCTGTCTATGCTCTTGAGATGTGTTGGGGGGACTGCTCCAAGCTCAGTTAGGAAAAGCAGTACAGGATTCCTCTTTGGCATAGATTTCTTGGACTGAATTCAGGGGATCTATGTTAATTAATCAACCCACTCAGGAGAAATGTCTCTTTTTCCGGTCTTCTCCTGTCACTGTGCATTACAAATATACTACTGAAACAGGAAAGACATTTTTTTCAGAGATAGGCTTTTCCTGCTATATGATTCATTAAATGGTGTCGTGGTTCCATGGAGACTAATTGCCATCAATCTCTTAGAAGAATGGTTTTAAGGAACAAGACGAAGAGGCAAGAAATCTAATAGGACTTCCTTACTGTGCCACAGATTTCTTCCTTAACCTTGGACAAATCACTCTCTGTGTCTCACCTTACTAATCATTTGTAGTTTTTGAGATCTTGGTTAATAGTTGAAAAACACCTTGATTTCCAAGGGAAGGAAGTTCTTGGAAAAGCTCTTATGTATTTTTAAAAATATGTATCCAGATTTATTATGTATGTATGTATTTATACTTGTTTTTTCCATGTACGGGGAAGAGTATTTATAGTTGTGGTAATAACAGTGGGGTGTCTATGTGTTTGACCAGTACCTTTCAATACAGGGAGCAGATATGGCTGCTAGTGATACATGCTATCTTTTATTGATCATTTAATGGAAGTGTAGTGGGGGAAGCTTCAGCAGAACTATGTATATGGCAGAGAAAAGTGACTTCTGCACGGGGGAAGTTTGCAGGAAATTAAGGAAGTCTGTACTCCGATCCATCGTTTCCTGCAGATAGGAGATCCCACAATATAGGAGCAACAATAACAACATAAAAAAATCCCAACAGTTTTTTTTTACAAGAACCTCTGCTTGAACTTCTGATCCTGCCTGCTTCTCATCAGGCAGTTTTTTCATATGTGAGTGTGTGCGTGTGTGTGCATGCATGCATGTGCATAACTGATGTTGATTGAAAAATTTTAATTTCACTTCACTATTTATGGTACATTGGAGACAAACAGCTTCACCGGCATTACCGTTACCTCATTCACCTTTTTTAGTCATCAGGGCTGACTGTTTATGTCTTTTACATTCACAGAGCTGATTTCAATTTTGAGGAATTCAGAACCATTACAGGAACTCAGCAGAAATGATGTATGACAGCTCACTTAGCTATCCTCAAAATACTTTAAAAAATCTTAATAAATATATAAACAATATATTCATACTGATTGCAAAAGCAGAAAAGAGATGGTGGGAATGCCAAGGAATATATTATAAACTTCAGGATTATGTAGAAAAGGCTAGTCTATGTTTTTAATGAATGGCACTTTAATTTGGAATCTTTTAAGATTCCCTTTAACGTAAAACATAAGCAACCAACCTTTTCATATTTTGTTCATCTGTCATATGTTTCCAGAGTATTTCTCTACAGTATATTTTAAAATTTGCTATACCTCCTGGAATGGGCTTAGTCTCACAGTTGATACTTTTAAAGTTAATGTTTTAAGGAAGAAAAGACACCTGTTTCTTACCTAGTTCTGGGACTTAAGTTGTTGGGAGAAATTAAGAAATAGTGAAAGCCTTTTCCATCAAGCTCCAAGTAACTGAGTAATAATGCCAACTGGGACCGCAGCACCATGTGTTACTCAGGCAGTGGCTCTCCAGGACTGTTGTTCAGAGTGTCTGAGCTGGACTCTCCTCTCAGCAGACCCTAGGTTTTATTGTCTGTCTTTAAGTTGTGGCAATCAAAGTTGTTGTTTTTCTTGCATCATGTGTTTCTTTCCAGGAACTGACTGCTGTATGGGGAGGGGAAATAAAAATTTTTCAGTGGACAAGTAGGGATATTTTCCTACTCTGTACATAATAAGTAGAATGGTGGTTGACATTTTGGTGAATGTTGATCAGTAACTATACTCTTACTTACTGAAGAATATTTTCTCTGTATTTTCCTCCATGTGTCCTATGATATACTAGGATTTCCTGTAAACTGGACATCATAGTTTCTTATGGAGAGTAAGTGGAACAGTATCACCCTGATGTTACATAGGGAAAAAAAAAGGTTGAAGTATTAACTGAGGAGCCAAATAAACTCTAATTTCCCACCAATGGTGACAGTCCTAGAATTCAGCTTTGTTTAAAAATGGGTTTTGTTTTTTGTTGTTTTGGTTTTTTTTTTTTTCATTCTGTTTAAATGTGTTTCCCACTTCTTTCTTTATAAGTAACAGCAACTTAGAAAGTACTTTCTTAACCTTCACTCTGTAGCAAGCACAGCCAGGTGCTCACACAGTTCAGGGTGTGTGATTGTAAAGATATATCTGCATGCCTCGGGTGCATTGTAAAACAGCCAAATTACTTCAACACCCATAAATTGTAAGTGTATCTTTATGATCTTTAATAATTATTGGATATAAAAAGGAATCTTCTGTCAGCTAAAAAAGTTTGGTTTCATTAAATGTAAAAATATGTTTTAAACATTTAGAAAATTTTACTTAATCCTTAGGATACTGAGTATACTAATCCTCATTTGTGTTTCTGCCATGTTGTCTTGGCCTAAGACCTGCCTCCCCATGAATGGAAAGAACGATTGGACTTAAACTGTTTTCTGTGAACCTAGACTGAACAATTTTATGGTCAGCAGTGGCCTTTATATGATGTAGTTTGCTTTCTTATGGCATTGGCCATAGAATTTCATCAGTATACTCCTTTCACATGTGTTTGACTACAATTTGGTTTATCCAGAAGTTATCAAAACACGGAAAATTCATCAAATATCTGCCTCTTTCTTTAAATGCCTGATCAGGTTCATTGTTAAAAAAGCCTTGCCATGATTCTAATTCAATGTTACCTAGTTATATAGAACAACAATATATTTTTCATGTCTTTCATGAGCTTTAACTGTATTTGTTTTTTCTCCATGAAAGTACTATTTACCTGAAAGAAGTCACGTCTAGATGACTGCCTGACAGACTATGTAGAGTAATTTTCCTCAGGTCTTTTCAGGTCCTTTGTGCAAGCAAAGTGCAGCAGCTTTGTAACTCTGTCCTTTTTTATTGCAGTCTGAGTACTGCATATTTACAGGAAGAAATTGCAGTTGTACAGAGGGCATCACAAACCTCCTGCCTGACTCTGGGCAAGTCCCCTAGCACATGAAGTTACATTTCTCACTTTTTCATCCCAAAAATTGGGATATAGAACTCAAAAGTAACTACGGAGCATAATTATGCTAATTATTTTTTTTTCCAAATTACAATAATGACATTACATGAAATTTGATGTTATGCTTTCTTTGCAGTTTATGGCAGAAGGGATTGAGTCAAAATGAGGGGCAAAATAAGACTTATACAGCTAACTTTACTGTTCAGTTGATTAAAGAGCCTGCCATCAGTATATACCATGTACCTGTTGTGGGTTAGTAAATTTATATGTATTTAACTTTTTTATCTGTAGCTCCTGAAGTAGGGCATATATAAGTTCTGTTAGTCACTGCGAACTTGCAATTATTTTTGCTCCTCTTCCTTGTACTTCCCACAACTCTTTCTAGCAATGTCCTGCTCAGAAATCAATCCCATGTTGCATCAAAATTTCTTTATAAAAAGACCAGTATTGACTAACTTATAGATGGGAGGTGTCTGCCCATGCAGTAAAAATTACATTGATCTATTTAGCTGTCATGCTGCATTTCAAGCTCATGTCTAATTTGCTTGCCAATTTAATCCTGAACATTGTGTCAGCACGACTATTTCCAGATATATATTTCCACTTATGTGCCTGTGTTTCAGGCTATTTTTCTTCAAGATACCTTTTTTTTTTTTTTTTTTCCTAATATGAACAAAAGAGAGTAAAGGTTTTGATGCTTCTTATCTCTCTAGATGCCTTTATGTGGTCAATGAAGACACAATTTTATTGGGTAAATTTGAATCCAACAACCTCTTCACCTATTCTAAAATTTCTGCCTGCTGTTAGCGTGGATACATTTACCAGTAGATCTTCCTTGCATAAAAGCCCTGCTTCAAAACAAGCATGGTGATTTCAACTTGTGTCTTGAATATTCCAAATGATGCCTTAATAATTTGGGCTATCAAAAATAAAGCATTACTGCCACCTCTTTTGCCCTCTGCCATTTTGCTAACTATTCTGGAGCTCTTTTGGGGTTCTGGGAGAGTAGGGAATCTCAAGAAGTTTTCCAAATGTTTTATGACTAGATGCAATTATTTTTTTCCAGATTTTTATTTAGCTTATATTATTCATCAAAATTGAACCAAACTTGCAAATATTGTTTTATTAAACGTAAACTTTTTTTTTTTTTCAAATAAAACAAAGTTGTCCATCCTATCACTGTGTGCAAAAGGTTTAAACCCAGACAGAACAGATATGAACTAGCTTAATCCAAGGCCTATTGAAAACATTAGACATTGGGTCAAGACATGATTAGAAAAATCTTCCTAACACAGAATTTGTTAAGGTATGGAACAGAGTCCCCTAAGAAGACATGGAATCCCTATTTCTTTGGTTGTCTGAAACTAGACTGAACATAGCAGTAAATAAAAACAGTTTACCCATATATAAAGCAATAATTGTTCTATTAAAAAGGATTGGTAACTTAATGAATTCTAAAATTTGGTGTCAGTTCATTGCTTTAAATTAAAGTTGTTTAGAGATTGTGCCTGTGGCAGGCCAATAAAAAAATTTATATTGACGTGTGTAAGTAGAGTGTTCCTCATGGGTTTTGAACTGGATGCAGAGATGAAATGAGGCGGAGGTTTGCAGATTAGAACAAGGTTTTTAATATTCTTTGCAAGCTGTTTTTAGAAACATCACAAGGAACATAAAATCAGGCCCATTTGTGAAGAGAGGCAGTACAATTTACAAACAAACATGTGGGGCGAACAAAATTTCAAAGCTGAACATGCACAAATGCCCAATTCCAGTTGTCCAAATTGCACATACTGAAAGCACAACTGCATGCACCCATCTGCTATTCCCAGCCCATGAACACAGACATATTTATACAAGCTTGTATAACAACTCGATAGTATTCTAAAGAAATTACAAGGTTAGCATTGCTTTGAGTATCAGATTTAGATTTCTATATGAGACTAGATTCCTCTGATGAAAACTGTCCTCTAATTTGCTGAGTTACATTTGGGAATTGGTTTATCTTTCTTGAAGAACTGGGTAGTACAATTTTCAGCTACAGCTGAGCTAGTGATTTTTTTTTTTTTTTTTCATCCAGATGAAGTTCTGGTGATGCCATACAGCCATTTCTTCTTAGATTTACTGTCCATGCAGTATGTTTTTTCAGTGTCACCTAGTTTGAACCATTTTGGATTGGAAAGGGTCAGTGAACTCCCTGGAAAGAACACCCTTTAAAAATGGAAAAAGTTTATATGATGAGGTCACACCTCAAATATGAGTTTCATATAGAGACAATTGTTAGCTTTCAGGTCTTGTTGCTCAGCCAGAACCTAACTATCATCTGGGATCCCAGCAGAATCCTATGTCTTCTTCTCAGATGCCTGAATCTTAAGAGGTTGAGAAGCTAAAGCAAAACAGCTCAGAGACACTGTCCTGGAAATATCAACAGTATCTGTGCTGTGCCAGGGATCAGAAGGAGTTGTGCTGATAGCAGAGAAATTAAAATAGGACCTACAGGACTACACTGCTGAAGAACAGGAGTCATTGTTTGGGCTCAAAGCTCACCTTAGGGAGGTGTAAAATATAACAACTTTGATCAAGAAACGAGTAGTTCACAGCAAACAGCGTAGTGTCAGGGTGGAGAAGGTGTGGTCACTGAAGGACCACACTGATGAGAAAACGTGGGGAATGAGTTGAGGAAGGAGATGATAGAAAAAACGTACATTGAACTGTGGCCTTACAATCACCAGCTGGTGCAGATAGCTCCCGTCCTTAAATTCATCATTGCTAGTTGGTGTCAGTGGTTAGTCAAACCAGTATTCTGAATTTCAGAAGTTCTTATTTTGAAGTACTTCTTATCAGTATTATATGTAAGTAGTACTTATGTTTCAGTTCTGGTTAAGGTTCAGTGCAAACTTCAAAACAATAGGTCAAATTGAATTCCAGTCTGAGACAAAGGAATGATTATAAACTTTTTTGGTTTCATGTGTGGTTTTTCTCTTGGGATAAAAGTTTTTGTGGAAGTGCTTAGAGTATTTAATTTAGAAAAACAAAAAAAAAATCTTTGCAAAGGTGATCACTTTCTATACAGTTCTATCAGATATTTCCTTAATGATATAATGAGTTATATACTTGATCATGTGAATGCACCACTTACTATTTTGTATGTGCAAGCCAGGTGTTTATGTGAATAAACGAAGAGTGTACAGTTTTGTTTCTTTTGAATATACCTGCAATTTAAAATCTGGCCTTCCCCTCCCAGTAGGGAACACTTCAGGGATGAGTAAATTTGGCAAGGGAAGCTGTTTTGGCAAACATCCTAGTTTTCACATTTATTCATACTTAGGGGAATAGAGAAGATAAAGATGGGGCATAGATCTTGTGTTGGTAGTATTTACCTTTGCTACCTTCCTAGATAGCTATAATAAAGATTAGTGTTGTAATTCCTGAAAGTGAATTTTTACTTGCTGACTTCCTGACTACTCACTAATAGTTGTTTTATCTCAAAACTGTATGCACAGTTTAATTGTCTACCCTTCTACTCCTCATTTTTGCTTGGATTTCCTGAAAAAAAACCCCACATAAGAGAATGCTGATGTGTCCTTTTGCTCCTCATAGGTTCAGGTACCATGCTCTAGCTTTCACCAACTCTAAAAGAGTGTTTTGAGAGTGCAGGGGTAAAGTGTAACTTTGGTATAGCTGCATGGCAACATTAGATTGGAAGATACCGTTTTAAATTATCCTTCAAGTAATTCTGTAATACTGACACTGTAGAAAATACTACTAGGGTGAAACAGGAGAAATTGGAGGAGTACCTCAGATTTTAATGGAGAAGCTTTGGTATCTTCCTCTGAAGCCATTCACCTTGTAAGAGGCATTATTCAGACCTTTTTAAAGTCTTTCAAAATGTTGGCTAGTGTGGAGATATCTTGGAACCTTCCTAACAATTGACTTTCAGAAAGCAAGCAATACCATGTTTACTACTTTAATATGACTTCTAGATTCTCACTGCTAGGTGGTCATCGCTCAGAGTTGCATCACCCACCACCAACCTCCATGTGGCAATCTGTTACCATCTCCATGAATCTGCATTTACTTTCAAGATGTTCTCAAGTCTTGGCTGCCTTTTTTTTTAATGAGGGAAGTTTGAAGTCAGTTACCATATTGTGAGGCATAGCACATACTTCTAATTTTCAGGTATTTTCAGAGATTGGTATTCTTTTCCCCAGGTGTACCCAGACGTGAATCAAAACGCTTCATTGATTGTATTTAGAAACTATAAGTCTAAGGTCTTATCTGACTCTTGGAAACCAGTATTATACTGGGCACCAGTTCCAATGAAACAAAATATTATACTTCTATAACATAGTTATATATTACACCTGCATATCACATATGAATATATATTATATACTGTTATAGAACATAACACTCTTGATACCCATGGAGGTTAGTTGGTATTAAGCTGTAGTAGTGAGAGAAGTAGGTAGTTTCAGTGCATCTAATTTATAAGAAAAGGTGATTAAAAAAAATCAGAAATCTCAATATTTTGTGTTTACAATATTAATTTTTGTTTTTACAAGTGTTGTATGAAGGAAATTATTATAGGTGAAAAGAAAGCTAAGCCCTGGTATCATATGGCATTTTTTATCTGCTAAGCTTTGTGCAGTATTTACATGTAATTATAATTATCTTTGATATCAAAGACAGCAAGAAAAATCATTATTTATTTATAAACAAGATTTCAAATATTGGGTACATTCAGGGAATTTACATACTCTGATGATTTATGGTGATTACATTGTTGAAAATAAATGCCTTAGAAAGTTGTGGATAATTTTTAAACTCAAGATGAATGAATTAAACAAATGTCTTATTTACAGTAAAGCATGTCCTCAGTAAAAGTGCTCTGCTTTTTTTTGAAGACTTGAGTTCTATTTTCAGGAGCTTTGTCATATATTTTTTCTAAATTTACTGTAATTAATGAGAAGTAATGATCAGTAATCAACTTAAATGTGCCGCAAAATATGGAACCTAATATATGCAAGACAAAATTTAAGCATTCCAATTCATGGTACACTTTGTAGTATATTTACTGATAATAACACAGAGATATTAAGAGGATCCATTTGTAGAGGCTCTTTAAAAAGTCAAGAGTAAGACTGAAAACTCAAATCATAATTTAGGAAATTTCTGTCTTCTAGTGCTTAATGTCTCTATCTGAAGAGTATTTAGTAGTTCAAAATTTACTTTTATATTTTAGTATAACCATTAGCACCTCCTGTTTTGTAAAAAGCAATAAATCCTGCTCCCAGTGACCAGGTCATTTGAACCACCACTTTGGGGAGGAAGGAAGGTGTATTGGTTTGCTCATCATACCGGGATAATAGCTGATTTCCACTTCATTGCTGCTTTTAGCTACTTAGCTAGCAATACCTATGGGCCAAAGACACCAATCCAGGCAGAAATGCAATTATACTTAATTCAGGAGTTATTTCTGAGTGCACATGTAATTGGTGTACAACTCACACAGCCTTTGGAAGACTTATGTCTTTTGATTATACATTGGCTTCTTCCGCAGGCCTCATATTACCAGTCTTTCCTAAATACTGCAACTGTGAAATGTAATGACTGAGGAATGCTGGCAGAAAAAACAAATTTATCCTGAACTTTAAGATATAATGCATATAAAGTTCACTCATCAGTAGTGTTCTCCTGCTGGTAACATTCAGCCTGTAATAAAAAACAAGGTGATTGAATGCATTCACATCTATCTGTAAGAGAGTTACATAATAAGAAAAAAGATAAATTATTAAGACAATGTACATTCACCAGAGTACTTAACACTCTTACGTGACCACTCACCATACAGGATATGACATAATTATTATTTTCTAATGCTATTGCATATATTTGACAAAAATGAGAAAATACATCCAACTAGTTCTTCTTTCCTCTATACTCCTACTTCATAGGCCTGAAAGATGGATTTAAGCCATATATGTTGTGTATTGTGGTTATGTTATCTATATGATGCTGAAATTCATTTTGTCTGTGTAAACAAGCAGGTAGCTTTAAATTTATGCACTTTTTTTTTAATATTTTATTTTCTAATTTTGTGTATTGGAGCTTATTGCCCCTACCTCCACTCCAGTTTATTTGGCTTTCTTTTTTTCAGTAACTTCAATTTTTCCCAGACCATCTGTAATGTGGACACATGTCCTCCATATATTGTATATTAAAGGAGATCCTGTGCAACAAGACATGCTCAGATTGCTATGTACACTGTACTTTTGGATTCGAAGGAATTAATTAATTTAATGTGAAGGGATATAATTCATATTGTTCTCTTGAGAGTTACTTATTTGGACTAACAGTGCGGTGGGTGAAGAACTGGCTGAGGGCTCAAAGGGTTCCAGTGAACGGGGCTACAAGTGGCTGGTGACCGGCCCCCAGCGCTGTTCCTCAGGGCTCAGTTCTAGAGACAGTTCTGTTCAGTATTTCCATCAGTGATCTGGAGGCAGGAGTTGAATGCACGGGTAGTAAGTTTGCTGGTGATACTAAACTGGGAGGTGCTGTTGACTCTCTCGAGGGACAAGAGGCCTTGCAGAGGGATCTGGATAGATTGGAGCATTTGGCACTCATCGGTGGCATGGAGTTGCACAAGGACAGATGCCGGATTCTGCACCTGGGGCAGAGTAACTCTGGGCACCAGTCTAAATTGGGAGAGGGGTGGCTGGAGAGCAGCCCCGCAGAAAGGGGTCTGGGGGTGCTGGTTGGCAGGAGGCTCGTCAGGAGTCATCAGTTGTGCCCTGGCAGCCAAGAGGGCAAACCGCACCCTGGGGTGCATCAAACCCAGCGTAACCAGCCGGGCAAAAGAGGGGATTATCCCCCTGCCTTGGGCACCGGTGCTGCCTCACCCTGAGTATTGCCTGTGGTTCTGGGCCCCATAACGTAAAAAAAGGATGTGAAGGTACTTGAACATGTCCCCAGGAGGGCACCATAGCTGGTGAAGGCTCTGGAGACATGTCCTGTGAGGAGCGGCTGAGGGCTCTGGGTTTGTCTGGTTTGGAGAGGAGGAGGCTGAGGGGCGACCTCACTGCTCTCTGCAGCTTCCTGGGGAGGGGAAGGGCAGAGGGAGGTGCTGAGCTCTGCTCCCTGGTACCCAGCGCCAGGACGCGTGGGAATGGCTCAGAGCTGTGTTGCCGGGGGAGCTTCAGACTTGACATGAGGAAACTTTTCCTTACCGGGAGGGTGGTCAAACCCTGGAACAGGCTTCCTGGAGAGGTGATTGAAGTTCCATGTCTGTCAGTGTTTGAGAGGCATTTGGACAATGCCCTTAATACCAAGCTTTAGCTTTGGTCACTCCTGGAGTGGTCAGGGAGTTGAAACAGATGATTGTTGTAGGTCCCTTCCAGCTGAACAA